>NC_091442.1:63402269-63721124 GCF_964237555.1 Oryctolagus cuniculus
CCATTGTTGAAACAGAATAGCCTAGCTAAGTGCCTAGTATAGTATTTTAATGAGCATTTGGAAGCCCATTCCTCCCAAAAAATTAGATTTTAGAGGAAACAGATGGAGTTTTCCTTACAATTAATATCTACTATAACAAAGAGTATTGTCTCAGCTAGTGTACTATATTTTCAACAACAAAATACTGTTTGGAGAAGACATATTAAACTAAAACATTCATTTTTTAATATGGAATTCCACTAATTGTGGAATTCATTATTGCAAAGTAACATACATTGTCATTATTCCTGAGAGATTGGCCTCATGATTTTAAGTGTTGCATAGCATTGTAATTGTAAATAACTCTATTGTAATCAATAAACTGTACTTTGGAAATTTATATTTACTAAATAAAAATTAAAAAAAATAAAGGAAGTATTGAGGCTTTAAAAAAACATTATTTGTAAGAAAAGTTTCTATGATATACAAGGCAGAAAAAAATGAAAACCAGCCATACACAAACAATGAGGTTATGTTTCTTGATATCTAGTGACCTAATTTTTTTGGACCCCTTAAATTTCTGGAGTGAATGATTTCCACACCACAAATTCCAACTGGATCATGTAGAAATAAATTAGTTCTCCAGTTAAGATCTTCATTCAAAATTTTATTCTGAGATTTCTGAACACTCAATATATTTGAAAGGGCCTCATTCAAATGAGCCATGCCACAAAAATCAACTAGCAAGCAAATCAACAGGGTTATGACAAATCTGTGAGAAGTTTATGCCATAAAGTATATTTCAATGAGGGCAGCCCTAGCACTTTCTTTATGATGTAAAGCCATTGAAAACAGTGCAGGAAATCTAATTCCCTCCAGCCTCCATCTTGATATAACATACCAGTAACTCAGAATACAGGTTTCATACCAATTACTCTCTTGACCAACATCTTGACCAACATCCTCACATCACAAAACCATAGGACCGTGTGGGCTTTTGAAGTTAGACTAAGAATTCCTTTTTCTCCTTCATGATGTGGAAGGAAGGACTGCAGCTGTATATGCCATATTTTCTTGGGAGAAATGTTTGTTTCTTATAAAAGTTGATGTGGACATAACTGAGCCTGCCAAATATTGACTATACTTCTGGAGATGGATGTTTGTGTGTGAGTTCTTTCTCCCAGGAGATGGGAACCCAAAGAAAAATGGAGTGTCTATGGACAATTCTACACTGCAGGTCAGTAAAATAGAATCTAGAAGCTTTTGCTTAAAATACACGGTCCACCTTCCCTCCCATAATACCATTGATCTGATGAAGCAAATGTAAAAGCAAGAAGCATTACACTTACATTACATTAAATATTCAAATGTTCAAGTCCAAACAAAACAAAATAAAAGTGAACGATATGAAAAGCTTTCAAATATTCACTTTAGAACACACATTCTGGTCTCAGTTGGGTTGGGAAGAATTGAAGAACAGCAAAAAATCTGCAACTTGTGTCAATGACCTAAAAGCACCCTAAGGTCAGATGAGTAGCTGTCCGATATTATTTCTAAAATTAGATAAAATCATTTTTGCATTCTTCTCTTGATAGAGTAATGATTAGAGATAGAGATTGGAGCTTGGTATAACAGGGGGCAAACACTCCGATAAAGAATTAGGAATTAGAAGCAAAGGTGAAAAATAATCTTACCAGTGTGGATCCAGAAGCAACTGGGTGAGACTTAGATGACATCAGGTGTGGATAAGCAGACTGAGGAATTGAATTCAAGTGGCTAGAAAACCAGAGAGAGTATCAATATTTAGAGTATTAAAACAAATAACAGCATTGCCTATTCTATTGGCTGGCTATAGTAATATTGGGAGGGATGGAAAGTAAAGCAAAATATACTAAGTACAAGAGACATCAAAATTTTCATGTAAACTGGAATGAAAAGATCAATTCATTTTGGTGCAAACTAGATTTGAAATCCAGGCATAATTTTTCATAATATGCATTTTCAATAAACTTTTTGAAAATCTGTAGTAGGCTTAACCTTCACAATTTTTTCACACAAATAGGCTTACTTTTTAATTCTATTTTCCGTAGATGTTTTGAAGTATCGCTTTGTATTATGCCTTTAATAGGACTAGGTCAAACACAGAATGAAATGAAAATTTCAGGTGGGAAAAATCAGTATAAAAACTGGTCAATGCACGTTCAGGGGAAGGCCAGGGGTGAATGGGAAGACCACATACAATCGGAGATGTTTATACATTTAGTGGTCAGTTTGCCTATAATATATTACACTTAATTGGTGGATAAAAACTTGATTAACATGTGTGAAAGTATTAAGTCATCTCTGAAGATACTTTTAGTACACAGACACAGCCTCTGAGAATATCTTTGCAGGCCTATTCTCCAAGATATATTTAACACAGATATGTAGCATAGAACAAAATATATAGTAGACAAATTCAGTTTTATTAAAACCCTAAAATACATACATACACACATTCAGGAATGTTATAACATCAGTCATAATGAGCTAAAAGTTTGGATCAGGTCCTTTGCTCATTTAAACATGCTAAACCCAAATTTCTCCCATTATAACAAATGAAAATTGGTAAATGTTTTATGGTTTTTATATTGTTACATCCTTTATCTTAAATTCCTAGATATAATTTCATATTAAAGCCAACTTTTTAAAGATTTACTTATTAATTTGAAAAACAGAGAGATATCTTCCATACACTGGTTCACTCCCCAAATAGCTACAATAGCCAGGCCTGGGCCAAGACAAAGCCAGGAGCCAGGAGTTCCTTCTGGATCTCCCGTGTCAGCACTGGGGCCCAAGCACTTGGGTCAACCTCCATGCTTTCCCACACACATCAGCAGGAAGCTGGATCAGAAGTGGTGTGGAACAGCCAGGGAATTGTACCAGAGCCCACATGGGATCTCGGCATTGCAGGTAGAGGCTTAACCTTATATGCCACAGTGCTAGCCCCTAAAGGCAATCTTCTAAATGAGCAAAAAATACAAATGTACTTTTGATCTAATGAGCTCTTTGAAATCTCAATTTTTTAACTTATACACACTGTTTTATCTGAAAAGTGGACATAATTCAGTGTTAAGATTAATCATACATCTCATGAAAATATGTTAAGTATTTACAAGTTGCATAACAATTCTGTTTGCTTTATGTGTCTATCATTTTAATAAATGAAAATATTTAAGAATGACTTACATTTTATAAAGAAAATATCAATTACCCAGTATGAATTTCACCTAAACTGTCACATGAATTAGTTTAAAGTTAATTTAAGTAGTAAATCACCTTGGTTTACAAAAACTTGGAGAAAACCACATTCCATGTGCCTGCAACACACATCCTCACTTTCAGTGGATGTACACAAAATAATATATAATAAACTGCCCTACATTTCTATAGAATCACACTTTTCTTTCTTTCTTCAACAATATTGATTTCTTTTCATCTTCTAGCAAGTCAGAGTCAGAGTGACAGAGAGAGGAAGAATGAAAGAGAGAGAGAGAGAGATCTTCCATCTGCTGTTTCCCTTCCCACATGCCCACAATAGCCAGGGCTGGATCAGATTGAAGCCACGAACCTGGAACTAAATGTGGGTCTCTCAAGTGAGTGGCAGGGACCCAAGTATTTGAGCCATGATCTGCTGCCTCCCAGGATGATTCAACACGAAGTTGGATTGGAAGCAGAGTACCGAACATATCCAGTATTCCATAAAGTCATCCCAAGTGGCAGTCCAACACCGAGCCAAAATGCCCACCTGCTATTCTTTTCAGTAAAAACTAATTCATTATTACTGCTCATCTAAATAAACATTTTGGAATTTTTTTTTTTTTTTGACAGGCAGAGTGGACAGTGAGAGAGAGATACAGAGAGAAAGGTCTTCCTTTGCCATTGGTTCACCCTTCAATAGCCGCCACGGCCGGCGTGCTGCAGCTGGTGCACCGCGATTATCCGATGGCAGGAGCCAGGTACTTATCCTGGTCTCCCATGGGGTGCAGGGCCCAAGCACTTGGGCCATCCTCACTGCACTTCCCTGGCCACAGCAGAGAGCCATTGGTTCACCCTCCAATAGCCGCCACGGCCGGCGTGCTGCAGCTGGTGCACCGCGATTATCCGATGGCAGGAGCCAGGTACTTATCCTGGTCTCCCATGGGGTGCAGGGCCCAAGCACTTGGGCCATCCTCACTGCACTTCCCTGGCCACAGCAGAGAGCTGGCCTGGAAGAGGGGCAACCAGGACAGAAGCCGGTGCCCCGACCGGGACTAGAACCCGGTGTGCCGGCGCCGCAAGGCGGAGGATTAGCCTAGTGAGCCGCGGCACCAGCCTAACATTTTGGAATCTTTTAGTCAGTCATCTATTTAATTTTCACAATTAGAATGAAACAGTGGCCTCTGTGATTTTAGGCAAAAGTAAACTCCATATCCCATGATTAGACAAAGTGATATAGCCCTCCTAGTCAGCTAATATGGCCCTTGACTACATTAGAAAAATAATTATTTTTAGAACAGAGGAGACAATGCACTAAGCCATCGTATTTATTTTCACCCATACATGAATAATATAAATGCATTTCCTTTTACCTCAGCAAAGCAAGACAGAAACATACTTCTTTTATTCTGAATGCATAGTCTTTCAATCAGGTTCTAGGAATGACCTCATGAAACAGCTGAAGCTGTTGTTTGATCTCATCCAGAAAAACAATTAAACTGTTAATTCCTCAAGGGCATAGAGTATATGGTATTTGTGGGTTTTTTTGTGTATTTGCAATAATCTCATACAATCTAATACATTATACATATCAGGTAAGTGCTTAGTGAAAAATTATTCCTTTAAAATATGAAAAGATGAATACTAATTATGCTAAAATCCAAAATATATTCACAGCCATGTTTTGCATCATATTTAA
Source organism: Oryctolagus cuniculus (assembly GCF_964237555.1). NCBI lineage: Eukaryota > Metazoa > Chordata > Mammalia > Lagomorpha > Leporidae > Oryctolagus > Oryctolagus cuniculus. The sequence goes on from NC_091442.1 coordinate 63,407,185, forward strand.
TAAGTTCACATATTCAATTATTTTCATTTCATCATGCAGATGTGTTTCCCAAGAGGATTCATTCTGGTAAGCAGTGCTCAAAAATAGGAATTGGCATTGTGGTTCAGTAGGTTAAACTGCCACCTGTGATGCCAGATCCCATATGCGCACCTGTTCAAATCTGTTCCAAGTCCAATCCAGTTCCCTTCTAAGAAGGTTCAAGTGCTTGTGTCCCTGCCACCCATGTGGGAGAACTGGATAAAGTTCCAGGCTGTTGATTTCAGCCTGTTCCAGCCCCAGCTGTTGCCGTCATTTGGGAAGTGAACCAGTGGATGGAAGATCTCTCCCTCCAGATTCTCATTCTCACTCTTTTTGACTCTGCCTTTCAAATAAATAAGGCCTTTAAAAAATTTGATGTCACAAAACTAATGTAAGTGGACACTGGTTAGTTGCACTTGGTAAATTCTTTCAGATCATGTACATTATTTCAAGCACTGAGGTTTTTCTTTGAAGACATTCAAACTTCAGATTCTTAGCTGAATCCACAGTTGGATTGAACAGAAGGGAACTATAAAATTAGGTTATTCCTAATATGTACTGGATAATTATATCAAATAAGATATAAGATAATTATAAATAAGATATAAGTTATAAAATTATGTAAGAGGGCTAGAGAAATAAATATCTTTAAGCCTATTTTAATAGATAAGGCAGAGTATTTCAAAGACAATAAGTAACTTACCAACTGGTACACACAGAATGTAGCAGATCTGGAACACCAAATATTGTGCATCTGCTTACTCATTGCTTTCTGCCAAGGCTTCCAGATAGTGTTTCAGCAAAGGTCAACACTGAAACAACAATGATCATGAGGTTGCTTTTCCTAAAACAGAGATTTATAGTCAATGAAAACTCCCAGATTTTTTCACTACAATTAGAGTCCAGAAGAGATCTAGATACTGTACCTCAGAACCACCCACTCCCAAGGTTTCTACCATCATCAACACTGGTAGGAAAGGAAATTCCTAACACTCAAAGCCTTAGCACTAGTTTCTTCACTGAACCCACTGGAGGAATCATTTTATTATCTTTGTCTTGGTTCATATAATACAAAAAGCAATAGCAAGGAAAAAGGTACCCTAACATACTATTGGTGGGAATGTAAACTAGTACAAACATTATGGGAGACTCTATGGAGATTCTTCAAAAAGCTCAAAAAAGATCTACCTCCCACTCCAGAGAATTCACCCACATGAAATGAAATCAGCATATGAAAGAGCACAATTCACATTGTATAGGAACATCAGTATATGGCCCAACTCTTTGGGCCCTTGCATCCACATGGGAGACCAGGATGAAGCTCCTGACTTCAGCCTGCCCAGCCCTGGTTGTAGTGACCATTTGGGGAGTCAACCAGTAGATGGAAGATCTCTCTCTCCTTGTCTCTGCTTCTCATCCTGTAAATCTGCCTTTCAAATAAATGAATAAATCTTTAAAAAATTATTTCCTATATTTTAATTCATAAGTTTGGTCTTAGTGTAAGCTCTCTCCCATTGAGGTCTATGATCCATTTTGAGTTAATTGATGTGTATGATATGAAATTAAGGTTAACTTAATTTTTATCCAAATGAGAGACTTCTCAATAAAGAGTACTAAAATGATAGCATATGTTTTACCTAGGCCATTAGTGGGCACTAGATTGGTAGTGGAATGGCTGGGGCCCAAACTGGCATCCATGTATGATGCTGACATCACAGCTCCTTAATAGGCTCAGTTTACTATCCCACCATGCCAGGCCCCCAAGGAAATATTTTTTTTAACCTAGATGAAAAGATACCATAGACAACCTAAACCAAGAACCTAATAGACAAAATATTATTCAACTGGGCTTCATCACAATTTGAAAAAAAAAAAAAAAAAAACAAAGAAAATTCTGAATTTACCTTTATGAAATTTTTTAAGAAAATTTCAGAATTTACTTTTAAGAAATAAAAATGCAAGTTACTGACCGGCAAAAAGTACATGAATTTCCACACCTGATGGAAGAACTGTTTGAAATCCCTATTTTAAAAATGGGTCAAATATTTAAGAAAAGAAATTTTAATAACTAACCAAAGATGAAAATGAAATGTTAACATATGCCAATCATCATAAGCCATCAGATAGATAATAATTTAAATCATGCTGGGACACAATTACATGGCCATAAGGATAAAAAGACTAATAATACCAAGGGTGGGCAATGATATATAACAACCAAAAAACCACTTCCACTGGGAGAAGAAAAATGAGATGATTTGGAATGGTGTCAGTTAATTTTGGACTTTATTATCAACTCAACAATTCTATTCCCAAGTATTCACTCACAACAAAAATAATATCCACATTTGTAATTATATATATGAATATCCCAAATTGAAAGCAAAACAAGTGTGTACTAGCAGGTAAAATTTCCTTTCGTAGTGAAAGAAGAAAAGGAGACTGCAACTATTAACACATGCTTCAGTGGCTCTTTCTCAGAAACACGCATATGCTACACTAGATATGATGCTTATTTTTATTTTTTAAAAACTTTTATTTAGTAAATATAAATTTCCAAAGTACAGTTTATGGAATACAATGGCTTCCCCCACCCCATAACTTCCCTCCCACCCGCACCCCTCTCATCTCCCGCTCCCTCTCACATTCCATTCATATCAACATTCGTTTTCAATTATCTTTATATACAGAAGATTGATTTAGTATATATTAAGTAAAGATTTCATCAGTTTGCACCCACACAGAACATAAAGTGTAAAATAGTGTTCAGTACTAGTTACAGCATTACTTCACATTGGACAACACATTAAGGACAGAGATCCCACAAGAGGAGTAAGTACACAGTGATTCCTGTTGTTGACTTAACAATTTCACACTCTTCTTTATGGCGTCAGTAATCTCCCTAGGCTCTAGTCATGAATTGCCAAGGCTATGGAAGCCTTTTGAGTTCACTGACTTTGATCTTATTCTGACAGGGTCATAGTCAAAGTGGAAGTTCTCTCCTCCCTTCAGAGAAAGGTACCTCCTTCTTTGATGGCCTATTCTTACTACTGGGATCTCACTTGCAGAGATCTTTCATTTAGGTGGTGGGTTTTTTTTTTTGTTTTTGTTTTTGTTTTTGTTTTTTTTTTTTTTTTTTTTTGTCAGAGTGTCTTGACTTTCCATGCCCAAAATACTCTCATGGGCTCTTCAGCCATATCCGAATGCCTAAGGGCTGATTCTGAGGCCAGAGTGCTGTTTAGGACATCTGCCATTCTATGAGTCTGCTGTGTATCCCACTTCCCATGTTGGATCATTCTCTCCCTTTTAGATTCTATCAGTTAGTATTAGCAGACACTAGTCTTGTTTGTGTGATCCCTTTGACTCTTAGACTTATCAGTGTGATCAACTGTGAACTGAAATTGATCACTTGGACTAGTGAGATGGCATTGGTACATGCCACCTTGATGGGATTGAATTGGAATCCCCTGGCACAGTTCTAACTCCACCATTTGGGGCAAGTCCGATTGAGCATGGCCCAAATTGTACATCTCCTCCCTCTCTTATTCCCATTCTTATATTTAACAGGGATCACTTTTCAGTTAAAATTTAAACACCTAAGAATAATTGTGTGTTAATTACAGAGTTCAACCAATAATATTAAGTGGAACAAAAAAATACTAACAGAGATAAAGTATTATATTGATACTTAAAAATAAATTATGAACTACTGGCCAGTGCTGTGGCTCACTTGGCTAATCCTCCCCCTGCGGCGCCAGCACCCTGGGTTCTAGTCCTGTTTGGAGTGCCGGATTCTGTCCCTGTTGCTCCTCTTCCAGTCCAGCTCTCTGCTGTGGCCTGGGAAGGCAGTGGAGGATGGCCCAAGTACTTGGGACCTGCACCCGCAAGAGAGATCAGGAGAAAGTGCCTGGCTCCTGGCTTCAGATTGGCATAGCATGCTGGCCGTATCAGCTATTTGGGGGATGAGCCAAAGGAAGGTAGACCTTTCTCTCTGTCTCTCTCTCTCTCACTGTCTAACTCTGCCTGAAAATAAATAAATAATGAACTACTAATACATGTAATAATATAGGTCCATTTCAAACATTACCCTGAGTGAAAATGATACAGAAAGTAACTGAAATATGTGAAAAAGGTGTAACTAATCTAACAACATTGATTTTATGGGGTTCTGTGTGGAGAAAGTATTCAGTGCAAGTGTGCAAGGAAAAACTTTAGCATGATGGTTACATGGACACATTGGTCAAATTGTATGCAAACAATAGCTAATCACAACTGATTTGGAAAAAAATGAACACATAAGTATAAGATTGCCATTTAAAATTATTTTTACCACATTTTAAGTAACAAAAAAATACTTATCCATGACTTAATCTCTATTGAGATACAACCCAGAGAATAAAGCACTCAAATTCTTTCATAATTTTAAAATATATATATATTTATTTATTTTTAACTTTTATTTAATGAATATAAATTTCCAAAGTACAGCTTATGGATTACAATGGCTTCCCCCGCCCCATAACTTCCCTCCCACCCGCAACCCTCCCTTTTCCCACTCCCTCTCCCCTTCCATTCACATCAAGATTCATTTTCAATTCATTTTATATACAGAAGATCAGTTTAGCATATATTAAGTAAAGGTTTCAACAGTTTGCACCCACATAGAAACACAAAGTGAAAAATACTGTTTGAGTACTAGTTATAGCATTAAATCACAATGTACATCACATTAAGGACAGAGATCCTACATGAGGAGTAAGTGCACAGTGACTCCTATTGTTGACTTAACAAATTGACACTCTTGTTTATGGCATCAGTAAAAAATATATATTTATTTATTAAAAAAGCATAAGAGAGACACACAGAGAAATATCTTCCAATTGATGGTTTTCTCCCCAAACGTCCTCAAAAGCTAAATCTGGGCCAGACTGAAGCCAAGAGCCAGGAACTCCACCCAGGTCTTGCACATGAGTAGTAATGGCCCAAGAAGTTGGGACATCTTCAGCAGCCTTTCTACATGCATCAGCAGGAAAGCTGGATAAGAAGCAGTAGAGCTGGTGTTTCAGCCAGCACTCACATTTGGGATTCTGGCATGACAAGTGGGAGCTTAACTCATTGCTGTACAAATTCAGTCCCATATTCTTCCATAGCTTTTAATGTTTATCCAAATATACATAACTAAGGTGATTTGTTAAGTGGATAAATTCGGCCTATAATTATAGCCGCCTATATAATTTTTTTCATGTGTAAATATTTACATATCTGTGGTTTTTCATTATTCTTTTAGCTTCTACTGGCAACAGAAATCCATAAACACATTATGGCTTTGTATTATTTAAACCCATTAATTATCTTTAGAGTCACAGAAACCTGGGTATGAACTTAAGTTCTACAACTTAATAGCTGTGTAACTCTTGGCTATGCCTATTAAGTTATCGGAACCTTCACTTTTTCATAAGTAAAATACATTACCATAATTCTTCAAAATCTACTTTCAGGGTTGAAATGCTTGAGCATGTTTTTTAGCACTAGTTTAAATAGACTTCAGTTATGGTCCCTTCACCTAATCTTAGCCTAGTTCTGTGTCTCTGATTCTTCTATATAAAGTGAGGATAACACATGTATAGTTCCTCAGTTGTCATAAGGATTAATAGAATTACCATGTAAGTCACAGAATGGTACTTTATATGAAACAAAATATAAATAAAATTTACTCATTATTAAATTCAATAATGGTTATAATTATACTCCAATAATTATAAAATATTAAGCCTCTAAAATCATAACTGTGTAGATTCCTTATAATTTAATATGCAGACCTAGAGAGTGGTGCACTGGAGCCAGGCATTACTGTTCTTGAGAGGTGATTACATACATCACTGTCCAAATATACCTTCAGTAACGTCAGAGTTAGTAGCTTAAAACTGGTAATGATCATTTATATATACATATAAATACATACTACAGCAATTGGTAAATGTGAGAAATCAGAATTAGTTTTATGGCTTGTCTTTTTGTTCACTACATTATTCTGGGGAATAAATACAGATTAGTAGGTTAGCAAATGAGAGCTATATCATAGACAACTAAAAGGTATACATAGACCAGTCAAAACATGAAATAATAATGCTATTTAGGAAGCATAAGTACTTATTTGAAGACACTTGTAATGTAAAAAATACTGTCATTTCCTCCCTCTCTGATCTCTGTCCTTAATATGATGCACTATGCGAATTAATGGTAAAACTACTACTCAAACAGTACTCTATACTTTGTGTGTCTGTGTGGGTGCAGCCTGTTGAAATCTTTACTTAGTATATACTAAGTTGATCTTCTGTATATAAAGATAATCGAAGATGAATCTTGATTAAGAATGGGATGGGAGAGGGAGTGAGTGGGAGATGGGATGGTTGCGGGTGGGAGGGAGGTTATGTACTTTGGAAATTTATATTTATTAAATAAAAGTTGAAAAAGTACTGTCATTTCAGTTAAAAGTTGAAGGAAGAATCTCCTATCCTTTTATTTTTTTTTTATTTTTTTTTATTTTTATTTTTTTGACAGGCAGAGTGGACAGTGAGAGAGAGAGACAGAGAGAAAGGTCTTCCTTTGCCGTTGGTTCACCCTCCAATGGCCGCCGCGGCCGGCGCGCTGCGGCCGGCGCACCGCGCTGATCCGATGGCAGGAGCCAGGAGCCAGGTGCTTTTCCTGGTCTCCCATGGGGTGCAGGGCCCAAGCACCTGGGCCATCCTCCACTGCACTCCCTGGCCACAGCAGAGGGCTGGCCTGGAAGAGGGGCAACCGGGACAGAATCCGGCGCCCCAACCGGGACTAGAACCCGGTGTGCCGGCGCCGCTAGGCGGAGGATTAGCCTAGTGAGCCGCGGCGCCGGCCTCCTATCCTTTTAAAAATGTCAAAATTTCATTTCTAATCTGTGTTTTTATAGCATTTGTTCAACACATAGAAGATGATTACAGTCTGGGTTTATACAAGAGTAATTCAAAATGTTCATGAAGAATAGATTTAAAAGATTTTGGGGTAGAAAGAAATTGAAATTGAATTAAATGAATTCTTTTTTCATAACATGCATTTCCATGAATTTTTGAAAACCCCTTGTTAGAGCACAGAGAATAAGAAACCTGAACTTAAATCAAGGGTATAGAGAAACAGATATTTAATAAAAATTTCCCTTAATGACTACAAACATTTTAAAGAGTCACCAAAGACTAATGTTGCGATCAAAAATGGCTGAATATTGCAAACTGCACTGACCTTAGCCATGGAAAGATACCCAAAAAACAAAGGAAGGAATGTCTGAGAGAAATTTGCATGTGGGAACAGACCAGAACCCAGACTCCATGGAGCAGCAAGGAGAGAGGACAGATCCACATCAGCAGCCATTCCTGCATCTGCTTGGCCAGCTGCAGGCTTTGACCGAGATAGATTCCATGTTCCCCACTGACTGAGTGCAGCCTGAAGAGCTGGTGAGAATCTAGGTGAATAGTTTGCTCTGTGAACTGAGGTCGTATTGCCTCTCTCCCCTTCCCCACCAAAGTGTCAGATTCAATCCGTGAGGTGGACTTGTAGCTGAACTCTATCCTAAATGAGGGACAGCTGACAGTTCCGCCACTGCCAGAGAACCCTGGGACCAGAAGGGACAGCTTGCAGAATGGAGAGCAGACCTTCACCTTATGATTATGGGAGTTCTGAGCATAGATCATAGAGCTGAGAGGGTTGTAGTTTGTATTACTGAGTATCCACCCGGTCTGACTATGGAGACTCACAGCCCTCTGCACACTGGGGCAGATCTCACAGAAGAATCAGCGGGCACACTCTGGAATGGGTCAGTTCTCTGTAGGCTGAGTGTGCTAGGTCAGTGGAAGGCACTGTCACCGTGGGCTCACTTGGGGCTGTAAATCAGCTGGTTCATCCTGGTACACAAAAGAACTGGCACTGTGAACACACTGACTGGCTCCAACATCCCCTCACTCAACGACTATGATCAGGGTGCTCTACCAAGCCCAACTTGGGTGTCACTCTGGACTCTGACCCCCCCCCCCCACAAATGGTGGCCACAGCTCCCTGGCTCTACCAAGCACATACCCTGGCAGAAAAGAGTATGTCATAGGCACTCCATCAATCCCAAGAGGCACATTTCCAGGGAATACAATAATAAAGAAAAATCACCATCAACCAGAGGAGACAGTAACAAGAGATTCCTTCAGACATGTAAAAATCAATGTAGACTCACCAAAAGCATGAACAAAGAAGGAAATATATCTCCCCCAAAGGAGCACAGTAACTCATTAACATTGGATTGTGATGAAAGGAGATTTACAAAATACTTGAAAAATAATTCAAAGCAATGAGTATAAGGTTAGGAGAGAGGGAGAGGGAGAGAGAAACAGTTAAATGAAATTAGGAACTCAGTATGTGACGTGGATGAAAACTTCAGAAGAAAAGTGAAGGAGACCAAGAAGCTGAAGATGAAGAACTAGACAAAGGAGAAGGAGAGAAGAAGAAGAACAGGAAGAGGAAGAGGAGGATGGGTAGGATTAAAGGGGGGAGGAGGAAGATGAAATTTGAAAGACTGAAAACCAAATATGTGAGTCTTAGGAGTTACTGAAGATATGGAAAGAAAGAATGGCTTAGAAAACCTAGTCAGTGAAATATTAGCAGAAATTTACCCCAACATGCCGATTTAAATATAGGAAGTGCATGGAACCCAAATAGCCCTGGTCAGCAAAAATCCTCATTACAACACATTACAGTAAAACTGTCAAAAAATAAAGAGAATATCCTAAAATTTGCAAGACAGAAACACCAAATCACATTTAAAGAACTCTCATCAGATTGACAGATTCCTCAAGAGAAACCCTATAGACAAGGAGAGAATGGAGTGATATAGTTCAAGTACTAAAATTGCTAAAAAAAAAAAAAAAAAAAAAAAAAAAAAAAAAAAAAAAAAAAACCTGCCAACCCAGAATATTTTCTCTTAATCATAAATGAAGGCAAAATAAAGACCTTTATAAACAAACAAAAATTGAAAGAAATTGACAGCACTTGTCCATCCGCACAATTGATATTTAATGATGTACTATACAAAGAAATGGAGAAAGACAATCAGCTTCATGAAAGATTGTGAAGGCAGAAAGCTTTCTAGAACAAAAGAGATTAAAAATAAGCAATAGGAATATTTATGGGAACAGTGGAACCATGTCCTTTTTTATCAATAATAACCTTGAATTGAAATGGACTAAATACTCCAGTTAAAAGACACAGACTGGCTGAATGGATAATAACAAAGACTCATCTTTATGCTGTCTCCAGCAAACACATTTCAGCAATAAAGATACACTCAGACTGAAAGTGCAAGACTGAAAAAGGTATTCCATGCAAATGGAAATAAAAATGAACAGGAGTAGCAGTGTTCCCATTAGAAAAAAATAGACTTTTTATTTATTTATTTTTTTGACAGGCAGAGTGGATAGTGAGAGAGAGAGAGACAGAGAGAAAGGTCTTCCTTTTTCCTTTGGTTCACCCTCCAATGGCCGCCATGGCTGGTGCGCTGCGGCCGGCGCACCGCGCTGATCTGATGGCAGGAGCCAGGTGCTTCTCCTGGTCTCCAATGGGGTGCAGGGCCCAAGCACTTGGGCCATCCTCCACTGCACTCCATGGCCATAGCAGAGAGCTGGCCTGAAAGAGGGGCAACCGAGACAGAATCCGGCTTCCCGACCGGGACTAGAACCCGGTGTGCCGGTGCCGCTAGGTGGAGGATTAGCCTATTGAGCCATGGTGCCAGCCAGAAAAAATAGACTTTAAAATAAAAACTGTTAAAAGAGACAAAGAAAGTCATTATGTAATGATTAATGGATCAATACAAGATGTGACTATAGTATGTCTATGCATCCAATGCTAGACATCTAGTTTATGAAACATAAATGTAAATGGATTTAAAGGAACACAAAGCTCCAACACAATAATATTGGGGACTTCAAAACCAAAGTCCACTTGCATCAATAAACAGAACAACAAAACAAAAAGATCAGCAAAGAAATAAAAATAATCAATACTATAGATAAAATGAACATAATAGATATCTATAGTGCCTTTATCCCATAGCTGCTGAAAATGCTGTATTTTTATCAGTGAATGAACATTTTCTTTGATAGATCATAATACTAGGCCATGAAACAAATCTCAAAAAGTTCAAAACAGTTGAAATCATATCATGTATCTATTCATACCACAATGAAATAAAGCTGGAAATTAACAAAAAAAGGTTCTTTAAAAAATAAATTTAAGCAAATGCAGACTGTACAGCATATTCCTGAATGGCTAGTGGATCCAGAAGAACCCAAAAGGAAATAAAAACAATTCCTTGAAGTGAATTAAAATGAAAACACAACATATCAAAACTTGTGTGATACAGTAAAATCAGTGTTAAGATGGAAGTTTATTGTGATAAGTGCCTACATCAAAAAATTACAAAGGTAGCAAAAATAATCTAACAATGCATCTTAGAGGCCTAGAAAAATAAGAACAAATCAAACCCCACATTAGTAGTAGGAAAGAAATGATAAAAATTAGAGAAGAAATAAACAAAAGAGAACTAAAAATGCTATACAAAGATCAGTGAAATGACGAGCTGTTTTTTTGATAAAATAAACAAAATTGCCAATTAAATGAAGTATTTAACCTAAACATCCAATAATAAACATTTACTTGGTTTCCATTAAACAAGGTTTTCTGTTTAAAAAAAAAAAAACAAAATTGATAAATCACTAGCCCAAACAACCAGAGAGAGAGAGAGAGAGAGAGAGAAAGACACAAGTGTTAAAATCAGAGATGAGAAAGGAAATATGACAACTGATATAACACTAATACAAAGAAACATTGCAAACATTACAAAGAAGCCTATGCAAAAAATTGGAGAATTTAGAAGAAATGGATTTCTAGACACATATAATTTATCAAAATTGAGGCATAAAGACATAGAAAATTTAAATAGACCAATAAGTAAAAATGAGGTTGAATCAATAATAAAGAACCTCCCAGAAAAGTAAAGCACAGGACCGGATGGCTTCACTGCTGAATTCTACCAAAATTTAAAGAATAATTCCAATTCTTATTGAACTAATCAAAGCAATTAAAAGAGAAAGAACCCTTCCAAACTCATTCTGTGTGGCTAGAATTACCTTAATTAAAAATCCAGAGAAAGATACAACAAAAAGAACTATAGACCAATATGCTTGGTGAACATAGATGTGAAGATTTGACAAAATACAAGAAAATCAAATCCAACAACACATCAGAAATACCATTCACCTGGACCAAGTGAGATTTACCCAAATGATACAGGGATGATATGACAATATCCAATCAATAAATGTGACATATCACATCAACAATATATAACAAACCCACACTTAGCACCAACAATGCTCTGGTTGAAAGGAACTTATAAAATCAGCTCCCTTCAAAATAGCTATAAAAATTAACAGCATAATTTTAACCAAGATGTGAAGTATCTCTACAATGAATGTTTTAAAATATTAATAAAATAAATAGAAGACATCAAAAATGGGAAAACTCTTATGCGTTCCTAAAATTGAAGAACTAATATCATCAAAATGTCCATACTGCCCAAAGCAACTTACATATTCAATGTGATCCCAAGCAAAATTCCAAGGGCATTGTATACAATCCTAAATCCATGTGAAAAGAAATAAACAAACAAAAATACCAAATAGCCAGAGTATTTTTTTTTTTTTTTGACAAGCCTTAGACAGTGAGAGAGAGAGAGACAGAGAGAAAGGTCTTCCTTTTTCCTTTGGTTCACCCTACAAGTGGCTGCTATGGCCAGCATGTTGCAGCCTGCGGGCTGCGCTTATTCGAAGCCAGGAGCCAGGTGCTTCCTCCTGGTCTCCCATGAGGGTGCAGGGCCCAAGAACTTGGGCCATCCTCCACTGCACTCCCGGGCCACAGCAAAGAGCTGGACTGGAAGAGGAGCAACCGGGACAGAATCCGGCGCCACAACCTGGACTAGTACTTGGGGTGCTGGTGCTGCAGGTGGAGTATTAGCCTAGTGAGCCACGGTGCTGGCCTCAGAGTATTCTTAAACAAGAAACTAAAAAATTAGTAGCATCACAATACCAGATTTCAAGAATACTGTGGGGCTATTAAAATCAAAACAGCCAGGCACAGGCACAAAAATAGACATGCCAATGGAACAGAATGGGTACTCTGGAAATTAATACATACATCTCCAATCAAACAATCTTTGATAAATGAGCTAAAATCATTCTCTGGTAAAGGAAATCTATTCAACAAGCGCTGTTGGGAAAATTGTATTTTCATATGCAGAAGTTTGAAATATATCCTGTACCTCATGCTCCATAAAAATCATCTCACAGTGAATCAAGGATTTAAACCTAATACCTGAAACAACCAAATTACTAGAGGACAAAAATAGGAGAAACACTGTGTATTCAAGGAATTCTTGAATAAGACCCCAAGAAATACAGGCAATAAAAGCACATATAGACAAATGGGATTACCTAAAGCTAAGAAACATTATGCACTGGAAAGAAAACAATTAGCAAAGTGAAGATACAACAGAGAGAATGGGAGGAAATATTTGTAAACTATGCATCTAATAACAGATTAATATCCAGAATATATAAGGACCTCAATAACAAAAAACAAACAATTCAGTTAACAAATGGGCAAAGGAAAGGTATAGGCATTTTTCAAAGGAGGAATATCAAATGGCTAACAGACACATGAAAGATCACCAGCCATTAGGGAAATGCAAATAAAAACCACAATGAGATTTCACAACACCCTGGTTAGTATGCTATCATTCAAAAAAAAAAAAAAAAAAAAAAAAAACCAAGTGCTGTGAGGATGTAGAGAAAAAAGTACCCTATTACACTGTTAATAGAAATCGAAACAGCTATTATGGAAGACAGTATGGTGATCCCTCAGAAAGATAAAGATAGATGTTCCACATGTCCCCACTATCCCACCCCTGGGAATATATCCAAAGGATTTGGAATCAGCATTTGAAAGACTTACCTGTACTCACATGTTCATAGCAACTCAATTCCCAATAGCTAAGATATGAAATCAACCTAGATACCTATTAACTGATTTGCAACAGAATGGATTAACTGGAGAATATTATGCTAAGTGAATATTATACTAAGTCAGATCCAAAAAACATATATTACATGTTTCCTCTTATTTGTAGTAGTTAATATGAGACAGAGAGTTTAAAAATTGTGTGAATCTCATATAATTCAGCATATGGTTGTAAGTAGTGCTTCATGGAATCATACCTTAAAATAAAAATATACTCTTATTTCACGTTTTTAAAAAAATGGGAGTAATAATTTGGAATGTTGGAGTACTAGTAATGCTTCATTCTTAATTTGGATTTTGGTTATGGTGTGATCTGATGACAAAAAAACTCATTTATCTGTACACTTACATCCATTTTTGTTATATATACTGTATTGCAATAAGATGTTTTGCAAAAGAGGAAAAAGCCATTGCAAAGTTGCATGTTTCCTTTTAAAATCATTCTAAAATTTATTAATTATGTAATACAAACTGATGCAGCACCAGTGATTAGTTAAATATTCAAAATATTGATAGTCCTCTTACTGATTTTGAATAAATGCTAATATCAATTACATTTTATTAATGTATTACTATTAATATTATTAATATAATAATACTAATATTAATATCCATTTCATTATGGTATTTATTATGAAAAGAGTGATGTACTGCTTTGTAAGGGCATAATATTAGTTACAGGGAATAATTATAGCCAGCTCTTCAGTGTGGATGGACTGTGCACTTCAAAATTCCCAGCACATTTCAGCTTGTATTTTTAATATACATAATCTTTAACACGGTTAATAGTGCATAGTAGGAGCTTGAAGTTTTGATGAATTAAATATTTTTGTTAACTGAATCATATATGACTATTCAAAATTATTTGTTTATGGCATGTTATTAAGTACTTTCAAGTTTCCTAGTCATTGGTTTCAGCTATGTTGTAAGAAAGCTCTTAATCATATTTTTGACATTACAACTAGAAAATATTTTAAAAGTTCATTCTAAATGTTAATAATAAAGGCCAAGGCATGAAGTGTAAGGCATATTCCATTAAAGGGTTTTCCATTTAGCTGAAAGCTGTGCAGTGGCTTAGTATACAGCCCCTTGGAATCAGACAGACCTGGTCTGGCTCCTGGTGTGGCTGTTATCTCTTGTTACAACTTAGGGAAGGTTTTCTGTTACCCCAAAAGCTTATGTTCCTTATCTTTCAAATAAAAGAAAAGCATATTCAGCAGCAGGAACAATTATTGTCCCATCTCTTCATTTCCTGGGTTCACTTGGGTTTATCAGCTACAGTAAATATATTTCTGGCTCCAGTCAGGGTTTCCTACTTTGATGCCTGTGTCTGGAACTCCTTTACTTGATTTAGACTTTTCTCTGGCATCGCTGGAGCTTCCACAGATACTCACAGACTAATCTTACAAGTGCGGGGTTGCTGAAGCATAGTTACAGTGTTATGCTCAAGTAAGGGGAATAGGAATCTGTGGGTGGAGAATTAATCTCCATTTTCTCTGGTTTATAATAGATGATAAACTACAGAACACCTAGCCAAGTTTGACATTTCAGGTAAGGAACAGAATTTTTAGAATTATTTACTATAAAATACTATTTGTTCATAACAGGGCATTCTATATATTTGTTAAATCTGGCAGCCCTGAGTTGATGGTGCTGAATTATTTTCAGTGTGGGTATCTCTACTGTTTCCATTATTTCGAAGCATTTTTCATTAGACATAGGTCAACCTACCACATCTATAATTTCTCATTAGAACACAGGGAATATTGGTTGTTTCTGTCTCAGTTATTTACCTCTGCTTTCTGTATTCATTTCATAAATAAACACCTGAAACAAAGTCTTTGCCTCTGAGTGGAACATACATTAGGAAACTGTTGTAGCGTTTTTAGTAGGATTAAATTAGATAGTGCATTAAAATATCTGGAAACTCGCTAGTGCTGAGTAAATATCAATTTGTGTTATTATTATTCAGGGTAAAATAAAGATAGGCTTTAAAAACAGGAATAAAATCTTTACATAATGACATTTAAATAAATACATTGTGTGATCCAAATCATACCTTAAAGGAATGACATAAAAGATGTCCCTGTGGGCTACTGTATAGCCTTTCCATAAGATATTATGTATTCTTGTTCTATGTTTACTTTTAAATTATAAGATGATCACCTTCCATTTGAAATAGTATTAAGAAATGAAGCATTTTGCATTTATTCCCATGTGTATCTGACTTTGCTTTTTATATATATGTATATATACACACATACATACATATATAACATGTGTATTTCACAACAATGCCAGGAAGGAGGTATTCTTGAAGCATTTTTGCCACTGAAGAAATGGAGGATTAGCAATTAAGGAATTCGCAATAGAGGCAGGTCTTGTTCAAATAAATGGTTAAGTAATTAGAAAATAAAACCATATTCCCTCCAAGAGTTTGTATATGTGTACATGTTTATACATATACAATAGATGTGTGCATGTGTGTATATATACATATATGTATGTGTAATATATATGTATATATATAAATGTTGGAAAATTAAATTTATGAGCAGGACATAGATGTTAGACTTCAAATAATTTTTTAAATTCAATCATTTAAAAATTGCAAAAACACATAGCTAAGGCCGGCGCCACGGCTCAATAGGCTAATCCTCCACCTGCGGTTCCGGCACCCTGGGTTCTAGTCCCAATCGGGGCGCCGGATTCTGTCCCAGTTGCTCCTCTTCCAGGCCAGCTCTCTGCTGTGGCCCAGGAGTGCAGTGGAGGATGGCCCAAGTGCTTGGGCCCTGCACCCTCATGGGAGACCAGGAGAAGCACCTGGCTTCTGGCTTCGGATCAGCGCGTTGGGGTGAACCAACGGTAAAAGGAAGACCTTTCTCTCTGTCTCTCTCTCTCACTGTCCACTCTGCCTGTCAAAAAAAAAAAAATATATATATATATATATAGCTAAAACAACATTAGATAAATTTTAAATAGGTAACAACCCAAATGAATATTTAAAACAAAGACAAAAGGAAGAGCAAAAAATAAGCTTCACGAATAGCAAATAAAAACAATGGTAGGTCTAAGCATAGGCATTTGGGTTAGTGGTTAATACTTTGGTTGGGATGCCCATATCCCATATCAGAGTGCCTGGGTTTGCTACCCACCACTGCATCTTGCCGACACAGACACTAGGAGGCAGCAGTGATGGCTCAGTTAAATGTGTTTCTGCCTTTATGTGGGAGAACAGGACTTCCAGGACCTACATGTGGCACTGGCCCAGGCTTACCCTTTGCAGGCATTTGAGGAATCAACCAGTGGGAATGGCCAATCTCAATCTCTTTCTCTGCCTCTCAAAAAATTTCTAACATGGTATATACTAATCCAACCATGAAAGTCCAGCTTATATTTTCATTACATAGATAGATGATTGTGTATATTAAAAATGGAAGAAAAACATTTTGTCTGAGAAGTAGCACTCACACAAGGAAGACCACTGTAGAAGACTGCAATTTTATTCCTATATTTTATTCGCATTGTAGCTTTCCTTAAAATATTTACTTATGAAATAATCCAGAGAAAATTTTAATGAATAATATCAAAAACAAGATGATTGCCATTTACTAAATATTATTGTCATAATGGACTTAACAAAAAAAAAAAAAACAACCATAACAAAAAAAGGGAGTATTCTACCCTCATATACACATTTTTGAGATGCAGAGGGAATTAGAGAGATCATTCCCATTTTTGGCTCATTACTCAAATGCCCACAGTAACCAAGGTTAGGCTGAGCTGAAGATGGGAGATAGCAACTCAATCTATGTCTCCCACTTTGGGGGCAAGAAGCCAATTAAGTGTGCCAACACTGCTGTGCAAACCCATTATCCATGATTTTGCTTTCCATGATTTCAGTTATCTATGGATAACTGTGGTCCAAAAGCGCTAAGTGAAAAATTCCAGAAACACATATTTCAGAAGTTTCAAATTCTGTGCTGTTCTGAGTAGCATGACAAAATCTCATGATATCCTTCTCTGAAATAAAGCAGATGATATTCCTGTGAGAATATCATTTTATAATATCAATCATATTATTGACCTATGAGAAGGTCAATAAAAGCCCAACACCACATCACAATTCTCATGTCATTCCTATCAGTTCATCTCATCAAGTAGGCATTTCATCTGCTCACATCATCGTAAGACTGGTGACCATAGCACAAGACGTTCAACCTCATGTAAGCCATATGGTATATTCTAATGTTTCTTCCATTTTATTATTGGTTACTGTTGCTAACTTACTGTGTTTAATTTATTAAATCAAACTTTATCTTAGGTATGCAAGTATAGGAAAATTATAGGATGCAGTATATCAGATTCAGTACTATTCAGGCATCCACTGTTATAGAACACTTTCTCCAGGTATGAAGGGTGGAGCTACTATAAATTTTGGTGGAGGAAATATTTCCTTTAAATAAAACAACCGTCACAATGGATAAAAATACAAGACACATCTCTAGGTTTCCTAAAAGATATATTCAAAACAAAAAGTTTTCTTGATAAATTAAAAGGAAAATGAAAACATAAGTATTGATCTTTTAGAACCAAAAGGTTTGTTGACTTGTTCATTTTTGTTTTTATTTGGCTCAAGCTTGTACATAAAATATAGAGTTTAGAGAAATACTAAAGGTAGGGATTTTACGGTTATCATTAGGAAAGCACAGTTATTTGTAAATCAATGAGTTTTCAGGGGTCTTCTTTGTATTAAAACTGAAGATTCAATCCATGGTGACTCTTTTTTTTTTTTTTTTTTTTTTTTTTGCTGAGTCTCCCAATTTTCTTCCTAAATAAATGCCAACTACAGTAGCAATGAATTCAACTACTTGTCAAATTTTATATAAGCAAAAGCATTGGGTAAAATAGCTTTTTCCTAATGTTTAAATGAATTAGAATAGGTCCCAGGTCTAATCATGTTTTCAAAGACAGTCTATTGGCAGCAGGAAATTGCTTCCGCTTTATATCTATATTGAAGCTTATCCGCCTGGTAAAAAAATAATAAAGATTCCCCCCCCCCCCAATCTACAGAGGGAAACCAACAGAGTTGAAAGAACTTAACTGATTTTCCCAAAGGTAAATCTGGTAAAGTTGAAAAAACAGTACAGATTTATGTGGTCTAAAATACAAATCACACTTTTAAATTGAAAGGAATAAGCCTAATTTCCATTTCTGAGTTTCAACTTATTAGCTCTGTCACAGTTTCCATAGGAATTCAAATACATTGCCAAATATTCTTTTGATGTCATTGCATTTAGTATTTATTCATCTAGTACTAGAAAATATAGGCATGCATATTATAATTTTTAAGTAATGAATAAATGGATGAATAAGAATGCGTATGGACTTGTAAAACTATTATTTGTCCTGTCACAATCTGTGAATACAATAATAGGTCTAAAAACATGAAAATAATAATAAATAGTAGCAAAAGTAATAGCTAGATTTATTCCATGAGGTTCTTCATTTTCTTATGCAAATTATATTAACAAAATTTGGTAGTATATGAAAAAAACTGATTTTGAAAGACCTGAATTGTATTTTACACTGATTTTCTTTTCTTTTTTTTTACAGGCAGAGTAGACAGTGAGAGAGAGAGAGAGAAAAAAAAGAGAGAAAGGTCTTCCTTTGCCATTGGTTCACCCTCCAATGGCCGCCACGGCCAGCGCTGTTCCGAAGGCAGGAGCCAGATGCTTCTGGTCTCCCATGGGGTGCAGGGCCCAAGGACTTGGGCCATCCTCCGCTGCACTCCCTGGCCACAGCAGAGAGCTGGCCTGGAAGAGGGGCAACCGGGACAGAATCCGGTGCCCCGACCGGGACTAGAACCTGGTGTGACGGCGCCGCAGGCGGAGGGTTAGCCTAGTGAGCCGCGGCACCGGCCACACTGGTTTTCTATTGGTGCGTCATAATAAGTAACACAATTTTATTGGCTTTCAGTAGTAAAATTCTGGTGTCCCATAGTTTTCTTAAGTTAGGAATCCAGGTTCCTGAGATGCTGTGCTCAGGGCACCAGGCAGACATCAAGGTATCAACTGTGGCTGCAATCTCATCCACAGCTCCAAGTTTTCTTCCATTCCCACTGTTACTGGCAGAACGCAGAACCTTGTGCTTGTTCTCAACTCCCAAATAATTGTTGTCCAGCATCTGTAGGGGCCGCCAGCAGCTCCTGGAGGCTGCCCTCCAGTTCTGGCCCTGTGGCTCTCCCAGGGCAATTTACATTGTGCTTTCTTTTTCAATCCAGCAAGAGAATTTCTCTTACTCTTCAACTCCGCTTTATTTCTCTGGATTCTAGATCTTTTAAAGAACTCAATCGGTTTGGTCAGGCCCATCAGGATTGAACTGATTATGTTAAAATCTATTTATTAGGGTTCTGTATTAGATTTTTAAAAATCCACTCATTTCTGCTTTATGTCATGAACTAATCCCGAGAGGGATATCCTATTATTTCACTCACTGATTCAAAGGGAAGGGATGATACAAGACATGCACACAAGAAGGTAAAAATCTAAGAAGTCATCCTAAAATTGTGTTCATAATGTAGTCTGATGTTCATTATGTTTTATCCACATAATATTGCCTAGTTTTCCTTCTGGGCCCCAGTCTTCTCATCTGTAAAATTAGGGCAATGGTATTAAATAACTCATCCAGCAAACTTCCAGCTCTGACCTCCTAAAAATTTTATAAAGAGCCTAAAATCGTAAACACTAACCAAGGTTACTCCTACAGATTTCTGGCAGCTTCAATGCCCTTTAAATATCTGGCAACAATTTCAGGAGCTTGCTTAGGACTTAGGAAGTTGAGAGGAAGAAGTAAATAAAGACATCAAAAGCAAGTATTTAAATGATCTTGGAGTGTACATTTACTGCTTATCACCTATCCTCATTCAGCCACTATGGAATTCAAAGCACAACACAGCACATTAAAGTATTCATTGAACTATAATCGTTATGGAAATTTAAAAATTTGAGAGGTTTGACATAGCAGGTAGTAAAACTGACTAAAACTCTAAAAGTACAGGTATTTTTAATGGCCTCTCATCTAAAATGATGAGTTTATATTGCTATGTAATCTGCCATATTATAAAATTGTATTTCCAGGCTAATAAAATGGTTTATAAAACCTGACTTGAAATATATTAGCAATAGTATATTAATATTAGAAAGATGTAAGAATGCATAAAACATAGATGTAACAAACTTCTCTGAAGAAAGTTCAGCGGTTGTGCCAGAAAGCGGAGTTCTTTAATAAATTCTAGAAAGCATAATTTCCCTCAGGGGAGGAAGGGAGCTAGGCTGGGGTAGCAGAGTTTTCTCTTTCCTTATAATCCCACTTAGATTGTTCCCGACTAGATTTGAAATACCAGAGGTGATCTTACAGTTCCTCTGCAAGTATGACAACCTGCGCTTTGTTTTCACGGTGTTCCAGATAACTGTTTTCCTAATGGCATCCGAAAATCTTTTAGAGGATTAACTAACTCAAGATAATGTGGCACTGCGTGATACTTGAAAAATTCACATGAGCAATCCTGGACCAACAGATCTTATTCAATCTGGATGGCTTCATGGCAAAAAAGAAAGTACAAATCCTTCAACAATATAAAGAACAGTGCAGTGATGATCAGCTAGGAGGCCTTTGAGGGATTTAAGTGGTGGCCTGGCAAGCCAGCTTTGGTCACAGTAAAAAGCTAATCCTCTAGGGTTGAACGAGAACTGGTAGAAAGATTCTGAGCCACTCGAAGTCATTGTCCTATTTATAAAGAAATAATAAGGAGGGTTAAAGAAGTGCACATAAAGGTTATGCCAGCTGCCAGGTAAATAGGCATGATGGTGAACTTCCTTATTCATGCTCCACCAGGCTGATTCTCAAAAGGGATTTGCTGTCTGCCTTGCTGTCTGCCTGCCAGATTTATTGGTCTCGCTGCCAAATGTGCTTTGGTTCACAGGAAGATAGAAAGCTAAAAATGCCGTACAAAGTGTTGCCCTGTACTTAGAAGAGGCAGGCAGTCGCACAATGTCAGAAACACAGTGCCACATTCAGATTTGCAAAAGTCACCCAGACGTCAGTCACTTACCTAAGGGCGGCACTTCTGAAAAGAACACGCTCCAGAGCTCGTCAGGATCTCTAGATTTCTCCATTGCTCAAAGGAAAATCAGTTCAGTAACACCTACTCCTTTTCAATCTAATTGATGAAGCAGATATTTGAGGGGAGAAAGAAATGATGTTTTTGAAATGAAATTCTGTAAAATTGGTGCAACAGACAGAATAGGCACATAGGTGGTCATAAGCTGTACTGACAATAACAGGGAACCACAGAAAAGGCAGTTTGAATTTCAGTTGGGGCTCTTCTAATATTCAATGACTCTAGGCAAATTCACTTACCTGCTCTGCACTTTGGCTTCCATATTCAATAATAGAAATCTAACTATTATTTATTCAATTACCTAACAAAATATACCCTCCCTCTCTCACTGCTATCACCATAACCTTTGCAATACTCTGTATCACTCTTATAATCTTTGCTTTTCTCCATAGCTCTTGTCATAATTCAGTATAATTTAGAGTTTGCATTGGTATTTCATTTATTTTTTATTTCCCTGTCACAGACAAATCTAAGCTCCTGGAGAAAAGTTGTTTCTGCCTGCTTTGCAGACAACTTAATCTTCCTGGCCTAAAATATTACTTAGCTCATAGTAAGGGATCATATTTATATTCATTCAGCAGATAAATCCCTCATTCACAGGTTCTTGCAGGAATTATAATATGAAATAAAATGCATTCTGTATAGGATCAAGTTCATAGCACCAAATTAAAATCAGTTTCCTCTTCCATGACACTAACAGAGATTCTCATTGTAAGAGTATATATGGCTATTGTCTGATTATGCATTCTGAGCATGCAGTTACTTATTTATTTCTCATAGTCATCATCTGGCAGAGGGTTTCGCAAAGTAGCAATCGATAGCTATTTAATGAATTAATAAGTGAGTAATATTGAAATAAGCATATTATCAATAATTAATTGAAGCAGGAAAACACATCTAAGCTGTATCTGAAGGTATAATATATATCTTTCTGATGAACAAGGTAATAAAATTATCATTCAGTTTCTTGGGCAAATATCTAGAGCTTTCTTTAGCTATTTACTGAATCAGAGGAAATTAATGCAACATATTCTGTAAATCATTTTAATCTTAATTTAACCTATTTTCTCCAAAATGACAGTATTTCATGTTGATTCATATTCATAGTCATCTATACATCATAGGTGCTTTCCTTATATGAAAAGTTATCAAAAATATATATGTATATTTTTAAAATTTATTTTATTTGAAAACCAAAGTTAAACAGAGAGAGTGGTATTTTATCTGCTAGTTCACTCCCCAAGTGGCTGCAACAGCTGGGGCTGGACCATGTCTAAGCCAGGAGTCCGAAGCTTCTTCTAAGTCTCCCACATGGATACAGGGTCCTAAGCACATAGGCTGACCACCACTGCTTTTCATGGTGCATTAGCAGGGAGCTGGATCCAAAGAGGAACAGCTGGAACTTGAACCAGAGCCCAGCTGGGATGCTGGCACTGTAAGTGGCGGCCCCTCAAAATATGTTTTTTGGCTTGGAACTACTCTTTTATTCTTTGAAGCCAGTCAGCTAGGAATCAAAATACAGTGAATCAACCTATTTTTAAAGATTTATTTTAATTATTTGAAAAACAGAGTTACAGAGAGGTAAAGGCAGAGAAAGAGAGGTCTCCTATCTGCTGGTTCACTCCCCAAATAGCCACAATGGCCAGAGCTGTGCCGACCCAGAGCCAGGAGCCAGGAGCTTATTCTGGGTCTCCCACATGGGTGCAGGGTTCCAAGGACTTGTGCCATCTTCTACTGCTTTCCCAGGCATTAGCAGAGAGCTGGATCAGAAGAGGAGTAGCCTGGACTAGAACCGGTGCCCATATGGGATGCCTGTGCTTCAGGTCAGGGCTTTAACCCGCTGTGCCACAGTGCCAGCCCCGAAACAACATTGTTTTAAGAATCTCCATGATCCATCTGCACATAATAAACTTTAATTATGACAGAGAAAAAAATTGAATCTCCATATTTTCAGCTAGGTTTGTCTCTTTGGTTAAGATATATGCTAGGGATGGCATTGTGGCATGATGGGTTAAGCTGCCACCTGCAATGCTGTCGTTCCATATGGGTACCAGTTTGAGTCCTGCTGCTCCACTTCCTATCCAGCTCCCTGTTAATATGTCTGGGGAAGTAACAGAAGATGGCTCAAGTCCTTAGGCCCCTGCACCCACATGGGAGACTTGGAAGAAACTCCTGGCTCCTGGCCCAGCTTGGCCCAGCCTGGCCCAGACCGGGTTGTTGGGGTCTTTTGGAGAGTGAGCCAGTGCATGAAAGATCTTTCAATTTCTTCCTCTCTTTCTCTGTAACTTTACCTTTCAAATAAAGAAAACAAATCTTTAAAAAATATCTATATGCTAAAGAGCTCACAAACTCAGGTGCACGGAGAGAACATTCAAAGCAGAATAAATCAGTCTCTAAAGAGCATGGCATCATAGCTGAAATTACACATCGTTTTACATATGAAAAATAGATACATTAACATAATGAGTAAAGTATTAAGGTAAGTCCAACACTAGTATTCCTCAAAGGTTCTCAGATTTGGAGAATTGATGTCCCTGAACTCTAACAAGATTTGGAGAATTAGAGACAGTAAAATCTAATGTCCATCAACTATGGTATTAACCAGAAGCTGCAATCTAATTTGTATAGAATATGGTTAGGAGGTTGTAGTATATTAGAGAGTAAATCAGAAAGATAATGACATGATTCCAATTGTAGAAGTACAAGGTTCTAGATAGATCTCTAAGAAAGGAAATGGCATAGGGAAATGTAGAATTCAATTGTCAGGGCAGAAAATCCTCCTCAATTAAAAAGAGTGATGGTGCTGATTACGAAGTGTTCTTCAGTTTTGATTAGTATTTCATGTTGATTTTAACACTAGGAAGATCTTGAATTGGGAATAAAATCATCATAGTTTTGAACAGATTTACTATGAATCAATAAACCTAAAATTTGATGCCCAGTAACAAAAGCTATATCTAAAATCACTCCTGAGTTCTCAACCAAAAGTTGTTTGATCTTAACTTGTATTTCCTAGGTACATGTACAGGTTGAGCATCTTTTATCTGAAGTTCTTGTGAACAAATATGTTTCAGAATTTATATATTGTTAAGATTATATAATATTTGCAAATACATAATGCCATATCTTGGGAATAGTGCTTAAGTCTGAACAAAAAATTATATTTCATATGTGCCTTTTAAAAATAACCTGAAGGTAATTTTATGTAATATTTAACTAATTTTGTGCATGATACAAAGTTTGTATACATTGAATTATTCAAAAGCAATGATATTGCACCCTCAGCACCCATGTGGACAAGCTGCAGTTATCTGACATCACCAACAGCCCTGACTCCAAATTTATATGGTGTCATAAACAATAATTTTCTTATACTAATTCACACATAAAGTTTAACAGTAAAATATGACACACAATTAATCCAGTGAAAAATTAATGTCTTCATGGTATATGAGCGGCACAGTAGAATCACCAGAATACTCAGGACAGTCACTATATAGGAGTAAGAACAAATGGCAGGGTTTTTGTCCCTACCTACAAGGTTGTGTTTTGATTAAAAGGTTACTACTGTGCATTGTGTTTTATTTTGTCTTGGCTAGAGGAAGCATCAGAAGTCACTGAGGAATAAGAAAGTAGATCCTCTAGAGATGAGGAGGCATTTTGATGATTGGCTTTTTAATATGTCTCCTCCAGAGTCATCCGCCACATTAACAGTGGTTTTTGTCTTTTTATTTCATGCTGATTATACAAAGTTGCATGGTTTCCTGT
Organism: Oryctolagus cuniculus; assembly: GCF_964237555.1. Classification (NCBI taxonomy): domain Eukaryota; kingdom Metazoa; phylum Chordata; class Mammalia; order Lagomorpha; family Leporidae; genus Oryctolagus; species Oryctolagus cuniculus. The sequence goes on from NC_091442.1 coordinate 63,432,296, forward strand.
ACTGTTATGAATGCACATGCCTCTAGCCCTTCAATCAACTCATCACACACTTCACAGTGTAGTCCATAGGCACTTTCCTGCAATATCAACTACACCACATTCATCACCATTCTCACCATCACTGTGATGCAGAACCTTTCAATGATTTCACCACCAGTTACTGAATGAACGACTGCAGTCTCTCTACTTCTGTGAAACTCTTTTGCTTTTTTCAGCTTACAACTGGACTCTGAAGATAGCTTTTTGCATATGTAAGGAATTCAGTCAATTTTTTTTCCCTCTTATTTGACACAGAATCCTTCAGAGTCATCAACTGGTTCATCATCATCATCACTGAACGAGGTCCCAGGCCAGAGACTGTGCCAGACTCACACCTGCATCTTCAGTTACTGTGTTCTGAGTGTTAGCAGCAGCATATGTGACATCCTTTATGCTAAATTGCTTGTGCACACTTACAGAGCCATCCACTGTTAATTGCTACTTGGTATGCCGTTCAAGAAAGTGTTTTAAAATTTACCATTCACTGATCTAAAGACAGCTTGGTCACATGACTGATTTAATGGACTCACATTTGTGGGAAATTGCATGGAATTAATATTATTTTTGGTGAAAACTTCAACTGAAAGGTAAAAGCAGAAGACTTGTCAAGGAATAACCAAATCTCGCGCTTGTCATCAAGTTCAGCTCGCTTGCAGTAAGCAGCCTCTGCTGGTACAAAATGTGATGCCAATCAGAAATTATGTCTCTGATGATCCATGCCTTTTGTTCAGCACAAGAATGGACAGGTAAGAAATGTCTTCCTTCTGTTGGTTAGCCCCCCAAATGGCCACTATGGCTGGCACACAGCACTGATCTGAAGCCAGGAGCCAGGTGCTTCCCCCTGGTCTCCCATACAGGTGCAGGGCCCAAGCATTTGGGCCATCCTCCACTGCCTTCCCGGGCCACAGCAGAGAGCTGGACTGGAAGAGAAGCAACCGGGACAGAATCTGGCGTCCCAACCGGGACTAGTACCCGGGGTGCCAGTGCCGCAGGCAGAGGATTAGCCCAGTGAGCCACAGCGCCAGCAAGAAATTACCATTTTTAAAACAGTGGGGAGGCCAGAGTTTTGCCTATCACAGTAAGTTTACAGTCACATATTCTAGCACATCTCAGCGCAGCTATTCTGTCCTTGGTATCATTAATGCCTGTGGGGTCAGCTTTCTAGGGCAATAATGCAAAAAACAGTAATGTTTCATCAGCATTAGGTTGTTGTTTTCAGATTTTTATCAAACATAACCTTGGCAAACTTGTCAATGAATTTCCCTGGCACTTCATGATTGGTAGATACTTCAGCAATACAATTTTTAAAGAACTTAATGCTGTTGCTTTCCTTAAATTTCTACAACCAGCCTGTTGAATGTCCATAGTCCCTTTGATTCTCTGTTCATCGTAATAGCCCTTTGCATGCTTCCTGATTAGCATACCATTAAATGGGGAGCACTCACTGTGACACCGAAGGACCCACCATTTCAATATATGATGACTAGATAAAGAAATTGTTATATATACATATGATAGAATACTATTCAGCCATAAAAAAATGAAACCCTATCCTTCATAATATAGTGGATGCAGCCAGAGACCATATGCTTAGTGAAATAAGCCAGTCCCCAAAAGACAAATATCATGTTTTCCCTGATTTGTGGTCACGAATAAACACAGTTCAACAAATGTAATGAATATGAGCAAAATTGATATTTGGAGATTTGATTACTGTTTATAATAGCCCTGGCTTTACTCCTGAAGAACAGTGTTTTTTCTACTTAGTGAATTCTTTATTTAGTGGAAGATTAAGTTTGTGATTATAAAGTAAATTTGGAGCATGTCATTGCAAATATTAAAAGAAAAATAAGAACAGAAGAAGCAGGGAGAGTGGGAGTGAGAGAAGAGGCCAGGAAGGGTGGGAAGCATCATTACCTTCTTACAACTGTATAAATAAAATACATGAGATTTGTTCCCTTTATATAAATGTAAAACTTTTTAAAATATGACCATCATTTTTACACAATGCTATTCTATTTTGTATTAATTTCTATTATCACTTTTAGCAATGACCTTCAATAGTTTATCTTTCTTATTTTACTTCCTTCTCTGACAATGAGAAAGCTGATTTGCATATTCTAAATGTAATTACTATTTACTTTAATAAACAACCCCCCAGAACTCCCAGAATATATAGCCAATCTCTAATTGTCACCACCCATCTGGTACCTCTAGCCTCCTGTCCCTGTTACATCTCTATTCATTGAATAAATCCTACCAGGCACGGAGTCAAACTATGGGGTTATAGTGTTAAATAACACACAATTCCTGCTCTCGGGTTTTTTGCCATATAACAGATAATATACAAAGGAAACAATCAATTACTCATCCCCACATGAGCTGAACAATATATTGCTGTATGATACATAGGATAGTAAAATGTAATTTCATTATATATTTTGTCCTGACTGTAATTAATTGGCATTTTATTGTACTACAACATTATAGAAATTTGAACAGAATTTATACAGAAAAGAATGTGGAATGGAAGTATATACTGCGGCTTTCTTTAGAAACTTCTGTATAATGATACCTATGGTCAGGGTATCATCAAATTTTGTAACTGGAAAAGATATGGGTTAGTCTATTCATAGTGCAAAATATTTCATACTTAAAAATTTTTCCTTTTAGCACTATGAAGAACCATTTGCTTAAATATCCATCAAAATGGCATTTAGTGCTACAGTTGGAAAATCAAGGTAGGTAGGGGCAGTTTTCTATGTCATTTTTTTAAAAAGGAAGTTGTATACTGCACCAATATTAAAATAATACAGTATAAATAATATTCACATCAACTCTGGAACCAAAGCAATGCTAAAGAAAGTATCTTTGTCATGTTTCAGAACATTCAAAATTATTATGAGTATTGTTTTAAATAGATCCCAAAAAAACTTCAAAAAGCAATGAATTTTTTATGACAAACAAATTTATCAAAATACATTATGGAACTATGTAAGTCAAACATATTTGAGGCATACATTTCCTCAAAATAATGAAATTTAGAAGATAGTTCCCTTTCTAGATTTATTGTTTTTGGACACAAAAAGAGATAAAAGAATACCTGTAGAGCATGATTTTTTTTCCCTTAGCTGTATCTCCTTAGGTCTGTGGCTGTTAATAACTGCTTGCTGTTTTCCTATTGGTAACTGAAAAATATATAATAATATGCATAGGAGAGAATTTAGATATGGGATTGTATTAAATAGAGAAAGACAAGATACAGAACACAATGATCCGCCATTGCACATTGAATGGTATCTGAGAAAAAATTATTTTGAGCATTTCGAAATATATGTGACTGGAGTCCAGTTTTACCAAGCCTTAAAACAGTAAGTACTCAACACAACTCAATAGCTGTAGAATAATATACAATAATAGATTAAAATAAAATTAACTATTAACATTTTTTAGGTCTTAATATTTTACTGAGATATCTGCCTCATGAAATTTCACACAGCTTTAAAAGTATCATATAATACATCCCAGTGCTTAGAAACTTGTCTTTAAAATGTGGAATATGCATAAATTATTGATAATATAATCAAATAACATAAAAATTAATTAGTTACAGATGTGTATTTTATCACTTATACCATTATATATATATGTGTGTGTATGCATTTTACATATATACACCTGTACATATAAAGTGAGAGAAAAACATTTTGATATTCATAGGAACTGTATAAGAGCACTATAAAAAGTGGTAAAAAGAATCAAAACATGAGCTTATTCTGAGGAGAAGAGCAGGGGAGTCAGGAAAGTGTGGTTGTCATCTTGGAACTGTACCTATGAATTGCATAAAATCTGGTTTAATTGCATTAATAAAACTAAGCTTAATTTGGTACAAAATGTTTTGCAATCCAGGCATAGTTTTTTTCATAATATGTGTTATTCATGAATTTTTTGAAGACCCTTTATATGCATAAATTTTATGATCTGGGGCCGGCACTGTGGCACAGCGGATTAAAGCCCTATCCTGAAGCACTGGCATCCCATATGGGCGCTGGTTCTAGTCCTGGCAGCTCCTCTTCCAATCCAGCTCTCTGCTATGGCCTGGGATAACAGTAGAAGATGGCCCAAGTACTTGGACCCCTGCACCCGCATGGGAGACCCGGAGGAAGCTCCTGGCTCCTGGCTTCAGATGGGCGCAGCTCTGGCCATTGCGGCCATCTGGGGAGTGAACCAATAGATAGAAGATCTCTTTCTCTGTCTCTACCTCTCTCTGTAACTCTGTCTTTTAAATAAATAAAAAATAAATCTTTAAAAAAATTTCATGATCTTTCACAGCAAAATTAATTATTCCTAAAATTGGTGATTATCTAATAAATGAAATTCTGCAATTTCAAAAAAATAAAGAACTGTTTCTATGGGGCTCTTCAGTTGATAACAGGTTCATTTCCTGAGTGTTGGACACAGCACCTTCTTGGCCACTAATGGCAGGTTAAATTAATAAAGTGTAACTGTAAATTCAGTTTCTATAATGCCTAATTTAACCTCTACAATATTAGAAAATGCTTCTAAAACAGTTAATACAGTGGACTGAGCTAATACAGATGAACACATCCTTATGCTTTAACACTTGGAAGTGTTTCATACAATTTTTTAAATTGTAGATATATAATTTGTTGTACCTGAAATGTCCGATTCCCACCAATTGAGACCACCAGGAACCGAGGCTGAGGCAAGTGCAAGAGTTTCATTTCAAACTCGAGTTTGGACCAACGTCCGCATCAGGCACAGCGTAAGGTCGTTAGGGTTTTTATACAGTTGATCAAACAAGTTTGGCTGTACAGCATAGGCTTATATTTAAAATTTATATTTGTGATTCTATGATTGTCTAAAGTATAGGGTCCGAGCCGCTAGGGTGTACATGCCAAACTGCAGGGTTTCAGGATGCTATCAATCACCTAAACTGCCTGATAAGACACCTGTAACTTTGCATAGTTCCCTGCTATCTGTTAATTTGTTGTTGCTAGGAGAGTTTATCGCGAGGGGAGTTTTATTTTCTTTTTTAGGAGTTTTTGGCTTAGGGGTCAGGGCCCGGTCGGGCCCGAGTTACAAGATGGAAGCCTAGTCTAAAAATAGCTGTGCCTTGATCCAGGCTCAGGTCTCTCAAATTGAGTTTGATACCAAGACAGAACATATCTTTGCTTTAAAATGAAGCAGATGTATATGTATACATTCATAATAACCAGTACATGGTCTGCTGTGGTGAATGAGAAGGCCATGCCAAGACGGCCGCTGACAACCCCCTTGGAAACCCCCTGGGAAACAACCTGGGAAACCACCTGGCAACAGAGCCTGCCTGGCAATGGGCTGTGATTGGTTAGGGCATAAACTGCCCCTTCACTGGATTGGCTGCCTCAGCTATTTAAGCTGCTGTATCAACTGAAATAAAGGAGTGTGCCGGCTGCTCGCCTCTGGCCTGCTTTCACCCAACTCCCGGGATCTGTGTGGTGACTCCGCACCTCTTGCCCCCACCACGCTCCTCCTCTCAGAACAAATCCAACTCAACAGTTTGCCATCTTTTAGGACTTTGGCTGATGACTGTTACTTTTCAAAAAAATAAATCCTTATGGTGTCACCCTCCCATGGGGGCTAAGTTCACACTGCCCAAGCAGTGAAAGGAGGGTCCAGCATTGAGGCACAGCAGGTTAAAGCCACTGCCTGCAGTGCCAGCATCCCATATGGGCGCCAGTTCAAATCCTGGCTGCTCCACCTCCTGTCCAGCTCCCTGCTATGGCCTGGGAAAGCAGAAGATGGTCCAAGTCCTTGAGCCCCTGCACCCATGTGGGAGACCTGGAAGAAGCTCCTGGCTCCTGGCTACATAGGCACAGCTCTGGCCATTGTGGTCATTTGGGGAGTGAACCAGCAGCTGGAAGGCCTCTCTCTCTGGCTCTACCTCTCTCTGTAACTCTGTCTTTCAAATAAATAAAATAAATATTTTAAAGCAAACAAACAAACAAAAAAGTAGTGAAAGGATATCAGTTGCAAAGTCAGCATAAACATTGATCCAGGTCCGTAGTTGGGCAGCAGTGGGTTCTAAACTGTCTTCCTGAGCTCATCCCACAGTCCAGAGCACACAGGGCTGCCACAAAAGCAGTATGTGCAGAAATCAACTCTGATTCAAAGACTTGGGAACAGGGCAAGAAATGAACTACCACAGAGAGTGAAGGATGAGAAGAAACGGCTAGCTTGAATCTCAGAAACTAGACATCACAAAAGACTTTGAAAGAGACTTCAAGGCCAGTGCAGCGGCTCAATAGGCTAATCCTCCACCTTGCGGTGCCAGCACACCAGGTTCCACCCCAGTTGGGGTGCCGGATTCTGATCCGGTTGCCCCTCTTCCAGGCCAGCTCTCTGCTATGGCCCGGGAGTGCAGTGGAGGATGGCCCAAGTCCTTGGGCCCTGCACCCACATGGGAGACCAGGAGAAGCACCTGGCTCCTGGCTTTGGATCAGCGCAGTGCGCCGGCCGCAGCGTGCTGGCCACGGAGGCCATTGGAGGATGAACCAATGGCAAAAGGAAGACCTTTCTCTCTGTCTCTCTCTCTCTCACTGTCCACTCTGCCTGTCAAAAAAAAAAAAAGAGACTTCAAAATAAAGTAGGTTATTATGACCAAAAAGAAAGAAAAGTGAAGACAGATTTGAAAAAATAATAAAAAATCAAATAGAAATTATAGAAATGGAAACATTAGTTATTAAAATTAATAGTAAAATAAGTTAAAACCCTTACTGTTTGATTGGAATTATCAACCAGCTATAGTTTTACAGGAATTAGTTAACCATGAAAGCAACTAGAGCTCACAGAGCAAAAGTCATGGGTAAAATAAATGTTAACTCAAACATGGAAGAAAGTGCTAATACTAACATGAGGAAAGACTTAAAAGGATGGGGAAAGACCTATTTCAAGTGATCAAGAGCTTTAACTTCAGCTAATTTGTATAAAATGCTAATAATGTTTTCATAGAAAAATAGATCAAAGTATTGTTTTAAGGTAATTCAAGTTGAATCCAAGGAAAAACAGAATGCCTTCCATACATTTTGAATATTTTTAAGTTGAACTTCCTTTCTATAAAATATGCTACTAAATGATCATATCTATCATTTCTAAAGCTCTTACCATCTTCCAGAAATTCCATTAAGCTCTTTCTTTTATTACTCTTATTTATCTCCTCTAATCCTAGAAACACCAGGATGACATGGGTACTATTTTATCTGCCTGTACTGAAAGTGTATGAATTCCCAAAGGTTAAACAACTTGCTAACGCTTAGGTGAACCACAAGTGGATTTTGAGTTTCAGCCTATTCTCTTAAACGTTCTAAACTACAAATTTAAATATTCACAATAAAAAAGGCTTTGAAGAAAATAAAACAAAACCTTCTAATCAAATATGCTTTTTGACAAAAACGTTTAAATCCATGTTCCTTATAATAACAGACATACTTCCCTCAGCAATGTGGTTTTAATATATCTTTCTTACCAAACAATACTTTATATATTTCTGATAATCTTGACAATGGAAACAGACAAGTATTTTTATTGCTACAGATTTAAAAACCTCTAAAACTGTGCATTTTTTAGCTCTCATTACATCTTGTTTTCTGCCTTATATCAGCACTCAAAATATATTTGAGTTTTCACTATTTTCTTCTAGTTTTCAACATTTAGATTATTTGTTTATTGTAATGCCAGAACAAACACTGACATTAGTGTCAGAATCTTAAACTGCAAAACAACTATATATGATCTAAATGACATAAATAAATAAATAACAGAATAAAATAATAAATTTGGGAGAAGGGATGATTCTGTCTTACAGTGAAATTCTTAAATGACCATTAGGCTGACAACATAATACTAGTAGACACAGTCAGGAATTATCAATGGGCAATAAATTATTAGTTAACAATAAGAAATAGTATATTAACTTAGCTTCAAGTATTTCATTGTAATGTATTTATCCATTCCAAAGAGAAAAACATCTACTTTACAGTAGAAAACAGTACCTTTACCATGCCCTCAATGTTAACATCACCAGCAATAAGACATATGAACAGCATGTCCTGCCTGGAATAAAGCACTGAGAAGGGTATCAATCAAAGACACTGTTACCTTCCCTCTCAAAATACATAACTTTAACCACAAGGAAAACAACAGACAAATTGCAACTGAAAGACATTTGACCAGGTAACTGGTCGGTCCCCTCTGACAGTGTTAACATCATGAAAAAATTTTAAAATATGGAGGGTTTGTCACTGATTGAAACATAAAGAAATATGCTACATAAATGAAGCCTGAGATTCAGTTTGAATTCTGGGACCAGGGAAAGAGCAATACATGATAGTTATAATACTGTCTGTAGATTAGTTAATAGTAGTTAATCAATATTGATTTCCTTGTTTTAATTTCACAAATTGTACTTTGGTCATGAGAAGACTTTTCTCACTTAAATTATTTTGAAATAAAAAGTTAATATAGGATAATCATAATTCTCTGTTCACATTTAGTAGGATAGTATTTATTATCTGCTAGAGAATTCTTTTTCTCTTACAAACCTGTAAACTTTAAATTATTCACTAACATATGTTCTTTTTCTTGAGACACACATAACACAATGTAGCTGTACTTACATATCTTCTCTGGGGCAAATTTTATTAAACTGTATTATATAAAGAATCAATAATATTGACTTTAGATTATGCCAGTATAAGGTTGCCTACATGAGAAGCAGTTTGATTTAAATCAATCTTTATAGATGCTCTAGATTGTGGCTTTCAACAGGATGAAATATCTTTCAGCAAGGGACATTTTGTTACAACCAGGTGGAAGTACTACTGGCATCAGGGATGCTATTAAAAACCCTACAACTCACAGTACAGCTCCACAACAAAAAATGATCTGACCCAGAGAGTCAATAGGACCAAGGCTGAGAAACTAGTCAATGATTCCTCAACACTCTCAGGTGCTCCATGGGCTTCCAAATTGAATATATGTTTAATATGCATCCAATAGTTCCTGACATGTCATCTCAAATACACGTGCCAAATTTTATAAAAATAAAAAAGAGCCATTTTCCATGGTGTGAAATAGAAAAAAATGAATTATATTTGTGTCAAAAAAAGATTACAGTTTGGAAGTTAGCACCAATGGATTTTTTTGTAACTTTTCCTTTTTAGGAAACTTTATTAATGTATTTTTATTTATTTATGTAACTTTTCCACATGGTCTCAGGAATGAGTCCAAACATGGCAAAGTGTCCACTTTGTGTGACGAAGGGTGGGACTTCCACCCCAATATGGTGGTTTCTGGAAAAGCATGGTTGCCAAGTGGGTGGACACCATGAAGACTTCCATCCTTACTGGAAGATAGGCAACAGCTGTTACAGAAATCTGAGATGGGAAAACTCCCTCCATTCAAACAGGCACCAGAAACAGTGGAGGATCCAAGCAGTTTATTATGCCAGCGGGCTCAGCTGGAATCACTTCCTGAGAACTGAGCAACAATCTCAAGTTTCTTACAATCTTTATAGGCTCATAAGCATCATACCTTAGCTGTTACAGCACTGGTGGGTTTAAATTGCAGCCTACATGACTTAGGACCACACTTCCAATGGTTGATGGGCCTGGTACGTTTGTTTGTTTGTTTGTTTTTTAAGTGGAAAGCAAAATAGCAAGGTTTATTAGGGTAGGGGCATCCGTAAGAATGGATGGGTACCTCTCCAGACAGAACCTGAGAGAGAGTACCCAGTCGCTCAGACTGGGGGAGAGTGAGGTTACATGGTTGAGTGGAGAAAATACACCTGGGAAGATACCAGGGGCAGATTTTTAGAACAGATTTATGACTGGAGTTTACTGAAACAGAACTTAGGACTTCTTCCCTCCCTAGACAGGGTAGCAGTGGGTAGCTCCTTCACTAGTTAATTGTAAGCAGCCACTTTTCAAGGTTTGTGTTGGGAGGAGGGGTCTGCTTTTATTTGTCTCTGGTTGCAGCGGTATTTCCTCTACACAGACACTACCCCCAAGATGGTGGCCCCTGTGGCCGGTCACATGTGCATGCCTGGTTATCAGAGTGATTTTTTATTTTATTATTTTGCTGTGTGCTAATGGTGGAAGTCTTGTAATGGGATTCTCGGTCTTCCATTTCATGGTTTTGCACCAGCTCCCTTATTCTCTTGGCTTCAGGCTGGCTCCTTTATCTTTTTAGCTTCCTACTGGAATCTGTGGGACTCCTGGGGTTTAGTATCCTAGGCATGGCAGGCCTTCTGAGATTTCATCTTGGATCAGACAGTTTTCTCTCTGGCCTTCTAGGATGGTGTTTCCTAGATCAGGCAGTGTTTTTTGTTTTTTGTTTTTTTATTTTTGTTTTTTTTTGTTTTTTTTTTTTTTTGTATGGCGTTTTGGCTTTACAAAGGTTAAAAAAAAAAGGAGCCCCCTCAGTGGGCTTGGTAAAATAAGGGACCCCATTTTGTGTACAAATGGACATTCTAAGGTGCCAAAATTATAGCTAATGCAATGTATCTAAGTCAGATGCTTATGTGTAATTAAGCTCGCAGAGTGGTGTCTGTCTTTGTCTTCTCTGGCTTTACAAAGAGATTGTTCAGCTGTATAGTTTTGCATAAATTCTTATGGACTTACTTCTAGGGGTACAGTTTGAAAACTTGCCATTGGATCCCAAATCCCCATTGTTAGGTCTGGAATAGCTTGGAGTTCTGGCCTTTTGTACCTCAGAAAGGAGAGATGAAAGAAGGAGACAGAGACCTACCTCAACAGAGACAGGTTGCTTTGTTGGAAGCAAAGAAGTTGGCGAAAGTCTGTTGTTATGAAGAGACTATGTGCAGGGTGCATTTGGAACTTGGGTTTTTAATCCAGGTTAGGAGGGGGGAATTTACCACTATGGGGTAGGGGTGGAGGTGGTAGTGGTGTAGCTTATCTGTTTTGCCATTTACGTTGCAAGGAGTTGAAGGGTCGGGTTAGACACCAAAGATCTCCACAAAAGGGAGGATGAGGGGAGGGGAGGTGGGACTTGTAGTCCTTTATTCCAGCCCCTAGGGGCAAAAAGGGAAAGGGACATTGATTTCATGACTACTTCCTGCTGAGAAGGGCAGAGCAAGCACTAGGGTTTGCTCTAGAGCCTGAAATCCTCCTCAGGTTGTGCGGGAAGGGGCTGGTATCCTTTTTTTTTTTTTTTTTTTTTTTTTTTTTTTTTTTTTTTTTTACCTAGCTATTTTTTTTTTTTAACTTTTATTTAATGCATATAAATTTCCAAAGTACGACTTATGGATTACAATGGCTTCCCCCTATACCGTCCCTCCCACCCACAACCCTCCCCTTTCCCACTCCCTCTCCCCTTCCATTCACATCAAGATTCATTTTCGATTATCTTAATATACAGAAGATCAGTTTAGTATACATTAAGTATGGATTTCAACAGTTTGCTCCCACACAGAAACATAAAGTGAAAAATAATAGATGATTTTTTTAAATGATGATGAAATCAGAGCAGACCTATTGTCATGTTTAATCCCAGTGAGAGTCAAGTTGGGAATTGATAATTTCTTTTGTTTTTTTGTTTTTTTTTTTTGTTTGTTTTTGGTTTTTTTTTTTTTTTTTACAGAGGATCAGTTTAGTATGCATTAAGTAAGGATTTCAACAGTTTGCACCCCCATAGAAACACAAAGTGAAATATATTGTTTGAGTACTCGTTATAGCATTAAATCTCAATGTACAGCACATTAAGGATAGAGATCCTACATGAGGAGTAAGTGCACAGTGACTCCTGTTGTTGACTTTACCAATTGACACTCCTGTCTATGGCATCAGTAATCTCCCTATGCTCCAGTCATGAGTTTCCAAGGCTATGGAAGCCCTCTGAGTTCTCCGACTCTTATCTTGTTTAGACAAGGTCATAGTCAAAGTGGAGGTTCTCTCCTCCCTTCAGAGAAAGGTACCTCCTTCTTTGATGACCTGTTCTTTCCACTGGGATCTCACTCGCAGAGATCTTTTGCCAGAGTGTCTTGGCTTTCCATGCCTGAAATACTCTCATGAGCTTTTCAGCCAGCTCCGAATGCCTTTAGGGCTGATTCTGAGGCCAGAGTGCTATTTAGGACATCTGCCATTCTATGAGTCTGCTGAGTATCTCACTTCCCATGTTGGATCACTCTCCCCTTTATTTACTCCATCAGTTAGCGTTAGCAGGTACTAGACATGTCTATGTGCTCCCTTTGACTCCCAGTCCCTTCACCATGACCAACTGTGATCTGAAACTGATCACCTGGAACAGTGAGATGGCATTGGTACATGCCACCTCGATGGGATTGAGTTGGAATCCCCTGGTATGCTTCCAACTCCACCACTTGGGGAAAGTCAGCCTGAGCATGTCCCAAATTATACTTCTCTTCCCTCTCCCATTCCCACCACCATGTTCAACAGGGATCACATTTCAGTTAATTTTCAACACTTAAGAATAACTGTGCATCAATTACAGATCTAAACCAGTCATATTAAGTAGAACAGATAAAAAAACTACTAAGAGGGATAATGTATTTAGTTGTTCATTAACAGTCAGGGCTATGCTGATCAAGCCACCATTTCCCATAGTGTCCACCTCACTCCAACAGGTTTCCCTCTTGGTGTTCAGTCAGTCGTCACCGATCAGGGAGAACATATGGTATTTGTCCCTTTGGGACTGGCTTATTTCACTCAGCATGATGTGTTCCAGATTCCTCCATTTTGTTGCAAATGACTGGATTTCATTGTTTCTTACTGCGCTATAGTATTCTAAAGAGTACATATCCCATAATTTCTTTATCCAGTCTATCATTGATGGGCATTTAGGTTGGTTCCAGGTCTTAGCTATTGTGAATTGAGCTGCAATAAACATTAGGGTGCAGACCTCTTTTTTGTTTGCCAACTTAAATTCCTTTGGGTAAATTCCAAGGAGTGGGATGGCTGGGTCCAACGGTAGGGTTATCTTCAGGTTTCTGAGGAATCTCCAGACTGACTTCCATAGTGGCTTGACCAGTTTGCATTCCCACCAACAGTGGGTTAGTGTCCCTTTTTCCCCACATCCTCGCCAGCATCTGTTGTTGGTGGATTTCTGCATGTGAGCCATTCTGACCGGGGTGCTTGATTGAGGTGGTGGAGTAGCATCATGGTCTTTGATGCAGTTATAGGAGTGAAGTCACTGAGGCCACCGTGAAGGTTCCCTGAAGCCAGGGATCTTCAACCAGGAGTCATAGGTTGTTGAATGAGGAGATTCAAGTTCACCTTCATCTCCTCCAGAGATCTTCCTGAGGCCTGTGAAGAAGGCGTAAAGTTGAGGCAGGGTAAAGGCCATTAGGCTGGGAGGTGACTGTGAGGTGGATCCTGCTCAAAAAAGATAGGTAATTTGGTTAGTTTGCATGATATTGGGTCGGTGGCAGTGGCCATATATCAAGAGTGGATTGGCATGGGAGGGGCATTGTGGGAGGAGCCTTTCTTATAGCCTAAGCCAGCAGGGGTCCTGAGGCATCTGGTTAGTATGTTGCCATAGAGACCATCGAGAGCTGAAAGGAGGGGAGAGGGCAAGCTGGAGTAAAGGGGGAAACTGGGATCTGAAGGCCCAGCATGGCAATGGGTCTGCCAAACATGACTTCAAAGGCACTGAGCTGTAGGGGTTTCTGTGGCAGAGCTCTAAGCTTTAGGAGGGCTAAGAGTAGCAGTTTTGTACAATATAAATGAAATTCAATAGAGAGTTTGGTGAGGGTTTCTTTTAAGGATGATTGAGGCCTATAGGTAATATGAAGTTTCTAAGGGATATGTAAACCCCAAGTGACATGTGGTGACACCTGGCAGGTGAATTCGGGCCCGTTATCTAACTGGATGGAGGAAGGAAAGTCAAAATACTGGTATGATTTCTCTAAGGAGGAAGTGGACAACCATAGGGGCTCTTTTATTTGTAGTAGGGAGTGCCTCAACCCACCCGGAGAAAGTATCAACCAATAAAAGAAGATAGTTAACTCTACGCACAGATGGCATATGAGTAAAGTCTATCTGTCAGTCCATGGCATGGAGGGAGCCCCACATCTGGTGAGTAGGGGAGTTTGGGGTGAAAGATTGGTGCCCGGATTGTCTGCTGGCAGGTGGGACAGGTCTTAATGAGGCTCCCTAGAGATTGGTGCTCTAGGGATTGTAAGGACACGTGGATCTTTATGAATCTACTCTACTTCAGTAGAGGGATGAAAGGGAGTGGATATGAGAGGATTTCGGGGGTAGAGGGGGTAGGTGGGTGTTGGAATGGTTTTGAGGTTGTAGCCATCAGGGCAATTACTGAGTTTAGGGAACTGACCAAAGGGTGAGTGAGGGCACTCTGTCTTGCCATTTGGTCTGTGATATTATTTAAAATGGTCAGGGGAACTTACCTCTTTGGTGACCCTGACAGTTTTAAGGCAGCTTTTTAGGAAGGAGGGCTGCTTCAAGAAGAGCTTTAGGGGCTGGCACTGTAGCATAGCGGGTAAAGCCACTGCTTGCAGTGCCGGCAGCCCATATGGGCATGGTTCAAGGCCCAGCTGCTCCACTTCCAATCCAGTTCTCTGCTGTGGCTTAGGAAAGCAGCAGAAGATGGCCCAACTCCTTGGGCCCCTGCACCCACATGGGAGACTCAGAAGAAGCTCCTGGCTCCTGGCTTCGGATTGGCACAGCTGTAGCCGTTGCGGCCATCTGGGGAGTGAACCATCAGATGGAAGACCTCTCTCTCTCTCTCTCTCTCTCTCTCTCTACCTCTCCTTCTCTCTGTGTAACTCGTTCAGGTAAAATAAATAAATCTTAGAAAAAAAGAAGAAGAGCTTTAATGTGAGAGGCATTAACTACAGGAGAGCCCTTCTGAGTGAGACCGTGTTCTTTCCAGATAAGGTTATTAGAAGGAAGAATATTATAGGCGTGTTTGGAGTCTGTGTGCATGTTTACCAGTTTATCCTTTGTTAGTGTGAGAGCTCAGGAGAGCACAATGCACTCTGCCAGCTGGGAAGTAGTTTTGGGTGGTAGGGGTTGTGCCTCTATTTGTGTGTGTTTTGGGGGACTAGATCTGTTTCCTTATATGATTGCATATCCTGCCATAAAGGGCAGTGTTTTGGGGAACTGCTATTGATGATCTAATGTGGGATGTGGGGGTCTTGAAGAGGCTCATCCATGATTTGGGCAAAGGGGTTGAGGGTGAGATCTAAGAACTCACAGCAATGATGGTTATGAATCTTGGGTATGGGGGGAGGAGTGATGTAGGGTTTGGAGTGTAACATGGGGGAAGGCTAAGGTTGGGAAGGCATGTAGGATCTGTACCCTGATAGGAGGAAGTAAAAGAAAAGTCTGATGGCTCGCTTGATCTTGGAGGTTATGGGGTAAGTGAATATGTAAGGGTGAGGTAGGGACCCATGATCAAGACAGGGTTCAAGCAGAAAGTGGCTTCTCGAGAGGGCTATAGCACCAGCTCACAAAACTGTCTACATAGAGGTTTTATGTGCATGGCCTAAGAAAAGTGTTGTCCAAACCAAAAGGGAGTTTTACATTGAGAGATAAAAGGAGAAATATAGTGAAAATAGATTAAAGAAAAATAGATTGATAGCTCTGTATTTAAAAATTTTTCTTTTATAACTTTCTATGTCTTCCTCACACCTACTGCAACTTATTAAAAGTTCTTAGCTTTCATTCCACTCTAGAGTAAACTAATCATTAGGATAAATTCCTACAAACCTTATCCTTCCTTCATTCAAAATTCTCTTTCTATCTTAACCTTCTTACTAATAACACACTTTTATCTTTAAACCCAATGTCCAGCTACAACTGAACCAAAATTTTATATATGAGATAATTATTTACTATTATGTTGATTTTAATGGGGGAGGGCATCTATCACAGTAGATGAACACCCCACTGGTTGGAGACAGACATTTTTAAAGAGAAGAATCTGATAGGTGACAGAAGAAGGGGCAATTATGAAAAAGGAGATATGTCTAAAAATAGTAATTAGCCTGGTGAGCCTGTTGGTTTGAGAGGCCAGTAGTCTTGATCATTATTCTACATAGGTTGGAAGAGGTATTGTTCAGGTAATGTTAGGCAGGGGAACTAATGTTAGGAGGGAGACCTGTGTGTGTGTGTGTGTGTGTGTGTGTGTGGTACATTGCCAGGTAGAGGGCTTTATGGGTATGGAATTCCTGAAATTCCTCCCACAACTTTACAGTGGGCTTGATGGCCTTCTGGGTGCAGAGCTGGGGAACCACTAGTTAGAGAAGACTATGGAGCTGAGTGCACTCAAAGGGCAGTGGGGGTTTGGGTTTGGGGGTTTGAAGTCAGGCTTGAAGAGCAGAGTTGTTTGTTGAGGGAGGTGCAGAGCACCTGATAAGTTGGGGGGGTGGGGTTGAGAAGCAGACTCCCTAGCAAAAGTTCACAGTGCACTGTTTTAGCACTTTGGAATGTCCCAGGTGCAGGGCTTTCCAGACTCATAAACATTTTACTAGCCTTTAGAGTAATTGTTTGTCCTCTGAAGGAGAAAGTAGAAGAAGGGAAGAGGAGGGTTTGGAAAGAGAGAGACAGTTTGGCTGTCATACAGGGGAAGGAGCAGGGGAGGGAGAGATGGGGATCTGGGGACAATCAGAGGGGTGGAGTTGTAGACAAAAGATTGGAGTCTGGTGGTGGTATGAAGACTGAGACTTTTAGTTTGGAGAGGAGGTATCTGCCCATTATGGACATGGGGCATTGTGGCATTACCAAGAAAGGCATGGTTCAAAGTAAGGGAGCTGAAGGTTCAGGGAAAAAGTGGGGGTGACTCTTGTTTTGATGGGGATGCCGGAGATTTCTTTAATGGAGATGTCAGAGTCCAGAGTGCAGCCTGAAAATGCTGTCAATGAGAGAAAGAAGCCCCTGTGTCCAGGATAAAAGGAACAATCTCTCCGGCCACCATCCCAACAACCCAGAGTTCTTTGGAAGAGTCAGACACCCTCACCAGGATTGAAGAACCTGGGCCCCATCAATGGAACAGTTGTTCTGGAGAGGAGTCAGGGTGAGGGAAGTCACCAGGGGCACCAGGGCATCCCTGGGGACAGTCCCATTTCCAATAAGCCCATTGGCCACATGAGGGACAAGCTTTTGTTGGGGGCCTCAGGTTCGGACATGTTCTTGCCCAGGGTCTAGTCCATTTGCAGCAAAAGCAGGGACCAGGAGGGGTCCTACCTTTGGGTGTCGGGCTGTCAGGTCTGGATGAACTTTGGTTTTGGAAGGCATGCTATGTTTAGTTTTTTGTCCTGGTCCTTTTCTCTTTTTGCCTCACCCTCTCAGTTGTTAAAGGACACAGAGGAGCTCCTTTTGGAGGGTTTTGGGCCCTTTTTCTAGTAGTTGGAGTTTACGCTTGATATTGGGTGCTGATTGACTGGTAAACTGGATGTGGAGATATAGAGTTCCAGCTGGAGTGGTTACATCTAGATTTGTATATTTTTGGAATGCTTCAGTAAGGCTAGATAAAAAGAAGACCGGATTTTCATCGGGGCCTTGGGCAATTTCTCTGACCCTGTCATAGTTGACATAGGCGTGAGCATTTTTCTGCATCCCCTCCAGGAGAAAGGTTACCATATGATTAAGTCTCCATGTGCCTGATTCTCCAGGCTGATACACTCCATGTGGTCGACTACTGCACTAGGCTCCTCTCTCCCCACCCATCTCAGCTTGCTTTGACCATGTCCACTGGCCACTGAGGCGAGCTGCCTGCCATGTGCTTGTGCGGGGCAGGCCTATCTCGAGACTCAGGTGAAAGTGCTGCTCCTGTGGGTCACCCTCCAGCGGACCCAAAACTGGGACTCGCAGCCAGCACCAGGGCCAAAGAGAGTGAAGCACCCTTCCCCTGCAAAGTCTGTGAGTGCATCTCCACCAGGGCAGGCGCTTTAGAACCCTGCATTCCCATGGCTGGGCGCGCAGGGAAAGCACCAACCTAGATGGAGGAGGGAAAGGGTACAGGCAGAGATAGAGTCAGAAGCCACAGGAAGTCCGCTCTCACCATGCTGCTTAGTTTTAAAATTTCTTAAAAGCCAGTCCCTTCTAAGAAATTATAAGTCCCTTCGTAAAAATTTCTCATTTTAAGTCTCTTCATGGTCACCATATGATATTGGAGAATGACCCCCTAAAATCTATATGAAAATGTGGTCCCTTAAAGTTCCCCAGAAGCACCATCTGGGATGCCACATATGTTACCAGAATTTGGGGTGCCATATGATATCACCATATGCTTATTAATAAATCCCCAATATTAATAAGCCCGAGGAGGTTCTTGCCTAATATTTAGAGAAGAATTCTAAATAGCGGCATAAATAAACAAGCAGCATGGTACATTTTAGGCTTTTATTTAGTGAGAAAGATGCATAGGAGAGTGAGAGTTTTATTTGAGAGAGGTAAATCTGGGTTCATACCGAGCACCAGGAACCAGCCACATGGAGGAGCATCTAAGCCAAGAAGCCGAGGGTGGGTGGCCCGAAGGCCATGTGCCCTGGAGGTGCAGGGCTACAGTAAGCTCCCTCCTGGAAAGAGGCCAGGGAAAAGATGAGAAGGGCTGAACACACTGTGTCCCAGGCTTTTAACCCACTTCTAAAGGAGAGTGGTTAATTAACCTGATTGGCTGGTGGGACCCAGGTGTGGCCAGGTAGGGTCATGAGGTCACACAGGGGCATGGCGAAGCCATGATCTTCCAGCTCACAAACCTAATCAGTTTTAACCTGTATGCCTGCATACTTCAAGGGGAGGGGTCCAGTGAGGTAGGGGTGGTTGGGGAATCCTGTATAATCCTGGATGTATTAGTGGAAGAGGTGGAGGGAGTTTGAGAGGGAGCTTCCCGGAGAGGCTCAGAGGTCAAAGAGGATGTTATTACAGGAGAGTTGAGTGGTTCCAGCAGTGAGGTGGGTGGGGGTTGGTAACCAGGGGCTCATTAGCTGGATCAAAGGCATCTTGATAGAGGAGTGAGGAATTCTGAGGTGGGTCTAGGAGGAAAAGAGGGGGAACAGGGAAGGACTTCATTGGAGGAACAGTCCTTACATAAAGATGGTCAGTTGCAAGGGCCTGTAGCTATGGGGGAGACACTGGCCCCACATGGTTGGAAACAGGGTGGGGAATGAAGGAAGGTGGGGAGGAGGGAACTTCAGACTACTTGGTATTCCTTTTGAGCATGTTACATAGGTCTGTTTTGGTTAATGGTGCCAAATTCTGGCCAGCTTTTGTGATTATCCAATTTGTATTGAGGCCAAATTTGTAGGCAACAAAGTGTCATTTTGCAAGTCAGAAGGTCCTTAAGTGCCAGAGGCTTAAGATTCTTTAACATGCAGGCCAAGGGCAATTCTTTTGGAATTGAAATTTCAGACTTCATGGTGTGAGGCAGAGATACAGGACTCATGCCTCAGGGCCAAATCCTCACTTGACACAGAGGCTGGAGGAATGGAGCCAGATGCAGCAGTGAAGTCAGGCGTCCCCTTGTTCACTGGTGGGTGAACCAAAGCCGGAGCCTAAAGGTGGAGCACCTGCGGCCCAGAACCTAGGGTACCTCTAGAATAAGTCCGGATGGAGGAGTCCTACATTACCACACAAGGGGCCAAGGACGGCATCTGGATCTAATTTGGCTGAATAGCAAGAAGCCCCTGCTCTGTAGATCAGCTTAATAGGAAAGGAAAGGAGAGATGAAAATCTGAGGGGCAGGTTTACACTGGCTACCAGTAAGCTTGGCAGGTAGTGGTGCTCCTGAAAGCCTCAGCAAGAGGGTGTGGACAGGCGAGAGGAGAGGCAAAAGCTTAGGGCAAAAGCAGCTTTTGGCTCCCCAAGTCCAACCAGAAATGGAAGAAACGGGAGATGATTCTAGGACACCCACTCAGGCTGTCAGGGCCTGGTTTTCACCTGGGAAAGTTCTAGCCCACCAGAGAGTCACCCTGGCCAGAGGCTGTCAGTCATCTACCAGGCTATTCCCAATCCCATGCATCCAAGATTTTTCTCTTAAAGGGAAATAGAGGTGATATGAAAAAGTAAGTAAAGGCAGGCAGGGGTTCAGCGTCATGGGAGAAATCAGCTGGGAGTCCCCCCGAGATGTGCCAGTTACCACAGAGAGCTGGACGCTCAGTGGTCACTTAGTGGTCCTCACCCCATTTGCCACAGAAAGAAGAAAAGTACAGATAGAGGGAGGGGGTTAAGACACAAAAAGATTTGTTCCTGGCCGGTGCCATGGCTCACTAGGCTAATCCTCCTCCTGCGGAGCCGGCACACGGGGTTCTAGTCCCGGTCAGGGCGCCGGATTCTGTCCCAGTTGCTCCTCTTCCAGTCCAGCTCTCTGCT
Organism: Oryctolagus cuniculus; assembly: GCF_964237555.1. Taxonomy (NCBI): domain Eukaryota; kingdom Metazoa; phylum Chordata; class Mammalia; order Lagomorpha; family Leporidae; genus Oryctolagus; species Oryctolagus cuniculus. Next base: position 63,452,707 of record NC_091442.1, read on the forward strand.
GTGGCCCAGGAGTGCAGTGGAGGATGGCCCAAGTCCTTGGGCCCTGCACCCCATGGGAGACCAGGATAAGCACCTGACTCCTGACATCGGATCAGCACAGTGCACTGGCTGCAGCGACCATTGGAGGGTGAACCAACTGTAAAGGAAGACCTTTCTCTCTGTCTCTCTCTCTCTCACTGTCCACTCTGCCTGTCAAAAAATTAAAAAAAAAAAATCCATTCCCTGTGTGGGATACCAAATGTTAGGTCTGAAATAGCTCAGGGTTCTGGCCTTTCTTACCCCCAGAAAGGAGAGATGGAAAAAGGAGACAGAGACCAATCTCAACAGAGACAGGTTGCTTTATTGAAAGCAAAGAGGTTGGTGACAGTCTATTCTGCAGAGACTGTGTGCAGGGCACATTTGGGACTCAGGATTTTATCCAGGTTAGAAGGGGAGAGTTTACCACTATGGGTGGGGGTGGGGTGGTAGTGGTGTAGAAGGCAGCTGGCAGAAGAGTAGGGGGCTCTTCCAAGTCTCAAGGAATTTCCCTCATGTGTTTCATAGCTGCCCTGTGCAGCTCATCTGTTTTGTCATTTGCATTGTGAGGAGTTGAAGGGCCTGGTTAGGCACCAAGGATCTCAAAGGGAGGAAGTGGGTGGTGGGGGGGAGGAGTTAGAAAGGGATGAGGGGAAAGGTGTAACAAGTCATTTACCCATGAACTGCTTGTAAAAGTAGCATTTTAACTGTTTAGTAGTACTACACGGAGGGTTAAGTGTTTAGTAAAAGAAAAGGAAATACTCCAACGTGGGAAGCAGTCCATACAATAGACTCATAGAATGGCAATCACTGTAATACTCAGTGACCTCAGACTCAGCCCATAAGGCATTATGAACTGGCTAAAGAGACCACAACAGCATTTCAGGTATGGAAAGCCAGGACACTGTAACAGAAAGTGTCCCTACATGAAGGACCTCTGTGGATGAGACCCCAGTGGAAAAAAGTGGTCATCAAAGAAGGATGTACTCTTCTATGAAGGGAGGAGAAGACTTCCACTTTGCTCATGGCATTGTTTGAAACTGCAGATTCAAAAGGCTTCCACAGCCTAGGTCAAGAGCCTAGGGTAATCATTAACACCGTACATAAGAGTGTTAATTGTTAAGTTAACAACAGGAATCACTGTGCACTAACTTCCTGTGCAGGAACTCTGTCATCAAAGTGTTGTATTATGAGAGTTAATAGTAAAACTTGTCCTCAAAGATTTGGTTTGTTTTATTGTGTTAAGTATAGAATATTCTTATGTCTCTTAAGTTTCAGTTATGTTATTCAGTTAAGTTATTCCATTGCTTGTAAGATTTGTTATTTTCCTTACTTCTTTAAAATGAATTAAGTTTCTCAATCATGGACTCTTGGATCCATGTCTCCCTGTAATACTTCTATCTTGCCTGTTTTAAGGTAAAATGAAGAGTAAAAAATTGGTTAAAGTCCTCATGCTATTGAGGCAATTGTTTCAATACATCCTATTGAGTGCTAAACCCTTGCCTAAGGAATGCTTCCTGCCCCCCACCTACCCTTATCCCATTAAACCCAAAGTCTGGAAAAACAAGGATACAGAAATTCCTTGAGGTAGATTACCTTGGATATATTCTCACCCCAGGAAAGCATGCTCTTTCAGTCAAGTGAAAGGAAGCTATTCTATGCATAGGGCCACCACAGACAAAAAGCAGCTAAGGACATTGCTGGGAATGGCAGGATTCTGTAGAACATGGATTCCAGGATTTGGGTTAATAGCCAAGCCTTTGTATGAGGCTTTAAAAGGCCCTGACATAGACAGAGTCTGTTGGACAAAAGTCTGCTGCCTATAAAAGGCATTCCAAAGAACTAAAGAGCTTTTAACAAAGCTCCAGAATTAGCAATCCCTAACCTGAGTAAGCCATTCACTTTGTTTATAGCAGAAAAGCAGGGCGGTTGTTTTAGGAGTATTGACTCAGAAATTGGGTCCACTTCCACCATCAGTGGCCTATTTTTCTAAACAGCTAGATTCAGTGGCTACAGGGTGGCCTACATGCCTAAGGGCTGTTGCTGCTACAGTACTCTTGGTGGAGGAACCCACCAAGCTGACTTTAGGCCAGCCACTTGAAGTTCAAACTCTACACCAGACACAAGGGGTCTTAGAAATTAAAGAACATTAATGGCTAACAGGAGGGCTTCTCACAAAACATCAAGCTCTGTTGTTGGATTTGCATGAGGTAATTCTTAAAGTGTGCCAGATCCTCATTCCAGCAACTCTGTTGCCACCTGAGGGTACTAGAGAGTTAACTCATTCTTGTGTAGAAACTATAGAACAGCTATATTCTAGTAGACCTGACCTATGAGTTGAGCCTCTGGAAAATCCAGATGTTGAGTGGTTTACTAGTGGCAGTAGTTGTTACGTCTGGAATAGCTTGGGGTTCTTGCCTTTCGTACCCCCAGAAAGGAGAGGCAGAAAAAGGAGATGGAGACCAACCTCAACAGAGACAGGTTGCTTTATTAGAAGCAAAGAGGTTGACAACAGCCTGTTCTTGCAAAGAGACTGCGTGCTGGGCTCATTTGGGACTCAGGTTTTATAAGGTTAGGACGGAATTTGAGGGGGGTGTAGAAGGCAGCTGGCAGATGAATAGGGGGCCCTTTGGGGCTGGCACTGTGGCATAGCAGATAAAGCCGCCGCCTACAGTGCCAGCATCCCTTATGGGCAACAGCTTGAGTTCCAACTGCTCCATTTCTTATCCAGCTCTCTGCTATGGCCTGGGAAAGCAGTAGAGGATGGGCCAAGTCCCTGGGCTCCTGCACCCACATGGGAGACCCAGAAGAAGCTCCTGGATTTTTCCTGGCCAAGCCCTGGTCATTGTGGTTATTTGGGGAGTGAACCAGCAGATGAAAACCTCTCTCTCTCTCTCTCTCTGTCTGTCTTCCTCTGCCTCTCGATGACTCTGCCTTTCAAATAAATAAATAAATCTTTAATTAAAAAAAGAGGAAGAGTAGGGGGTTCTTTGAAGTCTCCAGGAATTTCCCTCTTATCTGTTTCACAAGATACTCTGTGCTGCTTATTTGTTTTGATATTTTCATTGCAAGGAGACAGGAAGGGTTGGTTTGGTACCTAGGATCTCAAGGAGGATATGGAGCAGGGAGGGGGAAGGAAGAAGAATGGGAGGAGAAAAAATGTGCCACAAGTCCTTTAGTAGTTATGTGTAGGAAAGGTTATGCCATAGTGGATTTTACCCAGGTAATAGAAGCTCAAGCTTTGCCAGGAGAACTCAGAAATGTGGCTTCTACTATTGCCTTTTTCCCTTCTCCGGATGAGATTAGCACCCAAGACTGCCTTAAAACTTAGCCCATATGAGATGCTGTATGGAAGGTCTTTGCTCACTTCTAACATCCTGTTTGATTCAGAGATTTAAGATCAGATAAAGTATATTATCAATTTAGGCCAGGTACAGAAGGCTATGATAGAGTATGGTAATAAAGTTCTTCCAGTTCCAGATCCTAAGACTCAGGAGCAGCCTGTTTTCGCAGGAGATTTAGTCTTATTAAAAACTTGGATAAGGGGCTGGTGCTGTGGGGAAGCAGGTTAAAGCCTTGGACTGAAGCGCCAGCATCCCATATGGGCACCGGTTCTAGTCCCGGCTGCTCCTCTTCCAATCCAGCTCTCTGCTGTGACCTGGGATAGCAGTGGAAGATGGCCCAAGTCCATGGGCCCCTGAGACCCAGAAGAAGCTCCTAACTCCTGGCTCCTGGCTTTGGATCAGCACAGCTCTTGCTGTTGTGGCCATCTGGGGAGTGAACCAGTGGATGGAAGACCTCTCTCTCTGTCTCTACCTCTCTCCGTAATTCTTTCAAATAAATAAAATAAATCTTAAAAAAAAAAAAAACTTGGATAAGAGGATGCCCTTTGGATCATTTGCAGCCTAAATGGAAGGGACCCTACCAGGTGCTACTGAGCATCCCTACCTCATTGAAATTACAGGGCATCCCAAGCTGGGTACCTTTGTCAAGGATTAAATTTCTGCCGCTTGAGTCTTCACAGGTGTACTCAAAAGACATGTCTGCTTATTCCTGTAAATGAACCAAAGATCTTAAATACCTCTTCCAAAAGCAAAAAGATATGTGAAGCTTTTTGCTTTTGTCACATCAAGACTGCTGCACTTTAAGGCAGACATGTTGTTGCTACTTCTTCTTTTGATTCTCTCTGGGAGCTGCTATTGGTAGGAAAACTCTTTAGTAGGTTCTTCTATTGTAATATCACATAATGCTGCTTTTAAAAACCTGACCATTGCTTTTGGCAATCTGGCTTATACTTTGCCACAGGTACCTATGTCTGTGGACACTCTGTCCCAGGTAGTTATGGACAATGGGCAGGCCTTGGAATATATATTAATAGAGCAAGGAGGAACATGTGCAGTGATTGATAGAACCTACCACCTTTACACAAACAGTAGTATGTCTACTAAAAGGGACATTAAAAATCTCTATGCCCAGGCTAAATGGTTTTTAATCTGCATAAGTATAGACTATCACCACCCACTATCTGGGAGTCTGTAAAATATGTTCTTTCCATCTTAAAGGACACTTGACTTGCAATTTATTTTCTTCCAGTTTTGCTCATGCTGATTGATAAACTTGTGTGTTTCAAAATCCAACAACTTCTAAAAATAATGATGATCATACAGGGAACACAACCATCAGCAGTGACCAAAAATTCCCCAGCTCGTAAAACGGAGTCATTAGATGAGATAGAAAGAGATTTTTGGGTCTGAGACAGGCAAGGCCTGTGCCTTTGAAAAACAGAAAGTAGCTATAAAAGATATGATGAGTCTATGTCCCTTAGGATCCCCTTAAGAATAAGATTCAGAAATCTCTGAGGAGGGGATGATGTGGTAAAAATTAGATATATAATTCTAAGTTTCTGAGCTGGAAGCCGCACCTCCTTCATTTTGTGTTGTCATGCTAATCTGTCTGTCAATCAAGGGACCCCCCCCCCCAGAAATTACTCCCTGTAACCTGGGACATGAGGGTGGTGCCATGTAAACACTTCCATTTTTCCAAGTGCATGAAAAGCTAGGAAGAATGGAAGCATGCACTCTCCTCTACATGCACTCAGGATGAGCAGAGCAGGGGATGATGATTCCCTTTCTTTAGCCCCTTTTCTCTAAATAAAGCCCTAATGGGCCTGTGTATTTTTCTCACTTTGTAAATAAAGTTTATCACACTGCCACGTTTGGGCCTGTATTTAAAATTCCTCCCTGAGTAAAAGGCAAGAACCTAAAAAACATAATTTAGGCTTTTACCCAGCCTATCTCACTGCTATGTCATTTTTTAAAGATGTATTTATTTATTTTAGAAGCAGAGTTATGGAGAGAGAAAGAGGTCCTTTCATCTACTGATTTACTCCCACATGGATGCCATGGCTGAAGCTGGGCTGATCTGAAGCCAGGAGCTGGGAGCTCCTTCCAGGTCTCCCACTCCAGTGCAGGGGCTCAAACACTTAGGCCATCTTCCACTGCTTTTCCAAGCCATTAGCAGAGAGCCAGATAGGAAGAGGAGCAGCCAAGACATGAACTGATGCCCGTGTGGGATGCTGGTGCCACAAGCTGAAGCTTAACTTAATATGCCTCAGCACTGGCCCTTACTTTATCATTATTATTATTGGTTTTTGACAAAAAGCTTCTCTTTGCAGAGGAGCTGCAGCCAGAGTGATTGAATAAGGTCTTTTTTAGGAGTCTGTTAATTCCACAGTATTCTTGTAAAGACTACTTTAAAGAAAAATTTTGTAGAGGTTAGTTGCTCTTTTTTTAAGATATACAAGACTAGTGTCTGCTAATACTAACTGATAGAATCAAAAAGGGAAAGAATGATCCAACATGGGAAGCGAGATACACAGCAGACTCATAGAATGGCAAATGTCCTAAACAGCACTCTGGCCTCAGAATCAGCCCTTAAGGCATTCAGTTCTGGTTGAAGAGCTCATGAGAGTATTTCAGGCATGGAAAGCCAAGACACTCTGGCAAAAAACAAAACAAAACAAAACAAAACAAAACAAAACCCTAAATGAAAGATCTCCGCGAGTGAGATCCCAGTGGAAAGAACAGGTCATCAAAGAAGGAGGTACCTTTCTCTGAAGGGAGGAGAGAACTTCCACTTTGACCATGGCCTTGTCTAAATATGATCAGAGTCAGCGAACTCAAAAGGCTTCCATAGCCTTGGCAGCTCATGACAAGAGCCTAGGGTGATTACTGATGGCATGAACAAGAGTGTCAATTTGTTAAGTCAACAACAGGAGTCACTGTGCACTTACTCCTCATGTGGGATCTCTGTCCTTAATGTGCTGTACATTGTGATTTAATGCTATAACCAGTACTCAAACAGTATTTTTCACTTTGTGTTTCTATGTGGGTGCAAACTGTTGAAATCTTTACTTAATATATGCTAAACTGATCTTCTGTATATAAAGAGAATTGAAAATGAATCTTGATGTGAATGGAAGGGGAGAGGGAGTGGGAAAGGGGAGGGTTGCGGGTTGGAGGGAAGTTATGGGGGGGGAGCCATTGTAATCCATAAGCTGTACTTTGGAAATTTATATTCATTAAATAAAAGTTAAAAAAAAGATATATTTCTTTTATTTGAAAGGCAAAATGAGGGAGAGAGAGAGAGAGAGAGAGAAGAGATCTTTCATATGCTGGTTCACTCCCCAAAAGTCACGATGGTCCATGCTGGATCATTCTGAAGGCAAGAGCCTGGAACTACATTCAGGTCTCCTATGTGCATTTGAGGCTTCCAAGTACTTGGGACATCTGCTGCTTTCCCGGGTGCATTAGCACAGAGCTGGGGCAGCAGCAGGGCAGACGTGATTCTAACTAATCCTCCTATATGGATACGGGCACCACAAGCAGTGGCTTAACCTGCTTTGCCACAGTACCAGTCCCCATATTTGGGTTATTTTGTTTTTGTTTTTGTTTAAGTTATGAGGATTCATTCATAACTTACCTTTTTTTTTCCCCTGAGAATATTTTATCAGCTTTCCTTATCTTCTCAAAGCACTAAGGTTCAGTTTCCCTGGGGACATATCCATGGATTTTCCAGGACCTTTCCTGATGGTAGGAAAGGACTTAGTCACTAGCCTTAGAAACTTCCATTTTTATGGTTATGGATAGAAAAGTCTCATAACTATGGAGATGCTTTTGAACCTAATGGCAGATTTCATGTATACACAACCTTGTTCTAAAATTTATAGCTGCATAATATTTTTACAAATAAAATGATGACAGTTTTATTCCTATATTGCATTTGTTTCAAAGCTGGCCATCTGGGATCCACTTTGTGCCTAGAAATTACCTCCATTTACTCATTTCTAAACTAAGATACATGTGTAAAAACCTTTGCTTGGGGAACCTGAGTCTCTAAAATGTGATCTTGTTTTAAATGCTGTTATTAAGATGCAATTATTCTTGTCTAAAATGGCTTATATTAACTAAATGTGTGAACTTTTGTTCTATATGTTACATTCAGAATGAAATAAAAGCCCACTTATAAAGCTAAGCCCCTTTCTATTTTTAACTCAAAATGAATTATTTTCTTTGCATTTTGACATGCTTTTGTTACATAAATTGATGGACTGTAATGACTATCATTTCCATTTGTAGCTTGGAGAATTGTATAATTTAAAATATTTTCTCAAGTTAGGCACACATTTTCAAGTTCATTCTAACTAAAGTTTGTTCTTTTATTTCACATTTTCTTTCTTATTCTCATTGTTCACATCAGAGAATAAAGCAGAAAAAGTGTCATACATATGAAACCAACACCACAATAATACCATCAAAGGACGGAAGCAAAGGGGATACACTCTGTTTGATGTTGCCTGTCAAAAATACATTTTGGATCAGGTGTTTGGAATGGCATTTAGGAAGCCACATGGGATATCCATATTCTGTATTAGACTACTAAGGCATGAGTCCTGGCTTAGATCTGGATTCTAGATCCCTGTTAATATGCACTCTTGGAGACATCTGAGGATGGCTCAAGTTGTTGGGTCTCTATCACCCATATGAGAGACCTGGATGAAACTCCTGGCTCCTAGCTTGAACGTTACAGTCATTTGGAGAGTGAACGAATGGATGTAAGACATCTCTCAGGCTTGGCACTGGGGTGTAGCAGGGAAAGCCACCACCTGCAGTGCCAGCATCTATTATGGGCGCAGGTTCAAGTTCTGGCTGCTCACTTCCAATCCAGCTCTCTACTAAGGCCTGAGAAAGCAGTAGAAGAAGACCTAAGTCCTTGGGCCCCTGTACCCACGTGGGAGACCTGCTCTTGGCTCCTGGCTTTAGATCGGAGCAGCTCCAGCCGTTGCAGCCCCTTGGGGAGTGAATCAGCAGATGTAAGACCTCTCTCTCTTTCTCTGCCTTTCCTTCTCTCTCTGTGTAACTCTGACTTTCAAATAAAATAATAAATACATCTTTTAAAAAAATCTTGATATTTCCAAAAAAAGATATCTCTCTCTGTAAGTCTTTCAAGTAAATAAATAAATCTTAAAAAAAAAAAACAGAGAAACAAGACAGTTTTTTGAAGTACCTTCAAAAATATTTTCTGAATTTTCAGCAATTTATTTCATTGATTAATTTCAATTGTAATAAAAAAATTTGCAGGCAGAACATGGTTCTATTATTAAGACAAACTCCATAAATTTTCAAATATCAAAATAAATTTGTTATAAAACAGACTCATACATATTTTGTTACAGCTTAAAGATATTTAAGATAAAATTAAGCAGTAAAGAAAGGAGTAAACTGCACAAATACACTTTTGGAATCAATTGCAAACATGTATTATCAGAAAATAGCACTTATGTTTCATTATATAAATGCAGCCTATGAGTTTAAAAAAGTTTCTTTAAAGGCACCTATCAAACAAAATTGTAAAAACAAGAAAAATATAAAGTATGCAATTAAATGGCATTCTTCAGGGAGCAATTGAGGAGAAAACCAAAAGACTAACTCCATTTCATGAATGAGAAATGTTACATCGACATCCTAAAACTAGAGTATAGAGTAAAACACTATACTGTCTTGGTTGAATTTACAAGTGGTCAATTTGGTGAGAGCATGGTTAGAAGTCCATTTGACCTCCCTAGGAAGTACATTAGTCATCATTGGATGAACATGCTTGATACAGAATCAAGGCATTATTTACAACCTAACAAGTAGACAAAAGACACAAAATAAAAATGATTCTTTCCAAAGAGAGAAAAATAAATTAATTTTGGGACAAACTATTAATATATGAAGGCATCCATCAAAATTATAAAGAGTAGCTTATTATGGAATCTTTTCTGTGAAAAAATAGTCTTTGAAGAAAATACACACATACACACACAAAGGGTAATTTCTGCCTTGAGTGAAATTACAATCAAGCTCCATAACAATTCAGAATGTTTCTACATACAAAATGGAAAAATTCACTATTCAGATGGCTATTTTTATGGAAGACTGCTCTATTCAAATTTAGAATTACTGAAGATTTACAATAAAGGGCAATAAAGAGCTTGCCAGAGGAAAAAGTTACAGCTATAATATAAAAATATAATTCTGCATATATTCAAATGAAAAATAGTATTTCTCCTTTCTTTAAATTTATCTTGAAGGGTTAATTTTTACATAGCTTCATCAAGGTGGACAATAGGACACCAGTTTCATGTTTTTTCTTACACCAGTGTACTGTCACCACATCTAATTTTCTTTTTATGCCTCCATTGCATTTCACATCTTTTTGAAATCTGTGATTCCTGCTTTTCCAACTGCAACTTACAATTGAGAAAAAAATTGCAATAAACTTTCCTGAATTGAAAGGTGGCCCTTCTACCATTCATGTCCTTTATAAAATTTTCACTTTTGTTAATTTGCTTTCTTTGCTCCCAAAACTCTATATTTCTCTTTGTGTGTATGTGTTTGTGTGTGTATGTGTGTTTGTGTGTGTTTGTTTGTGTACTGTCAATGTCTGGAAAAATAATTACACTTTGAAAAACAATGTACATAATTAAGAATTCTAATGAAATTGTTCTCTGTCTCTCTGTGTGTGTAGGTGCACTCATTTATGAGGGTGCTTCAAAAAGTTCATGTTCTTACAAGATCAAACTCCGTTTCCTGGTAATATCCAAATTTCTATTGGTTCTATTGAAAGTATCCTAGGAACTCCTTTTGTCAGATCCATTTTATCTAGCATGTTGGGGGTTTATGTTGCAAGCAAAAGGAGAGACAAGTTAGGGGAAGTCTTCCTCCTAAGAGCTCTGCTGGAATGCTCTCAGTTCTGCCTTAGTGTGCTTTTTTATTGACAAAGATTGCATCAGCCATTTGTACAGCACATGTGTGTGCTCTAACATTACTTGATAATCTTCAGAACTTGATTGTCAAGACATTGATGGGGCACCTTGTGACTTGGTTTGCTGGATAAGCAAGCCTGGGGAAGTATCTGCATGCCCTCATAGGAGGCAACCTGCCTGTGGAAACTCAATGCTCTTCCTGATAATAGTTCACTTCATAGAGAAGTATTTCTTTATATTTAAGTATTTGTTGGAGACAGAGAGAAAAGCCAATAGAGCTCCTGTTTGCTAATTCACTTCCCAAATTCCTGGGAAGCAGAAACTGAATCCAGGTCTCCCACAGGGGTGGCAGGGACCCAAGTAGCTGAGCTATTATTTTTTGTCTCCCAAATTGTGCATTAGTGAGAATCTGAAATCAGAGCAGTGCTGGGATTGAACACAGGAACTCCAGTATGGAGTGTGTGAGTCCTAAGCAATGTCTTATCCACCAGACCCAACACCCACCCCATAAAGCTGTAACTTGCTTGGTACTCAACTAACTTGACTCCTTTCCAGGTTTATTGGTGATTGATTAATTGGAGTAACAAATACCTTTCTGTACAATTATCTTCCTAGAATAACCAAAACAAAATCACATTGCCCACTCAGAAATTTCATTTTTGTTCTTTTAAACATCTGAAATATACTATATAGCTCAATTGTCTCTCATGGAGGATGATTCAGTACACATTGTAAGTATAGCCAAGGTGATGTTTTTAAACATGGTACTCGCCGGCGCCATGGCTCAATAGGCTAATCCTCCGCCTTGCGGCGCCGGCACACCGGGTTCTAGTCCGGGTTGGGGCGCCGGATTCTGTTCTGGTTGCCCCTCTTCCAGGCCAGCCCTCTGCTGTGGCCCAGGAGTGCAGTGGAGGGTGGCCCAAGTGCTTGGGCCCTGCACCCCATGGGAGACCAGGATAAGCACCTGGCTCCTGCCATCGGATCAGCGTGGTGTGTCGGCCGCAGCGCGCTGGCCGCGGCGACCATTGGAGGGTGAACCAGTGGCAAAGGAAGACCTTTCTCTCTGTCTCTCTCTCTCTCACTGTCCACTCTGCCTTTCAAAAAATAAATAAATAAATAAACATGGTACTCAAAAGTACTGATTTTACAGTACTTTTTTCCAGGGGTTTCAATTATTGCATAATTATTTCTATGAAGTATAGTCAAGAAATTTCATATGTTGTCACTAAGATATTAGGTGAGCAGACAAAAAGTCTTTTATTGTTATCCTCATAATTAATTTTTCCCTTTCTAGATTTGAGTTTCCACTATTGAAATCACTGAGGATGGTCATTTGAACAAGTGACAGAAGGATGTTCTCTCTGCTTTGCAGCTTTGGGTATAGGAAGATAAGCTATAGAATTTTGAACAGATTGCAAGTGCTTAAAGAAATGCAGTTACCTAGTTTGTTGTCAAATTTAATTATTTTCTTTCATACAGTCTCTGTTCCATTTACATTTTTCATTCATTATTCAAAGAAATGTTGCAAGAAATAAGTCACCAAGAAAGCTACAATACTATTAGGCATTGTTATTTTTCACATAATACATAAATAGATTCAATAAAATAAGGATCTATAACCTAATGAAATCTGGCAAACTATGCTAAACTTAATGTATAAATTAATGGCTTTAAAAATGTGTCAACATTATGTAGTTTTTATTCTATTAATAAATAACAGATAGATTGAGTCTTGTTTTATATTTTTGCTATGGAATCAATACAATATATTTTAAATATTAAAGTGTTATTTGAGTGAATACTATAATTTTAGAGTTAAATCAATACAAATGGAGTCAAGGAGCAAGTCAGATTTTTAGACAAGCATCATAAATTGTTAGTATAATAAAAATACATCTACACCTGATTACCAATTTAGTTTCAACAATTAGTGGAAACATTAACAATAAGGATTTACAGATCATCAATGTAAGAAGACTGATTTTAGACTGACCAATATTTAAAATAGGCTTTTAGTTAAAGTTATTTTAAAAATTATTTATATTTGTATAAATAGAACAATTTTCATGTATTTCATACACACAGTTTTAACAATATAATGACACTTCCCACCCACCTACTCTCACTCTCACCTTCCCTCCTCCTTCCTCACTTCTTTGTCCTTTAATTTTTATAATGACATACTTTCAGCTAGTTTATAATAACAAACAATTTTCCACTAAATAAAGAATTCAACAACTAGTAAGTAGAAAATACACGGTTCCTTGAGAATATAGACAAGGGCTATAAACAATAACCAAATTTCAAAGCAACAATTTCACTCATATACATTGCTTTTTTTTTTTGGACTCTGTGTATTAGTTACCACAAATTAGGGAAAACATATGATACTTGTCTTTTGGGGAGTGGCTTATATTGATAAGCATAATGGTCTTCAATTGCATCCATTTTGTTGAGAAAGACAGGATTTCATTTTTTTTTATGGCTGAGTATAATTCCATCATTTATACATATATACCACAATTTCTTCACCCAGCATCAGTTAATGGATACCTGGGTTGATTCTATATCTCAGCTATTGGGATCAGAGCTTATACAAACATGGGATTACAGATAACTCTTTCATATGCTGATTTCTATTCTTTTAGGAAAATTCCCAAAAGTGGGGAGCTGGGTCACCTGTTTATATTTCTACCAAGTGTACATTTCTCTTTTATCTCTTCAACACCAGAAGTTGTAGCTACTTCTTCCTGTCATCAATTCTTTGTGACTTAGGGGCTGGCACGGTGGCACAGCTGGTTAAAGCCCTGGTCTGCAGTGCCAGCATCCCATACGGGTGCTGGTTTGAATCCCGGCTGCTACAATTCCAATCCAGGTCTCTGCTATGGCCTGGGAAAACAGTAGAAGATGGCCCAAGTATTTGGGTCCTTGCACCCACGTGGGAGACCCGGAAGAAGCTCCTGGCTCCTGGCTCCTGGCTCCTGGCTCCTGGCTGCTGGCTCCCGGCTTGGGATCAGCGCAGTTCCGTCCATTGCTGCCAATTGGGGAGTGAACCAGCGAATGGAAGACCTCTCTCTCTCTCTCTCTCTCTCTCTCTCTCTCTCTCTCTGCCTGTTCTCTCTGTGTGTAACTCTGACTTTCAAATAAATAAATCTTTTAAAATACTGCTTTGTAACCTCACGTTTCCAGTTTGTTTTTCAGCCTTCCTACCTAAGTGTTCCATCTCCCTAAACTAACTTTTATATACTGAGGAATCTTATATGGCTTCTATTTTGCCACTAGACTGATAGATGCAAGGAACTTATTTATTCTTATATATATTCACTATATGTAGTACCATGTTTGGCACATCGAAGGCAATCAATAATTATTGGATAGATATATATTTTTTTGCATTTCAGAAAATCAGTAAAATGAGTAAAAACATAAACATGAATGGCTACTAGGAAATAAACACTTCCTTCTCTCTCTCTATTTGCTGTTTTTGTTACTTTCCTTTCCTCCCTTCAACACCACTCCATTCATTCCTTCCTATTTTTCTTCCTGTCTCTGTTAGTCTGCTTTTCATGGCTATACAAAATCCCTCAGGCTGGGTAACTTACAAGTAAACATGTCTATGTGGTTCACAATTCTGGTGGCAGGTTGAAAGAGTTCGGCACTACTGGCATCTCAGAAGGGGCCCCTGGCTACATTATGCAAGCCAGAGCAGCACAAAGTGACTGTATTCCTGCAAAAGGGACCAAGGCATGCAGTGGCTTTGCTTTATAAAAACCTGCTTCAGAGTCACAAATGGAGCTCCCCTTACCTAAAACTTTTCCAATAGGCCCCACTTCTTAAAGGCTGCAACCATCTCAACACTGCCATACTGGGGACCCAGCTCCCAGTACAAGAAAATCTGGAGACAAACCATGGTAGTTTTTTTAAATTATTATTTTATCTTATTTATTGTTATCTTATTTAAATCCCTAGAGCACTCAGGAACAAACCTTGTTGGAAAAAATGGAAGTGATTTGTCAAGTGAGAAATCAACTAAATAATAATAAAAGGTAGGTACCAGGTGTGCCTTGAGTTCAAATATTTTTCATTATATCATACTTGATGATATAATCAGTTAATAACCAGAAAACACAGAAAAAATATGAAATAATACTTATTCTCCTGAAAACATTATTTAGCATTCAAAACATGTTTTAGGTTTATTTTAATACCTGGAGTTGACTGTTTATTTCTGGTGAAAATTAATGCTTTTAATAGCCATTTATAACTTAAAAATTAGAACCCTAAATTTTGGAACAAACTTTAATGGACACATGCTTCTGCCAAATTGGCCACTAATGTTTACAGTACCATTGAATTTTAAAAATGAATAAATGCTGCTTACTCATTTTAATACTATCTAGTTTGCCCTGGCTTTTTTAAAGTAGTTTTTGTATTCTCTAGTTATCTGTAAATACTGAATTGAATGCAATCCCACACTGTATACTGCTATGTGACTACTTCCTATAAAGATGTTTTATCAAAAATTTTGAGTTTTTAAAAAATTTCTTAAGCTATTCAGTAATCAAACCATTCATACATAAATTCTATATTTAAAATTGTCACTGATGGGCCAGCGCCGTGACTCAATAGGCTAATCCTCCACCGAGGGGCGCTGGCACACCAGGTTCTAGTCCCGGTCAGGGCACCGGATTCTGTCCAGGTTGCCCCTCTTCCAGGCCAGCTCTCTGCTGTGGCCCGGGAGTGCAGTAGAGGATGGCCCAAGTGCTTGGGCCCTGCACCCCATGGGAGACCAGGATAAGTACCTGGCTCCTGCCATCGGATCAGCGCGATGCGCCTGCCGCAGCGCGCTGGCCGCGGCGGCCATTGGAGGGTAAACCAAAGGCAAAGGAAGACCTTTCTCTCTGTCTCTTTCTCTCACTGTCCACTCTGCCTGTCAAAAAAAAAAAAAAAATTGTCACTGATGTTTTTATCCCTTATTGTTACTTTATATTTTACAACTCATCATATAGTTTTGAAAATATTTATTATTTACTCATTTATTCCAGGCAAAGGAATCTAGAGATATAATAATAGCACAGCTACCTTCAAGGAGTAAATACTCTTTATCACATTGGACATTACTACATTATATAATAGGAAAATATGCAGAGATAAGTATATAGAATCTTTATAAGAAAGAAGGAATTTTTAAATACCATGAACTATAGAACTTGTGACATGGCCTAGGCCTTTATTTATAAAAAGTAGAATCTCTGAAACATTTTTAGCCATCAACAGAATGACTGCTATGTATACCAGTACATAGGAGTTCCTCTATAAAAGGCAGGTGTCCTGGGACAACCAAAATTTAAACTTTTACTAGATGACTAAATGAAAGCTATTAGATCATAAAGATTTCTCTCTTTTTTTTAAGATTTTTTATTTATTTACTTGAAAGTCAGAGAGAGAGGTCCTCCTTCTGCTGGTTCGACTCCCCAGTTGGCCGCAACGGCTGAAGCTGTGCCGATCCGAAGCCAGGAGCCAGGAGCTTCCTCCAGGTCTCCCACGTGGGTTCAGGAACCCAAGGACTTGGGCCATCTTCCCCTGCCTTCCCAGGCCGCAGCAGAGAATTTGCTTGGAAGTTGAGCAGCCAGGCCTCGAACCATTGCCTATATGGGATGCTGGCACTGCAGGCGGCAGCTTTACCTGCTACACCACAGCGCCGCCCCAATCATAAAGATTTCTAATCACAGTGTAGCCCAACTAATCCTCATGAGTTTAAGGTCTTTTAAGTGTTTAAATATCCAAAGGATCAGATTCCATTCCAGAGATGAAAACTCTGAAGATGAATGCCTCACAATCTAATAAGGAAGTGTCGGCACAGTATTCTCTAGAGAATCATGGATTCTCTGTCTATATCTGCATCTGACCCAACGGGTCGGGGTCCCTTAGTCTTGTTTCTTCTCCTACGACTGGGAACACAAATTATAAGAACTCCCTGGCCTATTCTGTGTGTGGCTCTAACTGCAACCCAGCTTGACATGATGTCCAATCTGACTGAAAAACCTATTCCTGCTACACAAACACATTATTTTTTCTTACTCTCCATTAGTTTCGCTGTTCCATATTATGGTAATCATTACACTGGAAAGATGCTAGAAGAAAAAAATCCAGAAGCTTTGGTAACACATGTTTAAAGTTTAGCAGATTCTGTTTTCAATATCATTCATTTACAGGTAAAATTTTCTCATTTGTTTGGTTCAAAATTTAGTTTTAGCCTGAGACTTAAAGTATGTTTCTTATGAACGGCATTTTGGGGGTTATGTATCCTGCATCTAACTATACAGTTTATTTAAACTTTACACACTAATGATAAGTAGTGTGTATATACATTTCTGTTTCAATTTTTTCTTACTTATAACTGGTATTGGATTATACCATACAATTTAAGATGCACAGGAGGAGTTGAAGGCAAATCCAATTTTGTTCTTTTTGCATAACATCAATTTTAATTCCTTGGATTATTGTGGAATTCTTTTTGTTAAGGTATTTTTTCAGTATGGAATTTCTTT
This sequence comes from Oryctolagus cuniculus, assembly GCF_964237555.1. Lineage (NCBI taxonomy): Eukaryota > Metazoa > Chordata > Mammalia > Lagomorpha > Leporidae > Oryctolagus > Oryctolagus cuniculus. The sequence continues at coordinate 63,469,582 of NC_091442.1, forward strand.
CATTAGTTACCTACATGATGACTCAGGCTCTACATTTCAGCACTTTGAGGAGGAGAGTCGTCCACTACTTGCAGGAGGTTTCTGCATTAACAATATTTTAAACTGTTATTTCCTAATTATCATTTCTACTCTATTTCCTCCTAGTCTGTTCTCCAGGACATTCTTCCTTCATTATTTCATTATATTTTAATAGGAGATTTTAGAGTCTTTCTTCAATATATATCCTACTGCTGTAATATGATATGTCTTTAAAACATCTATTAAATGCTATCACTGTGACTTTTAATCCATACATCATTTGTTTGCTGTCCTACTTTAGTTATTCTGATTCAATAATTCCTGTGGTTTAAGGAAATAATTGCATGTGTTCAGTTTTTTAAAAAAAAATTTCCTTCTGTGACAATGTCTTACGATGTTTTGTCCTTGACATTTACTTTTTACTCTCTGCAATTGTACAAGTAAACCCTTTAGAATGGATTTAAATAGACACATTCTACAATTTGATTCTACTTTGTAAAGGAATTTATAGTGAGGTTTCTGAGTTACTTTGAATAAAGTCCCAGGAATACTAATAATGAGGGTTAATAATATTTAGTATTTATGATTGTATTTTAGCCTCGACTATGGAATAGTTTGAATTTTGTTGAATATACAAGACTAACATTTTGACTTTTTAAAGAGAAATTTAGTCCAAATGTATACTTTTCCAATTCAGCAAAGGTGTTTCACTTTTCTGAGTTTCAGGATATTTTTATAAGATTTTATGTTTCTCCCTTAAGTTTGCATTGACTCAACTCATATGTCTTATCTATCTTTGACCCAAGTTGTACTGGAACTGCCTTTCAGAGTATTTTTTTTTCTTTTTGGTTGGTCCTTGCTATTTGTGTGTTTGTGTTTGTGTGTGTGTGTGTGTGTGTGTATAACAGAATCTTTGAACTGTAAGAATTATTTTATTTATCTATGGAGTTTTTTTTTTTTTTTTGGTTGTTTTTGTTTTCGATGTATCAGCCTGGTAGCATGGAGGGTAAATCTTAGCAAAGAATTATGCAATGATACTTATTCTAGATAAGATATTTCATCTCAGTAAGATAAATATACAATAAGCATCAGTGGGAGAATTTCCATTATCTATCCCTAGATTGTTGAGTATAATGGGAAACCAGAGAAAACTATACATTATGGTGAGATAATATCCTTCCTAGAAAGGATATTACTGGATTACACAAAACACTGCAAAAGTTGTCTTTTCTTTGTTTATCTTTGCTTTAGACTTCAATCTGTGGATTAAAATTTGGCTACCAGTTCACCCTCATCCTCCCCATTGTTTTTCAGTAAAGAGCTAGTGCCATTGAAGGGATAGAGGGATTCTTAGTATTACCAAGAGTGAACTTGTATGGTCACTAAGGAATAAAATCAAGCCAGTGCAAATAGTGACCAACATAATGAAGAAAGCCAGATTTAACTCAAGGCTTCCAATAACTAAGAAGTTCAGGAACTACAAATATTGAAGGTTGCCAAATATACTAAGAATTAGTCTTGTGACAACGTGCAGGAGGAAGTTGTATACAATTTTCAAAGGAAATAGGAAAGATTCAAGTGATTACAGAAAAGATAGTTTTTTTTTTTTTACTACTATATGGACATCACTTTTAGAAGAAAAGACATAGTAGGTTGTCCTAACTCTAAGGAAAAAAAATAATGTATGTAGTTGGACACTGGATGCAAGTGGTTTAGTAGGTAATTTTCTTGGAAAACCCAAAATATTGGCACACTTAAGTCATGAGACAAATTATGCCAGTGTTTCAGCTTAAGTTTCTATATAGAGGCAGAAATTTATTTATATAGGTGAAAAAGAAGGCAGAGTGATATAAATCAAGTATCTTAAATAATTAAATATTATTAGTAAAAATAATTTACTTTGCTGTAGGTTAATGTTTCTTATTAGTTTCCACAATTTTCCTGATAAAATTCAGTGTCTAACTGTGATTATACTGTGATTACACTGATATGTAATTCCTCACATAGGAAATAAAAACTAAAATCTCAATTTAGCTGGTACATCTATAGTTAGATACATACTTTTCCTGAACTTTATTGGAACTTAAGAAAATTTATGATAAAAGTGTTTCTATATAAAGTAAGTTTTTCTCACAGAATTTATGAAAGAGGAAATGCAAAATATAAATTCAGTTGATTTCATTTCACCATTTAAAATAAAGTGACTTAGTAACCCCTATAATTAGTATTCCTAGGACTTTATCACAGTGACTCTGAAGCATCACTATTAATTTTTATACAAAGTAGATTCAAACTGTAGAATTTGTCTACTCAAATCCATTCAGTGGACTTTCTTTTCCAGTTGCAGAGTACAAATGAATGTCAAGGACAAAACGTCATAAGACTTTGTAACAGAAGGAAGAAATATTTTAGAAACTGAACATGTGCAATTATTTATTTATACAGCAGCAGAGGGCTCATATCCAAGATTATTTGATTCAATAAACATAATCTATCAATTTTAGAATAATAAAATATAACAAAGGTCAAATGTGTAAAAGACAGGCAGTAAGAAGTGATGATGCTACAAAATCATATCATCTTCCCTCAAGTTTAATATCATCTTATTGAGTTTAACAGTGTGAAGGTGAAAGTGTAACTGAATTTTTGGGGCCCACACTCATGTAACTGCAGTCTCCAGAGCAAGCATTACATTTGAGACCTCTGGTAATTACATTAGTAAAGAAGTTATATTATCTGAGCCGTCATCATCTTCTCTTACACATTGTAGAGAGCAGCTAATATAGTTACGAGCTAACCTTTAGCTCTTTACAACTTTGTATATTACTGTTTAGATGTACCTTCCTAATTAACTAAATTAAATATTTGATTTTCTCCTTTGTATCCCATCCTTCTTAGTCTGTTTGGGCTGCTGTAAAAACAAACAAACAAACAAACAAAAAACCAAAACCAAACCAAAACAAAACAAAACAAAAAAACAGCACGGTCTGGATTGCTAAACAAAAACTAACTTCTCCAATCTCTGGAGACTGGGAAGTCCATGACAGTCCCCGTGTCTGGTGGGAGCCTGCTTCTTAGTTCAAGGACTGATATTTTCTGGCTGTCTCCCAGAAGCTAGAAGGAAGCTCTCCAGGACCTCTTTTATTAGGCTAATAGTTACCACCCAAAAGCTCCACCACCAAGCATCATCACATTGGGGTATAATTTTTATATGTGTATAATGGGAGTACAGACATTTGGCTGGAGGGCCATTGTTTAAAAATGTGTTTGATTTATTTAATTTATATTATTACAAGATAAAATGTGAGAAACAGAAGAAAATGAAACTTGAGATGAAATTTAAGATGAAGCAAGGATTAAGGCTTTAATAATCAAACTCTATGCTGTATACATTGCTCCTATAAAACTTCTGTTTTTTAAGTCAGTTGCATTACTGCTTCTTATAATTCTCTTCTACAGTGATTATACTATTTCCATGATCCTAAGCAGCAATAACAACAAAAGTAGATTATTCTAACTCTCATGTCTACCTTAAATGTTTCTAGCTATCTAATTTTGTTATTCATAATATACACATATGCATCTGTTTAATATTATTTTATGTGTTTCAAAATATTACTCATGGGGAAAGTAAACTAAAATTCTCACCATGTTATCTATGCTTTTTGCCTGTCACCTGCTTACAACATTCTCTGCTTTCTACAAAGTAACAATACATGGTTCAAAATGTCCATAACTAAAAACAAAATACTTTCGTGGAACATACCTGAATTTTATAGTCATGAGATCTAAGATAGTTTTTCTCATGAGTTTTCATTTGTTAAAGTAGGATATGAAGGAATGTTTATAATACGTCAATATTAGAAATACAGAATCACATGATAATGGCCTTTACCAACATTAATAATCTGGCATCATTTGCATCATTAGTCTACTTAACCCTTATACTATTAGGCACAATATTCATTCTTATCCCTGGAGCAAAGTCCAAGAGCCATTCGGCAAAATTGTACAGATTATTTTATGAAGCCTTTGAAAGAATATTCTCCAAGGAAAATTAAAGATGTATATCTCATACTAACCAATAGATCAATAGTGTAAATGTTGGGTTCATCTCCACATAACCCTAATAGAGAAAACTGTGGAGTAAAAGATCCTAAAGTTGTTAAATGAACATATCAAATCCCCCTGGAATGACTCTGAATAGCCTCTTGTTTATGAATCAATTTGAGTTATTCGTCTGTCTTGTTAGTGAATCCCAATTATTATTTTCCATTATTACATAGAATTACAACATATCTACTTACTACAAGCAAGCTTGTTTTTAACTAGCTTGTTTTCATTAAATACTCAGCTTTTTCAGACCTACACATTAACAGATAGATACACACCTATCAACAGAAACATCTCATGGCTAGGAAAAGTATACTATTGCCATATGAGAATTATTATGTTCATAATAAAACTGATAGGACTACGATTATATTGTCAGTAACAATAATCGATTTATTCATTACCTATGTCAAATATGATATGTTATACTGTTAAGATACAACTACTCTTTTATTTTTTATAAAAAAATATCAGTTAGCAACCAGTGAGAAAGAAAAAATAAATTATACATTGGAGACATTAAATGCTTATCAAACTTTACCAGACTGTTACCAAAATAAATCACTTCCTGGAAGTCCTTGATTACATTGTTTATAAAGAGTGGTCTTGCAAGCATTAATGATGTCTATTTCATTATTATTCAGTGAGTGAAGCAAGAATACTTATAGTTGTAATCTTCAAAATGTGACCAAATCTGCAGAATAAGAGTAAAATTAATGGCAGTTCACCTCCAGTCTTTGATAAGAAGGATGCAAAGGGAAGTCTGGCCTTCCATTGTTTCTTAGATGATAAATTCTAAATCTCAGTCATAATTGGTTGATGTGATATTATTGAAGTCCTTTGAAAGACTAATGCATATACATATATATATATATATAAAATCATTGTCTAGTTAACACTTCATAATTGTAAGTCCTTTTTACTTGCCTAATACATCTTTTTTTTTTTTTTTTTTTTGACAGGCAGAGTGGACAGTGAGAGAGAGAGAGACAGAGAGAAAGGTCTTCCTTTTGCCGTTGGTTCACCCTCCAATGGCCGCCGCGGCCGGCGCGCTGCGGCCGGCGCACCGCGCTGATCCGATGGCAGGAGCCAGGAGCCAGGTGCTTTTCCTGGTCTCCCATGGGGTGCAGGGCCCAAGCACCTGGGCCATCCTCCACTGCACTCCCTGGCCACAGCAGAGGGCTGGCCTGGAAGAGGGGCAACCGGGACAGAATCCGGCGCCCCTACCGGGACTAGAACCCGGTGTGCCGGCGCCGCTAGGCGGAGGATTAGCCTAGTGAGCCGCGGCGCCAGCCTACTTGCCTAATACATCTTACCATCTATAGTAAATTATATGCTTCTTATTATCTTTTGCATCCCCTCCACAAAATAAAGTGTAGGGACTTAGTGTGCCTTCAACTATGCTGTTTTTTTAAGTGCTTATAACTGTATCAAGCATGTAGTATATATTCAGTACACATTTGTTCTTTAAAAAGTGCTCAAATGAGACAGATATACCTTAAATGGGTAGACTACAATAGCTTTAAAAGTGTGAAATTGCCAATTTCTCAACCTTTTCCCTGACATTGGGTTAGTAAATGTGACAATGAGTATGTTTATAGCACACAGATAAAAGTATGTATGAATCAACTTGAAGCAAAGAACTAAAAATATTCATTTGTGGGTCTACAATGGCTTCCAAATAACTAATGTCCTTGCCACCATTAAGCCAGCTGTCGTTAAGGACATTCTGCTCACAGCCAGGTTATTCTCTCTCCTTTCCTCTGCCCACCAGTTGTTAACTATCCACTTATTCTGACACCACATCCTTCTTCCACTCTTCACAACTCTCAGGGACACTTCTCTACAGAAGACCTCCACGTTACATCTATAGTCCCAACATCTCTCAAGTATACATGTTATGTATTGATCAACTTGTTGGACACAAAGAAATGAAGGCTCAGCTATTTTTCAAACTCAACCTGTCTAGAAGTAATCCAATCATATTCCTCTTTACACACACCCCTCCCATTCTTCTGTCAAATCTACTTGTATTACTACAGCCTTCAGATTAAAGTCTTAGAGCATTACTGAGAATGCTTTCCCAGTTTCTATTTACATAGAAGGCCTCAATTTCTTTCAGGTAGGCAGTCATCATAATCCCCCTTTCCCCGCCTAACTTGACCTTCATTGCTCCTAAATTAGGAACTATTTTTTTTTCAAGTTTTGACTCTTCATCCAATATCAGCTGGCATCTTTGTCTGAAACATGACTACCTTTGAAATTGAAAGGCCATTCCCACTCTTATGTACTTGGAACAATTCTGTTTCCTGCTCCAGCCTGGAAGTCGAGTCTTTCCCAAATCTTCCTTCATCTCCATTTTTCTTTCTTACATTCTATTACTCCCATATGATCTAGAAAATATTCCAAGTGTTTCTCATGAATTAAATTTCCTTTATTCATAATTACCTTCTTTCCTGACATTCCTGTTGACATTCTAAACATTACTTGAGGCTCATTCTAATGTCATTTCTTAATGGATGCTCTTTACAATTTTCCAAGCCCAACATAATCAGAGTCCTATTTATACTCCCTTTCTACCTTGCAGCAATTTTCTACCAACACATTTTACATATGATTTTGGATAATTGAGATTGGTATGTATGGACGCTCTTAAAAAGTGAGAGCTTCCCAAGGACAATGTGGTGCATTGTATGCCATAGTTGCTCTCAAAACACATTGTGTTTCGAAGAATATAAATATGTATTTATCCAATAAATGAATTATTGGTACAAAATTTACTTTTTGAGTTTCTCAAAGCCTATGTCATAATAGAAGTCAAAATAATTAAAATATACCTGTGAAGATGAAAGGAAAAGAATAAAGAAAAATACTGGAGGCTATGGATTTGAACAAGTCACTTGCCCTTTCTGAATGTCGGTTATCTTCATGTGAGCGGAAACGTCTAAGGTTGTTCTAGTGCTAACATTCTATAATTTCACGATTCACTAGAGACTATCATAACTCAATGCAAGGAGTAACACATGCTTCCAGCCCCCAGCTGCACTGTCCACTTGTTTTCTGGCTCTCCAGCTTTGCTCCTACAGACAGAAAGTCAAAGTGATAAAGTAGTTTAATTCAGCATGCAAATTAACACACCTCAGAGCCTAAAAAGAAATCATGCTGTGGGCAGGTAAAGAAAATTGGAAAGATGATCCACAACTCTACAATATGTTGGTTTGGAGTAAATAATTTTCTCATATAGTATATGTATAATTTTTATTAATTGAAGTAAAGAAAAATAGTCGAGAAGTTATTTTAATATATATTTTGCAAACATATTCATATTTCCTCACTGTGATATTATTGTTTACTATATTCTTTTATAAATAACTAAGTATAATAGAATGATTCCCAGTCTCCTTATACACATTTACAAATAATTGGCATATGTCACTTTCTATGAAAATTTAGTTTTATTATATTAGAGGAAAATGTTAAGTTGGTAGGGATCATGAATTCTTATTCTATTCCAGCAAAACTCTAACTAATCATCATTCAAAACATTACAAGTTTATTTAGTAATTATCCTAGGACAATTCTTCAAACTGCCTGTATTTCAGATATTGAATGCTGGGTTCAATAAATATTACAAAGTCGGAGGTCAGCATTGTGGCAGAGCCCCTTAAGCTGCTGCCAGAATCGCCTATTGGAAAGCTGGCACCAGTCCTGGCTTCCCTTCTGATCCAGCTTTCTGGTAATGCACCTGGGAAAGTAAAGACACACCAAAACCAAGTAATTGGGCCCCTGATACCCATACAGAGACCCAGATAAATTTTCTGGCTCATGGCTTTGGCTTGTCCAGCCCCAGTCATTGTAGAAATTTATGGAGTCAATCTGTTGTTGAGAAATCAATCAAACCCCCTCCCCCCAACCCATTGCTCTGCTTTTCAAATAATTAAGTCTTTTAAAAAATGTTACAAAGCCATGCTCAATGAGTTTCACCATATTATACAATGAACTCTTACCTTAATAGTCCTACATTTCTCTATAGAGGCAAAGGTTTTAGGAATTTTTTTTTTTTATAATCTAGTTTATGTTCTTCCATGCCAAGAAAAGCTCTTTTTATCATTAACTTGGTTGTTTGCACTGAATATTTAAGTTTTCTTTGGCTCTTCCTCCCTCAATTCATATTTACAATAAATTACTGTATCTTGCCAACCATACTTTGCAATCACCTCTGAAATTCATGTATATACATTACTCCTTCCAGTTTTATTCTAATTCAGGTTGATATCACCTCTGCTAAGAGCAATACTCACCAATCCCTTCTTGATCATGATTCTGAACCAGTAAAACTCTTAAGCAAAAAATTCAAAAATACATGTATTTATTTTGTTTTTTGATTATGTAGGAAACTTTTTACTATTCAACTTTTTTGTTAGAAAACTAAAAATTGGATCCAATTTTCCCAATGCAATTTATTGAAGGGACTATCCTTTTCCAGGGAGTAGCTTTAGCTTGTTTGACAAAGATTTGTTGGTTGTATGCATGTGGTCTTATTTCTTGGGTTTCTATACTGTTCCATTTGTTCACATGTTTATTTTTGTACCAGTACCAGGTTGTTTTGATGTAGCTGCCTAGTAATATGTCTTGAAATCTGATATTGTGATGCCTCCAGCCTTGTTTTTACTGTTTAGACTTTAGCTATTTGGGGTCTACAGAATGCTTCTCTTGTGAGAACCTGAAGAGGAGTAAAAGATCCATCCCACATGTCACATCCATTTCAATAAGCTTCCTTTGTGCATTCTCATTCCAGTAGTTTTCTCAAGTACAATGTGCTTATTTTGAGACCTTTCTAGTGTAAATCATGAGATGGAATACATGTTCTCAGTTAGGATCTCTAATACAACATGCTGTCTTACTACCATATTCAGATTCCTATTCCAGATACCACACAGAGGAGGAGGAAGAGGAGGAGGTAGAGGAGAGAGAGAGAGAGAGAGAGAGAGAGCGAGCGAGCGAGCGCCTCTATCTGCTGATTCACTACCCAAACCTGAAAAGCCAGGTCTGGGCCAAGCATAAGCCAGGAGCCATGAGCAAGCTACTTCACCCTGGTCCTTAATATAAACAGCAGGAACTCAAGCACTCAGGCCATCCTCCACTGCCTTATGAAGTATATTAGCAGGAATCTGAATCATAAGTGGAACAGCCACTTATGTAATCCATAAACTGTACTTTGGAAATGTATATTTACTAAATAAAAGTTAAAAATATTTTTTATTCTTTTTTTTTTATTTTAAAGGCAGAGAGAGAGAGTTCACTCTCCCAAATGCCAGGGTCTCCCATGTGAATGGCAGGCTCTAGACTTTGAGTAATCACCCACTCTCTCATAGCAAATGCTTTAGCAGGAAGCTGAAATCAGAAGTGAAGTCAGAACTAAAACCCAATCACTCCTCAGTAGGATGCAGGCACCCTCGGAGGTGACTTAAAGCTCTGTCAAACCCTGTCAAATACCTACCTGCCCCTCAGGTATTCTGTCGCAGCAGCAGGAAATGGACTTAGTGCAGCAATATATTTGTGTCAGTTTTCTAACTTTGCTCTTACAATTCTAAATTCTTGTGGTAATCCTGTGGCCTTTGTTTTTTTCCATATACATTTTATTTGAGGCTTTTAAATGTCCACATATAGGTCTATGTATGGATTGCATTTAACTTATAATAAAAGCTAGGTTGAACTGACATCTTTTTATATATTTTATTTTATTTAAGGTAAACAAATTTTATGTATTTCATATATATAGATTTAGGAACATAGTGATTCTTCCCATCCTACTCTCACCTTTCTTTCTTTCTTTCATCCACACTCTCACCTTTCTTCCTCCTTCCTCTCCTATTCGCTCTGTTAAATTTTACAATGATCTACTTTCAGTTTACTTTATACTCATAGGATTAATCTTTCACTAAGTAAAGAGCGCAACAAATAGTATGAAGAAAAACACTGTTCCTCAAGGGTTGTAAACAAACATCTATTTGCAAAATGTCAATTTCACATCTATATTATACATTTTTGGTACCCTATTAGTTATCACAGGAAGAATATGAAATGCTTCATGAACTTGTGTGTCATCCTTGCTTAAGGGCTACGCTAATCTTCTCTGTATCATTTCAATTTTAGTACATGTGCTGCCATAGCAGCAGTAGAATTGACATCTTAACTAAATCTTCACGAACACTGTCCATTTATTCACCAGCTACACTGCAGCATTTTTAAAGTTTCAGATGCATAGAAAATGCACATAATTTGGTACATTTATTTCTAAGTTTTTTAACTCAATATTTAGCATTTTTGAGATGTTATTTTTAATTTATATTATAGCCAAAGGCTTAATGCTCCAATAAACAAAGAGTCCAATAAACAAAAAGTTAAGACCAAGGACTTGGGCCATCCTCCACTGCACTCCCTGGCCACAGCAGAGAGCTGGCCTGGAAGAGGGGCAACCAGGACAGAATCTGGTGCCCTGACCGGGACTAGAACCCGGTGTGCCGGCACCGCGTCACTGTGCACTTACTCCTCATGTAGGATCTTTGTCCTTAGTGTGCTGTACATTGAGATCTAATGCTATAACTAGTACTCAAACAGTATTTTTCACTTTATGTTTCTGTGTGGGAGCAAACTGTTGAAATCTTTACTTAATGTATGCTAAACTGATCTTCTGTATATAAAGAGAATCGAAAATGAATCTTGATATGAATGGAAGGGGAGAGGGAGTGGATAAGGGGAGGGTTGCGGGTTGGAGGGACGTTATGGGGGGGGGAAGCCATTGTAATCAATATTCTGTACTTTGGAAATTTATATTCATTAAATAAAAGTTAAAAAAATAAAAATAACACCAGAAAATACAAAAAAAAAGTTAAGACCATAATTCAGCAGGAAATTAGGCAAAGATTAAAAAATAATCAAGTGAAAAGATGTTCAACTTCGCTCATATAAAGTAAATTTTAAAAGCCACAAAATTGTATAGAATTCCTATCAATTCATTTGACAAAGATTTCCAATATGTTCTTAAAATGTTAAAATGTTTTAATTTCTTAATTTCAATTTCCACTTACTTATTGCTAATATGAAAAATACAGTTAGTTTTGTAAACTGTGTCCAACAACTTTGCTGAATTCACTAATGAGTTTTTGGACTTTGGTTAGATTATTTAGTATTTTATATATTGATGATTTTGTCATAAGCAAAGAAAAGTTCAGTTTTTCATCCTACTATGGATACATATATTTCATCTTACCGTACTGTAAATACAGTCCAGTGTTAGAAGTTGTTTGGAATTTCTTGCCTTATTTCTACTTTGATGAAGAAAGCATTCACTGTCTCATTACAAGGATAATTTTACCTGTAGGTTTCACTGATTCTCTCCTTCAGACTAATCCTACTATGCTGAGAGATTTTCATCATGAATGTGCATCAGTATGCATCATACCCAATCTTCTTATCTTTGACATAACCATTTACATTTCCTTTTTTTTTTTTTTTGTTCTGTTAATGTGGTTACTTACATTGATTGATTTTCAATGTTAGGGTAAACTTGTATTCCTATAATAGAATTCACGATCATGAATATTAGCTTTTATATGTTCTGCAAAAATTTTCTGATGCACTTTTGTATTTATGCTCACAGTATATTTGTAATTGGATCAAATTTTTTAAAAAATATTTATTTATTTATTTGAAAGTCAGAGTTACACAGAGAGAGGAGAGGCAGAGAGAGAGAGAGGTCTTCCTTCCAATGTTTCACTCCCCAATTGGCTGCAACAGCTGGAGCTGCGCCAATCTGAAGCCAGGAGCCAGGAGCTTCTTCTGGGTCTCCCACACGGGTACAGGGGCCCAAGGATTTGGGCCATCTCCCACTGCTTTCCCAGGCCATAGGAGAGCTGGATCGGAAGAGGAGCAGCCGGAACTAGAACTGGCGCCCATATGGGGTGCAGGTGCTTCAGGCCAGGGCGTTAACCCGCTGTGGCACAGTGCTGGCCTCAGATAAAATTTAAATGTTATAAATTCCAAATAGGGGTTTGAGATTTTCAGATTGGTTACCAAAAGAACCCTAATGGTATACCGAAAATAATGTTCAATGTAATGATAGGGCTAGGTCAAAAGTAAAGCTGAACTCAGAAGATATATTTGGGAAATATACCATCTTTTCTATCTTGTGAAGAGGATTAAAGAATCAGCATTATTTCTTCCTTAAATTTTGGTAGAATTCACCAATAAAGTCATCTGGAACTAGAGATTTACTTATGGATATATTTTTTTAAAAATTTAGTTTCTTAAATAAATATATATATTTAATTTATATATATATATTAAACAAATATATAGCATGTTATCTGTACTGTCTAGAACAAGCATTGTGGTTTTATTTTTCAAGAAATTTGTCCATTTCACTAAGATATTGATTTAAATGGTATAAAACAAAATATTTCCTAACCTTTTCAATGTATTTGGGATCTATATTACTGTTGCCTCTTGCTTTGATATTGCTAAATCTGTATCAATTCGTTTTTCTTAATAATTCATTCTATAGAGCCTACAATTTCCTTGACCTTCTGAAAAAAGGCAGCCTTTTTTGACTTAAAATGTTATTGGTCATTTTCTGTTTGATCAATTTCATTTCCCTTAATTTCTTCTTTCCATTTAACTGGCTTAATCTTGTCTTATTTTTGAGGTAGAAACTTAAATGATAGAATTAACATTTTAATTTTAAATGTAAACATTTAATGCTACAACTTTACATCTAAGCATTCTTATAGACACATATCACAGGTTGACACAATTAGCTTTAATTAACTTCATATTTTTAATAATTTTTCTTTTGATTCATGAGTTGTGACAATTACATTGTTAATTTTCAAATATTTGGAGAAATATCAGATCATTTTACTCATTTCTAGTTTAAGTCTATTTTGGTAAAAGAACACACTCGTCTTATTTTAATTCTTTTAAAGTTATAGAATGCTATGGTCCACAATACAGTTAAGGTATGAGATTTTAAAAGAATATACATATTGCTGTGTTTTCATGGAATGTTCTATATCAATTAGGATATTATTGTGGGTATTTGCAATAATCATTGAGTTTTGGTCTACTTCTAACAATTATAGAAAACATGTTTAAATCTGCAGCCATAATTTTGGATTTATCTATTTCTCCTTTGAGATTTCTAATTTTTATTTTATGCATTTCAAACTTTCATTACATTATACATTTGCTTACACTTATGTAGAAATGCTTGATTTATAAATTAATCCATTCATTTATTGAAATGCCCCCTTTATCTCTGATAATATAGATAGTTCTGAATTTTCCTTTTTCTAATATTAATATGACCACACAAACTTCGTCTAGGATTTTGGTTTTTCCTTTGAACCTGGCTGCATCCCAGTATTTAAGAATGTTTAGAATATATCCTTAAGATTCTTTTTATATGTAGTCTGAAAATTTCAAACTTGGATTTATGAAATCTGAAAATCTCAAAATTTGAACTTTTATAAAATTTAAATTGAATGCAATCATGAACATATTTGTTTTTCTATTCATTATTTTTCTGCCTGATTTCTGTATTTTCCCTCTGCCTATTGTTCTTCCCACTCAACCCACTTTTAGTTGTTGTTTTGTCAATTAAATACTTCAGTTTTGCATTATCTTCCCTAATGACTTCTTATATGTAACACTATCATAGCCATTTTAGTTGTCATTTTACTTGAACAATATAGATCTCAAACATATGATAATCAGTATCAAACATATATTCCCTTCACATGTAGAGCATTGTGGAGCATTGGATTAAGGTGCATTTAGAATGCCTGCATCCCATAGCAGAGTGTCAGTTTGATTCATGGCTGCTGTGCTTCCTTCTGACCCAGCTTCCTGTTAATGCATTCTGAGAGGCCATGGATTATGTCCCAGTAATTGGGTCCCTGCCACCTACATAGGAGGCCTGTATGGATTTCCAGGCTACTGGCTTCAGCCTGTCCCAACTTTGACTCTTGCAGGCATTTGGGGAATGAGCCAGCAGATGGAATCAATCTATCTTCTCACTCTCACTGTCTCTTTATCTTTCTCTCTGTCTTTCAAGTGCATAAAAATAAACATTTTAATCAAAAAACAAAACCCTTACATTGTTTCCATCTTTTTCTGTGTCATCAAATGTGCTTTTTGTCAGATATTTTAGTTTGACATTGTTATCTTGTTGGCACTGTACTGTCAGAATTTAAAGAGATTAAGCAATTAGAAAAATCTTTTATACCTAATGTATATTTGCTATAATAAAGTAGATGAGATTAATACATATATTTATCTTTGAAGTATATATATATTTCAAAATTTATACTTTTCATATCTACATAAACCATTTGGATCATTTTTTTTCTGTTCTGTTAGCACTGTGCCCTTGTCAGTGTGCCCGTTTCTTTCCATTAACATCGTGCCCATGTTTTACCCTACATCCTTCAGCATGGGCAACATATCTATAATAGTTGGTTTTAAATTTGTATTTATTTTATTTGAAAGGCAGAGAGACAAAGAAAGAGACAGAGACAGGGATAGACAGAGCTCTCCCATTTGCTGGTTCACTCCCCAAATGCAAGCAAGGGCCAGAACTACCTTAGTCAAGGCCAGGAGCCAAAATTTAATTCAGGTCTCCCAGATGGATGGCAAGCACCCATCTACAAGAGCCATCACCTGCTTGCTCTATGAGTGCATGATCGCAGGAAGTTGGAACTGGCAATGGGCCCATGAGCCCAGAAACTGGACCCAGGCACTGTGCTAAGGTTTGACAGCACCAGAAATGCTGTCTTAGCTGCTATGTTAAATAACCAACCCTATAAAAGCTATTTTAATCATTATCCGATTATTCATGTCACTTCTAGACCTGCTTATGTTTGCTACTTTTTTAAATCTAAGTTATGTTTTCTTGCCTCGAAATTTTTGATTGAATGTTAAACACTGCAATGTCATATTTCTTTATGTTATCATTACAAATATATTTTATTCTCCAAAATTCACTTTGTTCTGACATTTAGGTTATTATCCTGGATATGTTTGATCGATTCTTCCATGGCTTCGTTTTTAAACTTTTACTCAGATGTTTTTGGAATGCATTTAATATAAGCTTAGCTTCGGTTTATTCTAAGTTTTGAGGCTTCTACCCGAAATTGTTTATTATGAAGTCTCAAGACTCTGGCTGGTGGTAATGTAAATTTTTCCCAGCTCTATATGAACTGGTTCTCCTATTAATTGGTAACAATTATTTTCTTAGCCCTGTAAAGTTTCCATCTATTTCAGTGTTCATTTTAAAGACTGTAGGAGAGCCCTCTGGACGTCTCTATATTTATCTCTTCCATTTCAAGTATTCTACCCTTCCAGCTACTTTTTCTAATTTGGATCTTTCTCTCCTCAACTATGCAAGGTCATTGGGGGTGTTTTGATTCCTGTTCTCTATACATTATTCTAAAAACTGGTCCAGACAAGAAGTCATGGCATTTGTTTCTCTTCTCTTTGGTTGTCATGGGAATGGACTTTCTGATGTTCAGTTCTGAGGACAGTCGCTTCAAATATTCCGACAACTTTTCAGGTTGTTTGTGAACTGTTTGATGGCCTTGTATTTTACCCTATGTATATATATTTATTAATTTCAGGTAGGTATTATCAATCTCTTTATAGACTCCAGAAATCTAGGACCATGGATTTGTGCAACTTGAGTGAGGGGCGGGTTTTGTGTTGCAGCAGGTTAAGCTGCTGCTTGGGACACCATATCACAGTGACTGTGGAGTCTTGCCTCCACTTCCAATCCAGCTTCTTGCTAAAGTGCCTGGGAGGCAGGAGACGATGGCCCAAATATTTGGAATTCTGCCATTCACGTTGGAGGACCAGATGGTGTCCCTAGCTCCTAGCTTCAGCCTGACCCTGAGCTGGTTACTGCAGGTGTTAGGGAAGTGAACTAGTAGATGCAGGATCTCTCTCTTTCCCTCAAATAATAAGGCTTTACAAAAAAGTAAAATATAGTGAATTGATTAGAATCTAGACTTAGAAACCATGTTGCTACATTAAAAATATCTTACAATTTTACTTATTCATTTATTATGTTATTAATTATTTCACAACATAGAGGAAACAAGACACTTGGATAAGTACTATGTAATTTTTATTCCTTAAATTCCTTAAATTTTATTATAATAGGAGCAGAAAGTAGTTTTTAAATAATTATACTTTCTTAATTTATTGAAAATCAAAAAGTTTTCAATTTCAAATATCTATGTACTATAAATCAGCCAGTATTCTAAAGTAAAGAGATTTTATAGTGATTCATATGTATCATCCAAGTTTTCATCTATGCCTTTGTATCTGTAATAAGTTACTAAATTTGATTCCCAACAATAACTGAGAAAGCTTGAGGATGCTAATGCATTTCTTGGAAAACATAATATTCAACAATTGGAATGAGCTCATCTGTTCCTATGTTTTGAAGATTCCATTATCGTGCTAGTGACCATAAAAATCAAAATTCATTCCTGGGGGGAAAAAGCTTAATTCTTGTGGAGATTACGATGACACCATTCCTTCTTCAGATAACTAATGTCTACACAGTAGAGGAAACTTGACTGTATCTTCCTTGTCATTTGTGTATGTGATGCATAAAGGTGACAATGAGTTGTCTTCCTCCATATAATAACATTCCATAAGTAGAAATCTGTTTATTTTATTCAACCATTATAAATTTCCTGGTTTCACATCCTCAAATATGAGTGTTTTAATGTGTTCCATCCCCAAATGAATTCTAACTCTAACATGAATGTAATGTGTGATAACATCCACCAATCGAAACTAGCAAATGTATGAATACAGGTAAAGTTAGAAAACTAAAAATACTCAAGAGAAAAATAAAATGCTGGTGTTATCAGATCTTAGGATATGTGTGTATATATATGTGTATATATATATATATATAGATAGATATGGGGAATATCTATCTATCTATCTATATGCAAAAGGAGAAAAATCAAAAAAAGATTCAGCATAACGCTTTCCAAATTCCTAACAGGGATCACTTTTCAGTTAAATTTAAACACCTAAGAATAATTATGTGTTAATTACAGAGATCAACCAATGGTACTAGAACAAAAAAAAACAAACAAAACAAACAAACAAACAAACAAAAAAACGTTATGCTGAGTGAAATAAGCCAATCCCAAAGGGACAAATACCACTTGTTCTCCTTGATAGGTGACAACTAACTAAGCAGCAAAAAGGAAACCTGTTAAAGGGAAATGAACACTATGAGAAACGGTGACTTGAGTCAGCCCTCACCCTGACTGTTGATGAGCAACTTGATATGTAATCCCTCTTAGATTTTTTTTTATTTATTCTACTTAATACTTTTGGTTGAATACTGTAATCAATACACAATTCTTCTTAAGTGCTGAAACTTAACTGAAAATGATCACTGTTAAATATAAAAATGGGAATAAGAGAGGGATGAGATGTGCAATTCGGGACATGCGACTTACCTCAAACAGTAGAGTTAGAAACATACCAGGGGATTCCAATTCAATCCCATCAAGGTGGCATGTACCAATGCCATCTCACTAGTCCCAGTGATCAATTTCAGTTCACAATTGATCATAATGATAGGACTAAGAACCAAAGGGATCACATAAACAAGACTAGTGTCTGCAAATACTAGCTGATAGAATCAAAAAGGGAGAGAATGATCCAGCATGGGAAGTGAGATACACAGCAGAGCCATAGAATGGCAGATGCCCTAAACAGCACTCTGGCCTCAGAATCAGACCTTAAGGCATGCAGATCAGGCTGAAATACACATGAGAGTATTTCAGGCATGGAAAGCCAAGACACTCTTGGGGAAAAAAAAAAAAAAAAAAAAAAAAAAAAAAAAAAAACACCTAAATGAAAGATCTCCGCGAGTGAGATCCCAGTGGAAAGAATGGGTCATCAAAGAAGGAGGTACCTTTCTCTGAAGGCAGGAGAGAACTTCCACTTTGACCATGGCCTTGTCTAAATATGATCAGAGTTGGTGAACTCAGGGGGCTTCCATAGCCTTGGCAGCTCATGACAAGAGCCTAAGTTGATTACTGATGCCATAAACAAGAGTGTCAATTTGTTAAGTCAACAACAGGAGTCATTGTGCAGTTACTCCTAATGTAGGATCTTTGTCCTTAGTGTGCTGTACATTGAGATTTAATGCTATAACTAGTACTCAAACAGTATTTTTCACTTTATGTTTCTGTGTGGGAGCAAACTGTTGAAATCTTTACTTAATGTATGTTAAACTGATCTTCTGTATATAAAGAGAAAAGAAAATGAATCTTGATGTGAATGGAAGGGGAGAGGGAGTGGGAAAGGGGAGGGTTGCGGGTGGGAGGGACGTTATGGGGGGAAGCCATTGTAATCCATAAGCTGTACTTTGGAAATTTATGTTCATTAAATAAAAGTTTAAAAAAAAAAGAAGATTCAACAAAACATACACCTAATGAACCTAATGGATATATGTTTACTCTAGATATTTTTATGGTAATATAGTATATAATATTGTAAATTTATAGATTATATTCTTGGAGCAGTAAATATTCCATATTTTAAGTGATATGTTAGAATGATGTTATAAGGATGATACTAATTTTGTTGATGATGATAATGAGAGTGATAACACTATCAATAAAAATAAAACCCATCATTTACTAAATGGCAGCTTTGTCCTAGGCCTAATGTAAATTTTCTACATGAAAGTCAATCTTTTTGTGTGTCAAAGGCATTGTACATTAAAATTGCAAATGAGGTTTTTGTTTCAGTACCATTGTCAATATCACTCTCATCTAATATCTTTCTCAATGGTATTAGAACTAATTGGAAGTATTTTTCATAAAGTCGCTTCCTTCATAAATAGTTTTGATATATATCAAGTGCTAAGAAATTCTACTTTAAACTGTGATGCATCAATCAAAATTTCAGTGGAGATACTGTCCTTCCCTGGGGTAATATTTATAGTCTGAATCTAGTAAATTTTGACAATATTCAGGTAATCTGTGTCCCCTGCACTTACATTGTTTAAAGTTTTATTGGTTTCATTTTTTTAATTACATGCAATACTTATAAAACACAGAACTATAGAAAATAAAATTAGAATTTTTATATTAAAATTATGATAAGGATAAATTTGAGAATCCATGAAAAATTTGTGTTACAAGAAGTAACCACAGGGTTGGCGTTGTCGCATAGATGGTTAAGCCTCTGCCTGCAGTGTCGGCAGCCCATATACAGATGGGTTTGAATCTCTGCTGCTCCACTTATGATCCTGCTCCCCGCTAATGTCCCTGGGAATGCAGCAGAAGACAGCCCAAGTACCTGGGCCCCTGCACACTCATGGGATACCCAGAAGAAGCTCCTGGATCCTGGCTTGGACATGGTCCAGACCCAGCTGTTGCAACCGTTTTTGGGAGTGAACCACTGGATGGAAGACTTCTCTGTCTCTTCCTCCCTCTCTCTCACTGTAACTCTGCCTTTCAATTAATAAATCTTTTTTAAAAAGAAGTAACTACAGAAAACTCAAAGATAGCTAAAATATGAACTACCAAAACAAGGAGTTATGGAAAATTGAAAAAAATAATTATTTATATACTTTATTTCTAATATATAATTTTTCTGAATTCTTTTTTTATTTTTATTTATTAATTTGTTTTTGACAGGCAGAGTGGACAGTGAGAGAGAGAGACAGAAAGAAAGGTCTTCCTTTGCCTTTGGCTCACCCTCCAATGGCCGCCACGGCCAGCGCGCTGCGGCCTGCGCACCGCGCTGATCCAATGGCAGGAGCCAGGTATTTATCCTGGTCTCCCATGGGGTGCAGGGCCCAAGGACTTGGGCCATCCTCCACTGCACTCCCGGGCCACAGCAGAGAGCTGGCCTGGAAGAGGGGCAACTGGGACAGAATCCGGCGCCCAGACTGGGACTAGAACCCGGAGTGCCGGTGCCACAAGGTGGAGGATTAGCCTAGTGAGCCGCGGCGCCGGCTCTAATATATAATTTTAAAATCAATAATTAATTAATAATATAATAATATTATTTATATTGTATGATATAATATATAATATACACAATATAATATATTATATATAATATATAACATATATAATATATAGCATATATTATTATAGTATATTATTATATCATATAATATATAATATTATTATTTATATTATTATTATATAATACTATAATTTTAAGCTGTCCATTCTTAGCAATTTTAAATTTGAAAATCTGTCTTATCTGATAGTGTTGACACTCCATCATTTTTACTGTATTTTTTGAATCCTGTTGTTTTTAAGCTACTTGTATCTTTTATTGTATTGCATTTTTATTTATACCTAACTGATAATATCAGCACATTTTGGATGGATTTTTGAATACATGAAAGCTTACTATTAGGGTTGTATTTTTGCTCTTTTATTTTTGGTTTCTGTAAGTTGACTATCTTTCTGCACTTCTACTCTTCCTTTATTATTTTAGTATATATGATTGAATTATTTCCTAGGTGGTAGTTCTGAGGCTTGCTGTATACAACTTAAACTATTACATTTTCTGTCAGATTCATGCTGCTTTTCTGCCCTTACTCAGCTCCATTTTTTCTTCACCTTATTTACTCATATTGTTATTATACACATCATGTCTATATTTATTGAAAACCCCAAAATATGTTATTATAATTATTACACTACATAATATTATTACTTTTATTTAAATGATAGAAGAAACTAGAGTAAATATATGTATTTTTAGAAGTTGATTGTCTTATCTTCTTATTAACCCCTTCTGTTTTCTTCATTTCTATGAATCTTTTTTGTCAATTAGTATCTTCATGATTCCAATACAGCATTCCTCCCATTCATCTACTTTGTGTACTATATTGCCAAGAATATTAGATTATGTTGTAGGTCTAATTTGTAGATATATTGTTTCATGCAAAAATTTTTATGTTGGTTGAGAAAAAATGAAAATAATATGCAAGTAAACAGTAGTTTGTAATTACCTCCTAAACTGTTTTTACCAGCTTTCATTGTGACTTTTTTATATGGATCCAGATCATTGGTTTTACCTACTTTAAGGCTGTAGAACTTCCTCCAGTATTTCCAGTAAGGAAGATTTGTGGGCAACAATTTTATCAATTTTTGGTATCTGAGGATATCTTTGATATAATATTTCAAAAATATTTAAAATATATATCAAGGATATATTTGAAATAATAAAATTCAGATAATGAAATGAAGGTGAATTGCCTTCATTTATGGAGGCTAAATTTTGCTGGGTATAATATTCTCATTTAATTTTTTTGTCTTTTGTTACTGTAAGTAGTGTGATGATCCTTTCTGGTGTCATTGCTTCCAGTGTTCCAGTGAGAACTCAGTTGTTAATATTAGGAGGCATCCCTTACATAGCATTAGTTATTTTTCTTTAACTGCTCATAAAATTTTGTCTCTTGGGGCTGGCACTGTGGCATACAAGATTAAGCCTCCTCTGCAGTACTGGTAGCCCATATGGGTGCCAGCTCGAGACCCAGCTGCTTTACTTCCTATCCACCTCCCTGCTAATGTGCCTAGGAAAGCAGCGGAAGACGGTAGAAGTGCTTGGGTGCCTGCACCCATGTGGGAGACATGGAATAAGCTCCTGCTCCTGGCTGTGGACCAGCCCAGCTCCAACCACAGGGGCCATTTGGGGAGTGAACCAGCAAAAGGAAAGTTTCTCTTTCTCCTCTCTCTCTGTCTCTACCTTTCAAGTAAATAAATAAACTTTATTTAAAAAGTTTTTTTCCAAAAAATTTATTTGAAACTCATGCACACAAACACACACACAGAGAAAGTGACAGTGAAAGTGAGAGTGAGAGAATCTTCCATCTACTAGTTCACTCCCCAAATAGCCACAATAGCTGATGCTGGACCGGGTTGAAGTCAGAAGGCCAGAACTCCATCTGGGTCTCTCATGTGGGTGGCATAGGTCCAAATCCTTGGGCTGTCACTCACTCGTTTCCCATGTACCTAAGCAGGGAACTGAATTAGAAACCAAGCAGCTGGGACTGAAACCAGCACTCTAGTATGAAATTCTGATCTTGTAAGCAGTGGTTTAATCAGCTGCACCAAAATGTTAACCCCAAGATTTTGCCTTTTTAAAAATTTTATTTATTCTTAAAGCTTTAAAGGTTTATTCATGTATTTGCAAGTCGGCAGGTGGGGCAGAGAAAGAGAGAGAGAGACTCTTCCATCCACTGATTCAGTCCCTGCAATGGCCACGGCCAGGCCAGGCTGAAGCCAGGAGCCAAGAGTTTCTTCTGGGTATCCCACGTGGTTGTAGGGGCCCAGGCACTTGAACCATCTTCCCCTGCTTTCTCAGGCCACCATCAGAGAGCTGGGTTTTGGAAGTGGAGCAGCTGGGACTTGAACAAGCACCCATATGGGATGCCAACATTGCAGGCAATGGCTTAACCTGCTATGCCACAATGCCACCCCCAAGATTTTGTATTCTAAAAATACATATTACTAATATGTTACTAATATATATTGTTAAATTTTGGAAGGCAAAAAAAGACAAAAAGAAATGGGGGGGGCGAGTTGGGGAAGGAAAGAGAGAGTGGCCATGCACTGATTCACTCCCCAAATACCCACAATAGCTGAGGTTAGCCCAGGCCAAAGCTGAGGGTCAGGAACTCAATCCTTGTCTCTTGTCAATGGCAGGGATGCGGCCACTATGAGTTATCACCTGCTGCCTCCCAGGATCTGCATCAGTGGAAGGTAGAATCACAAGCCAAAGCTCATATTCAAACCCATATACAACAGTATGAGATATGGGTATCCTAAGTAGCATTTTAACTGCTAGTGCAAACGTCTGCCAATTTCTTTTTCTTTCTTATAATTTTGATAATTATGTAAAACCAATAACTTAAGAGTAAGTCCTTTTGGAAAAGGAAATAATTAAATGACCAGAATGGTAAGGCTCCATTGTAGTATATCAGTGGTAACAGCCTGATGGGTGGAAATTTTGTATAGTATATCCATTTCTGAGTTTGTTCATTTAATTACTTCAATTTTTCTTTCTGGTACTACATTTTTGATCTTCATATTTAAAGAGCATATATGAATGAATGCTGTTCATGGGCACTTAAAACATGTCAGGGAAAATGGAATTCAAATGTGTATTTGTATTGTCACAAAAGCATTTTTAAATATACAGATATAAGGGGTCTTCAAAAGTTCATAAAAGGGGAATATTTTATAAAAACTAAGTATAGATTTTATAAAAACTAAGCATAGATTTTTGTCCCCAAATAAATTTATCTTTTAATTCCACTTCTACAAATTTTTTGAGGTTCCCTCATAAATGTTACCATGCTTGGTGATTTGAAAAACACAAGCACTACTCAAAGTAGAACATCTCAATAAACTGAAGAAAGAGGTGGACAAATCCAAGATAACAAAGAGCATTATTCTGAGGGGGAGACAAAAACATGAATTTGTGTCAGTAAGATGAGAGGATCTAGGAGGTAGGAGAAAGAGAACTTATATGCTAAGTTAGACGAAAGTGATCTGTGGCTAATTAGAATGTACTTGGACTTTTCCAAGGAATATTAACATTTGAAATATGACATAAGAGATATTTCAGGTATCAGACAGATATCCCAGACTTCCATGCCCAGAAGTAACCATTCAGTAAATGACCTTAATGAACTTGTTCATCTCATAGAATTTGGGATAACTGCCATGGTCACCTCAAGGGCAAGCTGGCAATCACAATCAAGATGGCTGCAATTGTCAGACTGCAGTACCACTTTTGAAATAACATGCTTCTTACACACCACTTCCAGCTGGTGCAGATTTAAGTGCCTGATGATCGATGTAGGGGTTAAACAAACACAACAATAACAAGATCAAGCACAAGTTCTCAAGAGAAGGTTTCTGGTTCCTTTGTCAATACAAGCTCTATAAAATATGGATTTTATTTGTTCTCCTTTCTTATTTTATTTAACCAATAGCATTGCCTTGATCTTTTTTTTTTCTAACAGCTGCAGAGAGACACAGAGAGGAATCAGATAACAGAGGCAGACAGAGAGCTCTCCCATCAGCAGGGTCACTCCCCCAATGCCCAGTAAAGGCTGTGTCTGGGCCATGTCAAAGCCAGGATCTGCAAACTCCATCCAAGTTTTCCAACATGGGTAACAGGAACCCAACTACTTGAGCTCTCACTGCTGCCTCCCAGGGTGTACATTAGCAGGAAGATGAAACTGGGAGTGCATCTGGGACCCAAATGCAGACATTCTGATATGGGATGTGGGCATCCCATGTAGTATCTTAACTGCTGCACCAAACTTGCACTCTGGCATTTGATATTTACAACAAGTAATTGCAAGTGACTATTTAGCAAATATTTCATTCTCCCATAATAAGGTTGCTTTATAAATTAGAATACCTAACCATAATAAAATGCTATTTATACAATACCATTTAATACTCATGTAAATTAACACCTCAAGATGCAATCTCATATTATTTAGCCACAGGAACCCTCCCAAATATAATAGCATAAGTAAGGTAGGTATTTGTTTTCTTTAAAACAAATACTCCAGAGTTGGGAAATCCAGGATGGATGAGAAAAATTCTACCATGACCATGGTCACTCCAGTCATCTCTGTTTGCCAGCTGCTAGAAAGCATGTAAGAAAGAATATCCCTTAGTGAGATGAAGTACAAGCTGTACACATCACTTCCAGTTATATCCCACTTGTCATGTTTGGACCACATGAGCTAACTTGTCATAAGAACATCTACATGATATATTTTGTGTTTAGGGGATTTTGTGTGCATCAAGAACCCAGGAGTTTCTGTTAGTAAGAAGGCATTTGTAAGACAATTACTCATCTTCTTCTAAAAAGAAAAACAGGGAGTCCATGATCAGGAAAATACAAATCACACTGATATTTCAAATAGGGGGTGATAAAACATGCAACCTATGCTAAACCTTTACAAAAACTGCAGGACCTAAATGACAACACTATCTTAACTATGGACCAGGAAGCTCCTACCAATCCCATGCTGGAGTGCAAAAAGAAAAAGATATATTTAAAGATATATCTTAAGATACAGTGAGAAAGGAACTGAAGTTGTCATCAGATGAAAATACAAAAAAGAAAAAAAGAATGCTACCCTGTGAAAAGGCAGCTGCTATTGTTTCTGTGTTAATAGTGGGAAGTCCTTACTAAAGATGCTGCTGAGATATTGTAGCAGTGCGTCGCTACTGTAATTACTGGAGCTGTTAGCTAGTGCTGCCAATGCTCTGGAGCTGCTGTCACCAATGCTACTGAAGGCACATGCCTATGGGAGATCACAGTGTGTCTGCTGTAAACATTGTGTGCAACACTACTCACAATAGCCAAAATATGGATTGAATCAAGGCATCTATCATCAGGTGAAAGAATAGAGAAAATGTGGGGGCTATATATGTATACACACACACACACACACACACACACACACACTGAATATATCCTGCTATAAAAAAGAATAAAATTCTATAATTTGCAGCAAAATGGTTGAAACTAGAGATTATCATTTGAAATGAAATAAACCAGACACAGAAAGACTACATGTTTTCCCTTGCGTGTGGGAGCTAAAATTAAAAAAAAAAAAAAAAAAAAAAAAGGAAATACTGATGTACATCTATTTGGTAGCAAATGCAGTGCTTGGTGAAACTTTGTTTTAAATATTTGTCAGACAAATTGAAAGGAATTATGTACTACTGTAATATTAATGATTTTGTGACTATGTTAAAATTTATGTGAATGATGTTGAACATCATTTTGATTATGGTTTATAGCCATTGCCTGTTTTCCTGCTGGGCTATGATCTTTATTGTTAATTTTTTGGACTCTATTTGGTAGAACTGTTAAGCCTTTGACTATAATGCATATTAAAATAGGCTATTTAAAACTAAAAATTAATTTAAAAATCCTTCTGCTTCGGTGAGCTGGAGCTTACTGATGCTGCTGTGCTTCTTGCTGACATAGAAGGAGCCATCAGTAGCGGATTGACTGTGCTGTCTTCCCACCCTCCAGGGGCATTAGTTACTATCTCTTTCCTGTAAAAAAAATCCAGGAAACTAGCTGGCAATGAAAGGTGAGAAGTCCAGGGGCTGGCACTGTGGCATAGCAGATAAAGCAGTCACCTGCAATGCTGGCATCCCATATGGACACTGGTTCAAGTTCCGGCTGCTCCACTTCAGATCCAGCTCTCTGCTGTGACCTGGGAAAGCAGCAGAAGATGGCCCAAGTCCTTGGGCTCCTGCACCCATGTGGGAGACCAGGAAGAGGCTCCTGCCTCCTGGCCATTTGGGGAGTGAACCAGCAGATGGAAGATATCTCTCTCTCTCTTTCTCTGCCTCTCTCTCTGTGTGTGACTCTTCCTTTCAAATAAATAAATAAATCTTTAAAAACAAGAATGAGAAGTACAGTTTGGAAACTTTCAGTTTCAATGATATAGAAGAGAATATACGAGCAGGTCTGAGGTCTAACAGATTCATTCTGACACAGGAAATAGTGATTTTTTTATATAGGACAGCAGGAACACTCTTTGCAGTGAAGTGGTATTTGAGAATGAAATCAGGGCTGGAGTCATGTGAATATAAGCACTAAGTGAAAGAATGTGAGTAAATGTGCATGCCATGAACAATACTGTGGAAAGAACACAATGAATGAGGTATTGATGTCAGAAAGGCAATGGAGGACCACAGTATCATAGGTATTGTGGTTCATGCCAAGGACTTGAGATGCTTTGCTTTCCCTTCAGATTGTACAAATCTTCCCCCTTTCACTAAAGATTTCTGTGGAGAGGAACTACTCTGAGTTTTAAGCCAATTTTTTGAGACCATTCTTTGGCAAGGATATTTACGTTGTTAAATAATAGATGGTCTTTCAAAGCTGTGTGGTTTATAGTTTTCCATGTGCATTTTCCTACAGGTGCTCAAGTATCAGTACTTAGTCCTATTGAATCTAGTTTGTTTTTATTGTAGCACTTTCTTCAGAAACTTGTTAAATAAATAAAAATAAATATATGACTTTTTTAAAATGATGACTTTGAATTTTATTCCATGTAAATTGGAAAACATTAGATGGAGTTAAGCACACTTTTAAAATTATGTAAAGATGAATTTTCTACCTTTCAGATATGACAGACGTTTTACAAAGATTCAATAGATGATAATAGTGTTCATGTTACAGAATATGAACATGAAAGTGGAAAAACACACAAGACTTTAATAGGTCACACACAATTATAGGATAGGTTGAGATGATGAACAAATATAAAATTATCTCAATATAGATACAATATAAGTGTACATGCTTCTGATATGAACTTTATATGTCAGCCTGGCCAGACTTTGGTGTCCAGTGTTCAGGGTTAAACTCTAGTCAAGATGTGGCTGTGAAGATATTAGTTGAGATGAATAACAATTACAATTAATTGACTTGAAGTATAAGAAATTACTCTCCATGTGGTGGATGGGCATTAAGGAAATAGAATGAAGTTTTTCCAAAGAAAATAAATTCTGCCTCAGATTTTCAAAGTAGAAGTTTGCTTTGCAGATTTTGGGCTTGTGATCAAATTGTCAACACTTACCTAACTTTCCGGACTGTTGGTCACCTCTAAAACTTCAAACATGCCAGTCTCCAAAATGGTATGAGTAAGTTACTTAAATTATTTTCTGTACCTACCTCTCATTGTAGATATATTATTTCTTCTATGTTCCTGGAGAACCTTAAAATCATCCCCATGTTAAGCACAAATCCAAAAGACATTCTAGATGGATTAAATAGTGACACATAGGGATGGATGTTTGGCCTAACAGTTAAGATACCTGTTCAGATATCTATGTACCATATTGGAGTTTCTGGGTTCAATATGCAACTCCTGATCCTGACTGCAACTAATGCAGATACTGGGAGGCAGTGCTGGTGGCAACAAGTGATTGAGATCTTGCCAGCTACATAAGAAACAAAATTCCCAGCTCTCAACTCTGCCCTGTGCCCAGCCTGGGTCCGTTGTGGGCATCTGGGGAATGAGTCAGCAGTTGTGAAATCTTGTCTGTCAATTACTCTCTGCATAATTACATGTGAAAATACAAAATTCCAAAAGCAATTTTTAAAAATGTATCAAGTCACATATAATAAATTTCAATATGATTTTAATCAGCTAAAAGCAAAAATATGAATATATTTGACTAAATTTTAAAAGGAGAAAATTCTGCATATAAGTAATAACTATAAACATCATAAAGCTAAAACATTTGAAAAAGAAGTAAGATTTGGAAATGATTAATATAGTTAACATATTAAGAACTACTGCAAGCTAATTAGAAAAAAGTTACAACATACTATTAGAAAAGAAGCTTACGGGCATAAACAAATGATCCTGAAAGCATAAAGGTGATTTAATGATAGAGATATGATAAAATGTTACTGTCATGTAAGCAGTTAGATGAATTATAATATTCCTGACATATACACTTGTGTCTTTTAAATGGAGAGGTGTGCTAATTTTCTGAAAAGACTCTTGAAAATATATATTGAGAGCCACTAACACAGTAGTTCTACTTTAATAAATATATCCTAAGGAAATAAACAGAGATGTAGACAAAGACTTATGTACAGTGATATTCATGGAGGAATTATTTATAATAACACATAATTGGAAGCAACTTGAAATAACCCACAGCATGGAGAATGTTAAATAAATCATTATACTTTCAGGTTAAGGAATATTACAAAGGTATTAAAAATCATGCCTTGAGGTATATATAATGACATGGGAAATGCACAAAATGGAATGTTATCGAATTTCCTTCTTTAAAACAGATTCTGGAGGTATCTGGATTAAGACCATGATTTATACCAACACATTTCATTGCTCTTCACCCCAAGTACCCATTAAAATTGACAAAGAATAAAAATAGGTAATAACTTATTCTGCTATTGAAAAATAGGGAAGAAAGCAAGAAATTGAACCCTATGTAGTAAGACATGAACATTCAGTATGTGAATTTTAAGGACTTTTTCCTTTGCTTTTACTGTATTTTCTTCATATTTCCTATTAGCATGACGGGTGAGGATAGAAGTCACATTCTTTATCAGGATGGGGTGTAAACATAATCTTAGAATGAAAAATAATGTTTCTCAAGTGACATTCTCTGACATTAAAAAAAAAAAATGGGACCCAGATTTTTCATTATTACTACCTGAGTGAAGGATAATATGTGCTTTTCCTTTTCCTGCATATCCACTGTGTGTTAATACAAGAAAGGCAGCAAAAAGAATGAGATCCAGAAGAGGAAGAGGTGGCCGTGTATAGTGCAGAGCCAGATTTAAAATCCTTTAGAGTAATGTGAATTGCAGTTCCACCAAACCCATTGAACTAGCCTGTGTCTTTTTTATAGTCATTTAAGTTACCTAAAACCTTCAATTCCCCTAGCTCTCTCTAAAGGTGTGGACTTAAACCCAACATAGAAATCCTGTGAACAAGACAGTCTGGTGGTCATTTTTCTTTTGTTTGTTTGGAATATGTATTGTTTAGAGCCCAAAACCAAATAAATACATAAATCATCCATGTTTTCCCAGGTATCACACTAACCAAACCTAACCACATATTCCAGCAAAGAGTAAAAACACAGCTCAGAATACATAAGCGAGCAAATCTTGGAAAATAAACAGAGAGCCAGGTAGCTTGCCCTAATGTTAAAGGTCTTTTATTGGGCCCTTCAGTGACAGTGTCTCATTTCCTGGACCGGACTTCCTTTTCCAGCTGCTTACAAGAGAGTGTATCCTAATGACAAACAACCATTCATTTATTCAGTTATTCAATATTAACTCTCCCCATGTGCTGATCACTCTGTAAGACACTGTATGAGTAGAATAATTATTACAACAAACATAACCCTGCCCTCCCCGGATCTGTAGGTTTGTGTGAGAAGCATCTACAATTGGTGGTGATGCTAGTATGGTTTAACTTTGGTGCCATTTACAGGACTTAAAAACTATATTAAATCCCTTAGACTTCATTATAAATGCAACAGGAATGCATTGCCTTAATAGAGTTTATTCACTGAAGCCAGAAGAGATCTGCATTATCAAAAAAGAAAAAAAAAATCTCTCATGGGGCCAGCATTGTGGCCTAGTAAGCTGTGATCTGTGATGTTGGCATCCCCTATGGGCACAGTTTTGTGTCTGTTGTTCCACTTTCTATCCAGCTCCCTGTTAATGTGCCTGGGAAAGCAGCAGAGGATGTCCCAAGTGCTTGAGCCCATGCACCCACTTGGGAGAGGCAGAAGAAGTTCCCGGCTCCTGGCTTCAGATTGGCTCAGCCCCTAGTTGTTGAAGCCACTTGGGGAATAAAGTAGCAGATGAAATATCTCTCTCTGTATCTCCCTCTCTCTCTCTCTGTAACTCTTTCAAATAAATAAATAAATAATTTTTTTTTAAATTCCCCAGACTTCCTTGATCTGTGCGGAATGTATTAAAGAGTGGAAAAAATGAACAAAGAGGAAATGATAGTAATCCTAGTTGAGAAATGATAATGGCTTGATTTAGGAAAGTGGCAGTCAAAATGCAGAGAAATAGAAGCTTTGTTGTATGTATTTTTAAAATGGAATTATCAAGATTTGGTGAAAAGGTAAAGTGGGAAGAAGGAGAGAAACAGACAAGATGTCTTCTGGATGAATGCAACTAGCTAGAACGTGACAGTTTTAACAAAAATGAAAAAAGACTGAAGGAACAGGATTTGTGAACAGATTATGTTTCAAGATAACTGTGTTAAAATGAGATATCTAAGCACAAATGTCAAGAAGTTGATTGTGTAGGAAGTCCACAGATCAGAAAGGAGGTTGGAGTTGTACATAAAACTGTCAGGCTATAGTGGAATAGCTAGTGCTTAAAGCCTTGAGAATAGATTATCCACTAGATAAAGAAAGTTTATAGTATCTCTCCTTCTGAAAACAACTTAAAGCAATCAGACATCTCTAATTCAACCAAACACTACTATTCTAACTTCTGTGTGATAATTGTACGGAGGTTAATGGAAAATGATTGAAACACCTTTCCTTGGGCAACATATGTTCATTTTATTTTCCAGATTCTCTCTGTTTAATTTATTTTGTTATTTGATAGCTTTTGTTGTAATAGAAATATTTCACATTCTTCTGTAACATCTCTATACCTTTTCATGGTACCATGAAATTTTTGCATTTTAAATATTTTGAGGTGATGTTATCCGGCTCTGGCTATGTCGTCTTTCTTCTTAGCAGATGACAATTGCTACGCCTTTGC
This sequence comes from Oryctolagus cuniculus, assembly GCF_964237555.1. Lineage (NCBI taxonomy): Eukaryota > Metazoa > Chordata > Mammalia > Lagomorpha > Leporidae > Oryctolagus > Oryctolagus cuniculus. Next base: position 63,501,118 of record NC_091442.1, read on the forward strand.
CCTGGATTCTTACTGCCCTTCCATATTTCCTCAGGAACTTCCATGAGATATCCACCTTCTATCTATAGTTTCAAGTCATTTTCTCTACTTTAGCATTTAAACATGCTCACATTTTTTCTTGTCCTAAAAAGCCAGCATGTGAACAATAAATTCCTTCCATAGATCGCATCCTGGTCCTGCTACTGCTTGAGCTCACTTTCCCTTTACAGGCATAGTTCTCCACTCAACGAAAAATCTCTCCTTTTCCTCTACCATTTTACAAAGTTGTATTTGCAATGTCATCTCTAATATCTTTGTTGTGAAATCCAGTGGACACTTATCTTACTTGACATTTCAGAACCAATTCATATCTCTTCACTCATCCATTTCCTTGGTTTCAATTCCATTAAAATGCTAATGAGTGCCAAATCTTTTTTTTTTTTTTCTGTTCAACCTGTCCTGATTTTCAGTCACATATGTTTAGAAAAAAATGCACACTTTTTCTATTTGATTGGATGTTTTAATTGAAAATGGAAAGGGTCATCATCAGATCCCTGTATTTACACCGCTATCTTGCCTGGAAGTCGATAGGGTCAGTAAGAAACTTCAAAACTTATATATAAGTTAATATTAGATAGCTTCTGGTGTTGGATTACCTTACAAGTTTTGTACTGTAGGTATTATGCATAATTGGAAGTGTTTATTAAAAAGAATGAAGTTGATCTTAGTAGTGGAAATAATGCAGGCTTGTGAGATGGCTCTGAGTTATTATAGCAACTAATACTCATTTTCATTTTTCTATCTTGATAGAGACATTCGTGCAAAATTAAATTTTACTTATATTAATGATGTGGAAGTAGCTAGTTATTGTTGTGCTTCTTGGTTAAGTGTGCATCATTTGAAGATGATGGCTTCGAAGTGTTAATGGAATTCAGTAGTTGCTCCCTACAGAATGGTTATTAGTTTCTCTTTGTAGCCTTTGAAAAATGTGTTATACAGAATGCATCATTTCCTTTTACTCATGAATTTTAAATCTATGCAGTACATGTAAGGATTATTTCTATTTTAAACAAACGAAATACTTAAAAAATATACAGGAATTCAACTATCAGTATTTGAAAGAGACTGATTTTCCTTCTGAAATGATATATATTAGAAATAAAGTATACAAATAATTATATTTTTTTCAATTTTCCATAACTCCTTGTTTTGGTAGTTCATATTTTAACTATCTTTGATTTTTCTGTATATATATTACATATATATTACATATATATTCTGTATATATATATTACATATATAATATAATGTATTATATATTATATAATATAATTAATATAATAATTAATTAATTAATTTTAAAATTAAAATTTAATGGTTAATCCTTTAAAAAAGTACAATTAAAAAATTAGTGAAAAGATTGCATGTAGCAAAACTCACAGGACTAAAATAAGAAATATAATTCAACAATAGCTAAAATCTTAAATTTCCAATTTTCAATCAGGGATAGAACAACTAGGCAAAACGATCAACAAGGTAACAAAAATCTTCAACAATATAAAAACCAAACTGCACTTAACAGACTTCTGTTGGACAATCTGCATTAAAACAGCAAATTCTTTCCAATACATATTGCAATTCTCCAGAACAAATAAGATGTTAGGCCATTAAAAAAAAGAAAAAACTAAGTAGATTTATAAGGACAAAACACAAATGAAGAATATTTCTGTACTACACAGAAATTAAATTAAAACTCAGCTAGATGGATATGTGGGCATTTGCAGATATAAGAAGCTAAACAACACACTGTAGCCAACAGGAGAAAATGAAAATCTTAAAACAAAATTAGAAATGGAACATCTAAATAGATTTATGTAAGGAGACTAAATTAATAATCTTTTTTTTTTTTTTTTTTTGACAGGCAGAGTGGACAGTGAGAGAGAGACTGAGAGAAAGGTCTTCCTTTACCTTTGGTTCACCCTCCAATGACCGCTGCAGCCGGCGCACTGCGCTGATCTGAAGCCCGGAGCCAGGTGCTTTTCCTGGTCTCCCACATGGGTGCAGGGCCCAAGGACTTGGGCCATCCTCCACTGCACTCCTGGCCACAGCAGAGAGCTGGACTGGAAGAGGAGCAACCGGGACAGAATCCGGCTTCCGGACTGGGACTAGAACCCCGTGTGCCGGCGCCGCAGGTGGAGGATTAGCCTAGTGAGCTGCGGCACTGACCTAAATTAATAACCTTAAAATTGCTCAAATGGTTGCAATGGTGACTTATATCAAAAACTTAAAGGTAGGAGCTGGTGCTGTGGCGTAGTGGGTAAGGCTGGCACCTGGACTGCCATCATCCCATATGAGTGCCAGTTTGAGTCCTGGCTGCTCCACTTCTTATCCAGCTCTCTAAAATGGCCTGGGAAAGCAGTGGAAGATGGGCGAAGTCCTCGGGCCCCAGTACCCACATGGGAGACCCGGAAGAAGCTCTTGTCTCCTGGCTGCAGATCGGAGCAGCTCTGGCCATTGTGGCCAACTGGGGAGTGAACCAGTGGATGGAAGACCTCTCTCTCTCTTTCTGCCTCTCCTTCTCTCTCTGTATACTCTGACTTTCAAAATAAATAAATGAATATTTTTTTAAAAAAATCTTAAATCATGAGAATTCTGCTCAAAAGTATGTACTAAAGTTTATTTTTAAGAATAGATTTGTTTAGCTGGCACCGTGGCTCAATAGGCTAATCCTCCACCGTGCGGCGCCAGCACACCGGGTTCTAGTCCCGGTCGGGGTGCCGGATTCTGTCCCGGTTGCCCCTCTTCCAGGCCAGCTCTCTGCTGTGACCCGGGAGCGCAGTGGAGGATGGCCCAAGTGCTTGGGCCCTGCACCCCATGGGAGACCAGGAGAAGCACCTGGCTCCTGCCTTCGGATCAGCGCGGTGTGCTGGCCGCGGCGGCCATTGTGGGGTGAACCAACGGCAAAGGAAGACCTTTCTGTCTCTCTCTCTCTTTCATTGTCCACTCTGCCTATCAAAAAATAAAAATTAAAATTAAAAAAAAAGAATAGATTTGTTTTTAAAGTCTGATTTTACCCTTTCCTCTTGTCCTTTCTTTGCCCTTCACCATTGCATGAGGCAGCAAGAAAGCCCTCATCAAATGCCAGCCTCTCAAACTTGGACTTATCAGGCTCCATCTCTATGAGCCAAAATGGTTCCACTCATTAAATTTGCAGAGTCAGTGGTGTTCTGTGGTAGCAGCACAAAATGGACTAAGACATAATTGCTATTGTACTGTTTAATGATGAAAACCTGGAAGCTTCTACTCCTGAGAATAGAAAAAAGACAGAGATGTCCACTATCAACACTTCTATTCAATATTGTTGTAAGGGCTCTAGCCAAGGAAATTATGCAAGAAATTTAAATTAAGGGTATTCTTATTGGAAGGGAAGAAGTATTTACAGATGAGATTAACTTTAATATTTAAAAACTTAATGATTCCACTAAAAGAATTATTAAACCAGTGGATCAATTTCCAGGATACAAGATCAATATACAAAAATGAATTGAATTTCCATACAATAGCAATAAATATTCCAAAATTCAAATCTAAAAAGAAATTCCATATACAATATAACATTTTAAATTTTATTTGCTTATTTTTAATGCTGAGAGAATAAAACACACACACACAGAGATATTTCTATGTACTGGTTCACTCCTCCAGATACCCCAACACAGCCAGGGCTGGGCCAAGCTAAAGCTAACAGTGTGGAACTCAATCCATTCAATCCAAGTCTCCCACGTGGATGGCAAAGACTGGAGTACTTGAGCCATCACTGCTGCTTCACAGGGTGAACATTACCAAGAAACTAGACTGGAAGCAGAACTGGGACTGGAATCCAAGAACTCTGATATAGGATGAAGACATCTCATGCAGTGTTGATGACACTGCCACTCACCAACCCTATGATATAATTTTAAATTTTAAAATTAAATGCTTATGTGTAACTTTAATAAAGTAAGTGCAAGGCTTGCACACTGAAATCTATAAAGTGTTATTGAAAATAATACAATATCTCTATAAACCAAACTGAATGTGCACAGATTAGAAACATAAATATGGTTAAGATAATACTATCCAAATTAATTCACAAGGTAAGCACACATTTACATGAAAATCCCAGCTAGCTTTTTAAAGATAAGAATTGACAAGCTAATTTAAACTCATGTGAAAATAAAGAAAACCAAGAGTGGTTAAGGTAGTATTTTAAAAGAGATATAAGATAGAGGATTCACCTTTGTCTATTCATAGTTTATAGTACATATAAAGTACTATAATTAAGACTGTGTGGGCCAGCGCTGTGGCTCACTTGGTTAATCCTCCGCCTGCAGCACCGGCATCCTATATGGGCACCGGGCTTGAGTCCTGGTTGCTCCTCTTCCAGTCCAGCTCTCTGCTGAGGCCCAGGAAGGCAGTAGAAGATGGCCCAAGTGCTTGGGCCCCTGCACCCGCATGGAAAACCAGGAGGAAGCACCTGGCCCCTGGCTTTGGATTGGGGTAGCTCTGGCCATAGTAGCCATTGGGGGTGGGGGTGAACCAATGGAAGGAAGACCTTTCTCTGTCTCTCTCTCTCACTGTCTAACTCTATCTGTCAAATAAATAAAAAAAAAAAGACTGTGATATTGGCACATGGTTATGCATATAGATCAGTGTAATAGAATTGAGAACCTAGAATTTTATCCTTACTTTGATGTTAAAAGGTTTAAACAAAGTACCAAGAAAATTAAAGAAAGAAAGAATTGGTCAACCAATGGTCCAGGGGCAAATGGGTATTTATATTGCAGAGAATGAAGTTTACCCTGAACTTAAATACACTTTTCACAAATTAACACTGAAATGATTCAAAGCCTTAAATTATGAACTAGAATAGTAAAACCTTTAGGAAAACTCAGAAGAAACTCTTTGAAACCTGAAAGTATTTTCTTTTCTTATTATTTAAAAACATTATTTAGTTATTTAAAAGACACACAGAGAGAAATAAACATTGAGACAGATCCTCCATCCTTTGGTTCATGCCTCAAAGGCCTTCAACAAGTAGGGGTGGGCCAGGCTGAAACCAGGAATTCAATCCAGGTCTCCCTTATGGGCGATAGTAACACAATCACTTAAGTCATCACTCGTTGCCTACCACTCCAAAATGGGATGTAGGTATCCCACACAGCATCTTAACCACTGCATCAAATGCCTATCCATAAGATGCAAAAGAAAATAAATTGGATGCCATCAAAATTATAAACATTTGTTTTCTTCAAGTGGCACCATCATGAAAGTAATTAATTGGATTAAATATTTGCAAATAATATATCTGATAAAGAATTGTATCCAGAACATATAAAGAACCCACAACTGGAAAATATAAATAGAACACATTGTTAAAATGGCAAAGTTGGGGCCAGCCCCATGGCTCACTTGGTTAATCCTCAGCTTGCAGCACCGGCATCCCATATGGACACCGGATTCTGTCCTGATTGCTGCTCCTCCAGTCCAGCTCTCTGCTGTGGCCTGGGAAGGCAGTGGAGGATGGCCCAAGTGCTTGGGCCCTGCACCCCCATGGGAGACCAGGAGGAAGCACCTGGACCCTGGCTTCTGATCGGCGCACCAAGCTTTTATTTGACTCTACCTGTCAAATAAAAAAAATGGCAAAGTTTTTGAATAAAATTTTTCCAAAGAAGATATACAGGTACTCAATTAGCTCATGAAAATATATTCAACAGCATTAGTCATAGGAAGAGAAAATCAAAATCATAATTAGGTACCACTTTATACCCACTGAGATAACTATAATTAAATAGGCATGAAATAGCAAGGCTTGGGAAGCATGTACAGAAATTGGAATTCTCATTTATTGATGATGGGAATACACAATTGAGAAGATATTTTATAAAATAGCTTGTTGGTACCTCTAAAATGTTAATGATATGGTTGTCAGATGACCAATCAATTCCAATCCTAGAAACAGAGATCCAAGAGAAATGAAAACATACACACAAGAACCTTGTACACAAAGGTTTATATCATCACTGTTTATAGAACCCAAAAAGTAGCAACAGAACAAAGAGCCAAACAGCCATCATATGACTAATGAATAGAGGTAGGCTTGGTGTTGCACAGGTGAAGACCCAGCTTGGGATACCTGTATCCTAATTCCAGGGTACCTGGGGCTGACTAAGGCTTCTACCTCAGATTCGGGTATAGGTTTCTATTAATGTGATGTGGAGGCAGCAATGCCTGCCACCTATGTGAGAGAAACAGATGGAGTTCCTGGTTCCTAGCCTGACATAGCCCCAGCTTTTGAGGAGTAGATTGATCTGGTATTTTACCTTTCAAATAAATAAAAATAAACATAAGGTTTACATACAGTTGGATATCAGTTGGCAATAAAGTAAGTGAAGTTCTGATACATGTTACAACATGGGTGAAACTCTAATACATCACACTAAGAGCCTGAAGCTAATCATGTAAAAAACACATATTGTATTATCCCATTAATATAACAAGTCCAGAATGGGCATACCTATAGAGACAGGATGTAGATTAGTGGCTGCCTATGACTGGGTGGATGTGAGTCAAGCCACCACGTGAAATGCCTGCACCCATATCAGAAATCCTAGGATCAATTCTCACCTTTGCTCCCAATCCACTTCCTGCTAATGCTTCCTGGACAGCAGCAGATGACAGCTCAAGTGCCAAGAAGTGCCAAGGCCCCTGCCACCCACGCTGGGGACCTGGAGGACTTTCCACTCCCTGAATTCAGCCTAACCCAGCCCTGGCTGTTATAGACACCTGGGATGTAGTTCAGCAGATGGAAGCACATCTCTTCCTGCTTACACACACACACACACACACACACACACACGACTTTCAAGTAGATAACAATACACAAATAAGCATTAAAAGTAGTGACTGCTAATGAAGACACTGATTGCCTGTGATTGATAATTGGAATGATAAATGAAACGTGTACAGATCCTATGTATTTATGAGGAAGTAATCATATCTCTTACTCAGAATCTTTTCCTTTCCTAAATCTCTTTATCAAATATAATATAATTCTAGTGCTCAGTTCCATTTAAGGATACAATGTAGTCCCAAGGACATAAACAAGATATTATCTGTTTACTATGCTACCTTCCACTATAGTAACCTGCTTTCATTGTGTGTGATAAGTAAAAGGTCTCTTTCTTACAGAAACTTATTTAGTATCCATTTAAATACAGAGTGTTTTCAAAAAGTTTATGGAAAATGTGTAATATGAACAAAAACGTTCATGGATTTCAAAAATCCATGCATTAAATGAACTTCTCATTTAATTCTTTTTTCAATGACTACTTTGAAGTACCCTCATATAAGCCATATAAGCCACTTTTGCCAGGTCTTGCCTTCTCTTTAAAACAAAAACAGAACACACATTTTATCTCCAGTAACATCAATGTTCATATATCCACTCTGAGAATGTTAGAAAAACTGTTTCCTCAGATTTGTACATCAATTAGCAAAAAATGAATTGACAAATATTATAAAAATAGCTATTAACATTCATTGTTAGGAATAGGGATCTTAGACTAGACTGTTAATCTCTCTATATTTTTTATAGTAAATCTCTTCCTAACACTACTGTTAACCTAATCAATTGGTTCTGTACGTGTGTGTGCATTAAGTATTTTCCGTTTTATATAAATTTGGCTTCCAGATAATTGCAATACTTCTTAGGCGAACTGCCTTACACACACACTCACACACACACACACAGCCTATTATTTTAGTCTCTCCACTATTTGCATTTACTAAGTTAAAAGTCAACTGAAAAACAAGACAGGCTGCCTCGTCCTGATACACTACCCATCAATCATGAGATTGCTGTTACTTTAACAATACTGCTTAGTCAGAATCTCTTCACAGATTAAAATGAAAGTATGAAAGTGAAAAATAGTGCATTGATTTGGACTTGAAAATGCTGCAACCCACACCACTGACATTATGCAGCTTTGAAAAAAATTAGTAAAAAAGTCTTACTTATGCTTTATTTGTAATCTGAGAAGTGAAAAAAACACAGTGCCTATCAGAATAATGTTTATGGGGCCAGTGTTGTGGCCTAGCAATTTAAGCCACTGCCTGCAACATTGGCATCCCATATGGACGTGGATTCAAGTCTCATTTGTTCCACTTCTAATCTAGCTACCTGCTAATGTGCCTTGGAAAGAGGTGGAGGATGGCCCAAGTGGTTGTGCCCCTCCACCCACATGAGAGATCCCAAGGAAGCTCTGGCTCTTGGCTTCGGCCTGGCCCAGCCCTGACCATTGCAGCCATTGACCATTTGGTTAGTGAATCAGCAGATGGGAGAAGACCTCTCTCTATCTCTCTGTCTCTCCCTCTTTCTCTGTAACTCTGCTTTTCAAATAAATAAAATAGTTAAAAAATAATATATATAATTTAGCAGAGGTTATATTTTAGCTGTTTAGATTTTTATTATTGTTCTATTTAACCTCAGACTTCTTTAAAAAAGAAAAAAAAATAGAAAATAGGCAGTCATTCTTTGTTCTTATATTGCCTATAATTTAACCTAAAGAGCTTTTCCCACTATTCTTTCCATTATCAATTTTTAGAGCAATGACATTTTAAGTGCTGTGATATATAATGTAGGAGAAACTACTTGAATTAAAATACCTGGAAATTTCACATCTAGGGTAAATTCTAAAAGAGAAAAATGCTCTATCACTACAAGGTTATTTCCACATGTCCATAAATTAATAGCTCCATGTTCCCATTAGAATAAAACTGCACTTAATGTGGCCCTCTAAGTTGTACTCATCAAAGAGGAAACAAATAAATACAGAATGGTACATTTATAGTATATATATATATATATATATATATGTATGTATATATTAAGTAATAAATGGTAAGATATTTTACATTTAAATTATTAGGGTCCGAAAAAGCCCACCGCCCGAGGAACGACTCCAAGAGACTTTTTCTCTCATGCAACCAGTAAAGGGTTAAATTTATTGATCCAACATGTTGGGGCCCTCTGACAAGGACAGAGGAGCCCTGAGGAACTACAGCATAGGGTTTATAAAGGCAAAAACCGCAAAATCGGGAGGAGGGAGAGAATACACGGTTGCTAAGCGGTTGCTAAAATCTTACAATCAGCAATTATGATCTTAAGACATAGACAAATCACATCTTCATTATTAGCCCAGGTAACCCAGATGCAACCTTTCTACTTTTAAGCTTGAGCAATCATGCTAGGGGGTTTTTGTGCATTGCCAAGGGTGATGTAGTGCACTGCTATTGTCTGACTATTTGAGATCATAGTTTCAGACCAGAGTCTCAGGGTGGGGGGGGGGTTGCTTTCCCAGAATGCAGTCTCAAGTGCTCCAAAATGGAGTCCCTACTGTCAAGGTGCTACTTTACTCTGTCTTATTTTCACAGCTGCACCAGGAAGGTTTAAACCTGTAAGCTTAAGCTTAACTTTTTACACCGCACATATACAATTTTAACTCTTCAAAATCATATAGATGTTTTGTGCCCCAAGATCATAGCATTCAACTCTGTACTTCTGATTTTAAAATAAATATATACTCATTGAACTTCACACATTCATCACCAGGACTACAGTACATTAGCTCACAATCAAATAGCCAGCCATAATTCCCCATGTCAGGGTTCACAATACATAAGCATTACCAACTTCTCTGGACTATTAAAATAATGTTAATCATTATTGACACATAATGCAAATGAATAAAGTCTAAACCAAAATAAATGCATAAAACTCCTCAGGAACAGTAATTATTTGCCCCAAATTTCCTTTCATTACTTAGAGAATTATTTTAACTCATGCTTCAAGTATTATTTCCATTAATTAATTTAAACCTATATTAGACAACAACAAGCTATAACTTTGGAACTCCAATTGTTTTTACCACATCAACCTTACTGAAGACAGGAATATACCCTTATCTTCCCAAAATTTTCTTACTTGGGGGAGGGCTTGCAATTATTTTCATTGGTTTTAACTATTTATACATATATAGTAAAGATATATTTTAGAGAAAGAATGTATCAGAGGGGATGAAAGAGAAGGGATCACCTAACAGAAATAATATATTTGAGTTTATTGACTAATTTGAAGACACTACAGGTCAGCATATTTCAAATTAGATATTTCACAGAAACTCTGATGTGTAGAGGTTGTGACATAATAAAGAATACAAGAATTATTTATTTTATCAGTTTTTTAGTATTACTTTTTGTAAACATAAGCATATTTACAGAAAAAAACAAAGTTCATTAAACTCTGTATCAAGCCAAATTCATTAGAACATTGCCCAATTGCACGCATTTTTTACTTTCATGACATTATAATCTGCACAAATTATTCTCTATTCCTGATTTTGTATTGCATGTTTTTGATCTAGAATTTTTGCATTTTTAATAACTTTTATTGTGTATATCTGAGGTTTACAATATGATGTTATGAGGTATACATGGACAGTAAAATGAATACTATAGAAAGAGGTTACCATATCTAACAGCTCACATAGTTCTTTTTTTTTTTTTTGTAAAAATAGCAGGTAAAATCTACTCATGTAACCAAACTTCCACATATGTTACAATTTTCAGATAGTTTAACACACTCAGAGAACAATTTGATAATCAATTCATTCACAGCCAAGAATATATCAACTTGAGTAATTAAAAAACAAATTATTTTGCTTATTTATTTCATCAAATCATTGGATTATTTTATGCAATGGAAATCCATAGCAGAAAATAAGAATATCAAAAACAAAAAGGGGCCGGCGCCGTGGCTCACTAGGCTAATCCTCTGCCTTGCGGCACCAGCACACGGGGTTCTAGTCCCTGTCGGGGCGCCAGATTCTGTCCTGGTTGCCCCTCTTCCAGGCCAGCTCTCTGCTATGGCCCGGGAGTGCAGTGGAGGATGGTCCAAGTCCTTGGACCCTGCACCTGCATGGGAGACCAGGAGAAGCACCTGGCTCCTGGCTTTGGATCAGCACGATGCGCTGGCCTCAGCTGCCATTGAGGGGTGAACCAATGGTAAAAGGAAGACCTTTCTCTCTGTCTCTCTCTCTCCTGTCCACTCTGCCTGTCAAAAAAAAAAAAAAAAAAGGTTGATTTCTTAACAAATGGACTACTTAGCTACTCAAGATATTGATAAGTTCTTAGTTATTAGCTGTAAATATTTACAAATATCTACAGGTTGTACTGTACTGACATTTATATGTTCCTTGGGCCAATTACATATGTTTTTGTAACATCAACTGCATAATAATCATTTGCATTGAAACACCAAAATTATATTTTTCCAACTTACAATTTTCATTGTATATTAATTTTCCCATTTTTTGTGGCAAAGCAGGCTAGGCTGCCACTTGGGACACCCACAACCCATGTCAGAGTGCCTGAGATCAAGTCCCACCACCACTTCCTATCCAGCTTCCTGCTAATGCACTTGGGACGCAGCAGATGATGGGTCAAGTATTTGGGGAATCAATCAGCTAATGAAATATTCTCTCTCTCTCTCTCCTTCTCTCCTTCTCTCCTCTCTCTGTAACTCTACCTTTCAAATAAATGAATAGATATTTAAAAAAACGTCAGTTGGGAAACAACATGTTATTTTATAACTGTGGTTGCTGTTGAGAGAAAGAACCTTGTAGAAAAAAGTTAAATTATACACCTCAACTAATAATTAATTTTACAGTATATGGTAATTGATTTAATTTTTGCCAAAGTTATGCCTTTGGGGCCATAAAGAAACTTAAATCATAACTCACAATGTCATCTATTTTAAAACTCACTTTAAAAATAACAACAAACATTTGAACCAAAACTTTCTGAATGCCTTCTTTTAGATTATGGAAAGTCTTTCAGAATAGATGTACAAAAGTAGAATTCATAAATGTAAAAGTTAACATTATATAACATTTTCAGAAATTTTTTTAAAGATTTATTTTATTTAGTTGAAAGAGTTACAGATAGAGGTAGAGGCAGAGAGAGAGGTCTTCCATCCATTGGCTCACTCCCTAGATGGCTGCAATGGCCGGAGTTGCATTGATACGAAGGCAGGAGCCAGGAGCTTCCTCTGGGTCTCCTATGCGGGAGTGAGGGACCCAAGGACTTGGGCCAACCTCCACTGCTATCCCAGGCCACAGCAAAGAGCTTGATTGGAAGATGAGCAGCCAGGACTAGAACCGGTGCCCATATGGGATGCCGGCTCTTCAGGGCTTTAACCCGCTGCACCACAGCACCAGCCCCCAGAATTTGTTTTTAAAACCAACAAATATAAAAGGTAAAACACAGAGAGGATGTGCCAATAATTACACCATGGAAGCTGAAGAGCTAATGTTCTTTCCACATAAAATCTTTTACAAGTTAGCTTTTCAAAGACAGGCAATCCCACAAGAAAACGGGGAAACAATTGATGTAAGTAGACAATAACAAAAGAACTATAAATAACCAATAGGTGTTAAAAATTGGGAAACCTTAAAAGTGATTAAAAGCTCAATCAGGGAAACATGGACTAATGCACAGAGGTATTTATTTTATCCTTTGAAATTGGCAAATACACATTTAAGTAGACTTTTGATTCTTGCACATGTGGCCACACACTTGAACATACACACATACATGCATGGCCCATTTCTTGTGACAGTACAGAGAAATAATCCATTCTTTACTAGAACAGTCTTTCTGGAAGATTAGTCATTCTACTTCTGGAGATGCATTCTAACATGATAATAATATTTACAGATGTCAGGATATTCCTTGTACTATGTTGATGAGAATAGAAAACCTACTCATTATCCATTCATTAGTTGGTAGACATCTGGATTTATTCCATATCTTAGCTATTGTGAATTGAGCTGCTTTAAAGGGGGCACAGAAAACTCTTTCATAGGATGATTTCATTTCCTTTTGGTAAATTCAACTCAGCTGATCACTGGATAAAGAAAATGTGGTTTATGTACAAGAAGGGATACTATTTAGCAAGCAAAATGAAAGAAATCCTGTCTTTTGCAACAAAATGGATGCAACCAGAGACCATTATGCTTAGTGAAGTAAGCCAGACCCAAAAAGATAAATATTATATGTTTTCTTTGATTTGTGGCAGCTGATATATAGAATACAAAAAAGAAGCAATGTATGTGAGTGAAATGAACATCTTGAGATTTGGTTATTGTTTATAGCTCTTGCCTACACTCCTGCAGAACAGTGGTCTTTCTGCTTTCTACTTGCTAAATTATTTATTTATTGGAGGATTAAGGATGGACTATATTGAAAGTATGGTATCACAAAAATTAAAAGGAAGGAAAAAAGAAAGAAACAAAAGGATAGAGTGTGGGAGAGAGGGAGGAAGTGTAGGAAGTATCATTGTGGGATTAAAATTGTATATATGAAATCTGTTCTTTTTATAGACATAAAGAGAATTTTAAAATCCTGCTCATAAGGTAAATGAAAAGTGAAGTTTTGATCACCTTACAAAGCATGGTACCATTTTTCTAGAAACGTAAGTATATACACAAATAGAAAATTGTCTAGAAATAAAGTTGTGGATACATTTGAGTATGGCATATAAGTGATAATAATTTAATTATTCTTATAAATTTTTCACAAGGTTTTAGAATAAACATTTATTATTTCATATATAGGTTAAATTGCTATTTTAAATTATATTCATTTATATGTTTAAGGTTGTTTCTTGGTTTAAATGTGGTTCCAAATTACAAAAAAAAAGATATTGAGAGGTAGAAAATAGCATCAGTTGTATGTGCTTTAGCTTCATTGGTTTTGCTTTATGGTTTCCACAATAGGACAATCATAACAAAATCTTTAGTTTTGTCATAGGGTATTCTTCTATGTAGTGTAAAATGTTGAATTATCTATTTATAAACAAATAAGTTTATATAACATTGAAAATCTAAAAGTTAAAATGTATTTTGTGTTATAATATTCCCTAGGGCACAGTTCTGTTTTTAATTCAAATTTCTTCTATTATTTCCATAAGAACTGTCCACATATTACATTTCATTTTCAAATCTTTAAAAATATTTTACATTCATTTTCACTTTATTTGAAATGTGGAGAGACAGAGAGAGATCACCCATTCACTGGTTCATCTCCCAAATGCCTGTACTATCAGAAGCTGGGCCAGGCTGAAGCTAGGAGTTCGGAATTCACTCTGAATCTGGGTGGAATAGACTTGAATACTTGAGCCATTACCTGCTGCCTTCCAGGGTGCTCGTTAGCAAGGAACTGGAATCAGAAACAGAGCTGGGCCACAATACTGGCATTCAGATATGGGTTTTGGATGTGACATGTTTGGCATGTCATGCCCACCTGCACATTATGTTTTAAACATCAGTTCATATACTACTGAAAATCATGGTTTCTACCTCTGTAAAAGCAATTGCACAATAGAATCCAGGTCTATCTTATACTCAAATAGTATGCTTCTATTAAAGTGTGACTTTAAAGTATGATATATCAATAATTAATTCTATACACTGTGGGGAGCAACTCGGACTAGACTAAGTTACTGGAATTAAGACTTATTCTATGCATCTGCTCTCCCACAATATGGTGCTGAGAAGGGAGAAACAGCTTCTACACAGCTGCCTCCAGTTCAACCAATAAACTGTAGGACCTGCTCCTGATTGGAGGAGAGCAGCGTACTCGGCGTGTGGGTAGCAGAGTTGGGATTGGTGGAAAAGGACTATAAAGGAGGAGAGAGACAACATGCACCAGGAACATCTAAGAGGAACATCTGAAGGAACACCTGTGCAGCCCCCGAGAGAGCCGGCCGTCGGTGTGCCGCTCCCCTGCAGAAGTGGGGAATGTGGCAGGGGGAACCGCCCTTCCACGGAGGTGGAGGGACGGTAGCCAACCCGGGAAGAACCAGCAGCAAACCTGGGGAGGGCCGAGCAGACAAAAGAACAGCGCAGGGTCCTGTGTCGTTCCTCCTCGAAGACGGGGAGCGACAATACACCTAGTCAAATATTCAAAAGGAACTTAGTCTTCAAATCTGTACTGGCATGTGTTTACTTTAAGTATGTATTCTCACAGAATTTTCTCTACGGTCTTTCTGCCAAAGCCTTTGAATCACTGTGACCAATTGTGAGATATGTGCTAGAGTACTGAGGAAATTCTCCTACCAAATGCTTCACACACAGAGAATTAATCAAGGCATAGCAGACATTGATCCAAAAGGTAAGTCGGTAGAATTGGAGTCCTTAACACACTCAGTGTCATCTTGGATGTTAGGATGTTGAGCTCCATAGGAAACTCCAAGTTAAGCATCAGGGTGAAGAGGCTGAAAAAGTCCAAAGCATCCCAACAGGGCTTGCTGCTGACGTGAGACTTGGTATCCACACTTGCACACTGAACCTCCTAGTGGTGAAGTGCACCAGTGGTAAGTGCCAGGTTAATGTAACAGCTCAGTTGAGAAAACAAATCTGACAACAGGGGAGTACAAAATAAAATATTTATCTTGCCCCAGACAACAGTTTCTATCACATACTAGAAAGACAATTTTCAAGCCTCATAAGTTAAACATTTTTTTACATTATGCACCAGTTTACATGTTAATTTTCATGTGTCATTTGTGGTTTTAGTTTGATTTTTTTTTGCAAAAAATAAAAGGACCAATGCTTCAATGAAACAAAATTAAGTAAGGAAAAATGGTTTGAAAACTAAAAATTTCTTTTCAAGTCTGTGCTCTCATGGGTGATTGCATTCACTTCAGAGCAAGTTAAATGACATGGCTTAGTGGCACAGAGAGGCAATAAACTGTGAAGTATCC
Organism: Oryctolagus cuniculus; assembly: GCF_964237555.1. Classification (NCBI taxonomy): domain Eukaryota; kingdom Metazoa; phylum Chordata; class Mammalia; order Lagomorpha; family Leporidae; genus Oryctolagus; species Oryctolagus cuniculus. Next base: position 63,516,962 of record NC_091442.1, read on the forward strand.
TTGGATATGTGCGGTTAAAGTTAACAACTGCCCATCCTCAATTTTGTATAATGCAGGATGATAATAAGCAGTAGACAAATGGAGACAGAAATAATTTCCACTTTAGCAGCCCACAGAGGGACCACACAGCTTAACTTCAAAGCAGAAAATCCAGGCTGGAAGAACTGATATTCAAAGGTGCAGTGATGGGATGGTTAAGTATGCTAGCCCTACATTGTCCCTTCATACTTTTTTTTATCAGCACTGCATAATGTTGGGTCTCCTGTGGGTCCGCCTAAAACAGTGGCTTTCATTGGGGCAGGTTATAAATACTGTCCTGCTGCTCTAGGCTTTACAGGGGTTGAGGGTAATGGTGTGAAGCTTAAAAATATATTGGTAGCATGACCCCATGGCCCCTGTGAGCTCAAAATGAAAAGAAAATCATGAACATACAAAGTTTCCATTTTATTTGTGGGTCAGTGAGGACAAGAAAGAATATCACAAAGCCTCTTGGCATATAAGATGATCTAAAACTATTTCACAGAACCAGCTGTGACTGTGGGGAAGGCAAAAATTACCTTTCTTCCTCTTTTGTACACCTGATTAGTACAAGTAAAAAATTCCTTCTTTCATTTACTCTGAGAAGTTTTGAAACAGAAAGGTGAGCAAAAAGTGATTCAAATGGTGCACAGGCCCTTGTATGGCCTAAGGGTCTCAGACATATTAATTATTTCCCAGTAAAGTTAAGTATTGCTAGAATCTGAAGAAAAATGATTTTGTGTAGTAAAAATAAATGAGAACAGGAAAAATGAAGTTTTACTTCTTGAGTCTGCAGAAAATATATCAACTGAGAGCCCAAAATCTGAGATCCAATCCCCCAAACCCACAGAACATGAGCACAAGGCTCTCCATCTCCCTTTCATATAATCACTTATTATATGAATATTCTGAAGCGACTGATGTTAAATGATGAATCTTAAAAGTGTGAAATTTTAAATAATTTTGTGATATTTCTCTTGCTCAGGCAAATGACACTTCACATTTACAGGTGCCTTTAAATACACTGTAGCTTAGAGTTGATTTAGAAAGGCATCCAAAACACACACACACACACACACACACATGCACATACACACAAACACACTTTTAAAGTTTACAGTGAATTCCATAACTTATACATATAATTGAGTGAATTTTTGACCCATAGACTGCTGACGACAGAACTTATCAGGAGGATCATCTTTCCAAAATTAGACACAAGACAGAACTTACAGTATTGGCCCTTGTATAGACAGATGGTGTATGGATTCTAAGGTTGAGTAGGACACTAAAATGGAAGAGACCACTGCTTCTCAGGCATAAGCATCTTGTGTGTAAAATGGGCATTTCATACTGCCCCTTTAATTTCCTAAAATGAAATCCACTTAGATTAGAATATACATATACAGGCCAGCGCCGCAGTTCACTAGGCTAATCCTCCGCCTGCGGTGCCATACCCCAGCTTCTAGTTCCGGTTGGGGCGCCGGTTCTGTCCCGGTCGCTCCTCTTTCAGTCCATCTCTCTGCTGTGGCCCGGGAGGGCAGTGGAGGATGGCCTAAGTGCTTGGGCCCTGCACCTGCATGGAAGACCAGGAGGAAGCACCTGGCCCCTGGCTTTGGATAGGCACAGCGCCGGCCATAGCGGCCATTTTGGGGGTGAGCCAACGGAAGGAAGATCTTTCTCTCTGTCTCTCTCTCTCACTGTCTAACTCTGCCTGTCCAAAAAAAAAAAAAAAAAAAAAAAAAGAATATACCTTTACTTATAACTTCAGCATGGCAGTATAGGAGCTGGTGTTGTGGTGCAGCAGATTAAGCCTGTTCCTGCAACACAGGCATTCGATATCAGAGGGACAGTTTCTGTCTCTGCTGCTCCAATTCTGATCCAACTCCTTGGTTATGTATCTGGGAAGAGAGCAGAAGATGATGGCTGGAGTGCTTGGGGCCCTGCCATCCATGTAGGAGATATAGATAAAGTTCTGGCTCCTAGCCTCAGCGCCACCTCTTGCAACCACTCGGAGAGTGAACCAGAAGATGGGAGATCTCTCTCTTTCTCTCTGCCTCTCTCTTTTCCTGTCAATCTTTCAAGTAAATAAAATAAATCTTTAAGAAGTCAATGTAAGCCTCAAATCTAATATGTATAATTCATAATAAAATATTATCTTCTCCACGGTGAAAATATTTTAAGCATGACAAGATATAATACATCACGAGTTAAATGCCTGCACCCAGTTATATTTAATAATTTCTACTATAAGAGAATTAAGATCAACAACTTTCCCTTGAAATATCTATAAGAAAAAGAAACAGAGAAGAATAGACAGTAGAATTAGTGATGATTTTTTGAAGATTTGTTTGAAATGCAGAGTTGCAGAGAGAGTGAGAGAGAGAGAGAGAAAGAGAAAGAGTGAAAGAGAGTCGGGGGGGGGGGGCTTTCATCCACTGGTTCACCCCCCAAATGATTGTAACGGCCAGAGCTGTGCAGATCCGAAGCCAGAAGCCAGGGGCTTCTTCTGAGTCTCCAACATGGGTGCAGGGGCGCAAGTATTTGGGCCGTGTTCTACCACTTTCCCAGGCCGCAGCAGAGAGTTGGATTGGAAGTGGTGTAGCCGGGACTTGAACTGGACCCATATGGAATACTGGCACTGCAGGAGGTGGCGTTATCCTCTATATCACAGTGCTGGCCCCTTGTGATAATTTAATATAATGAGAGCCCTTTGAAATTCACAGAAAATGTGTATAAAAAAAAAAACTATGCATGGATTTCAAAAATTTTTGCACACACAAAAAATTTTCTAATCTCATTTTCTGTGATCCTTTTGAAACACCCTCAAATTTGTATACGAATAAAAGAAACAAGTTTAAGATAGCCAAGAAGAATATATAAATCTCAATTGATCTGTTTAACTGGAAATATTGAAAACATGGGATAGGTTAATAAATAAGCTGAGTCTTATTTATATTTATAGTAATAAAATAATTTCTATATAATTACAGAGGATGGTTAACAAAAGAGTAATTTATAAAAATGCATCCTAGAATACTTCCTCCTTTGAAATAAAGCCACATGTTCAATGTCCTGTACTTGAAAATTTTTAAAGACTATAAATTTAATTAGGTGAAATATAGCATCAATTTAAAAAGTAGTAGTGACAGTGACTAGAGAAAAGTATTTCAGGTTGTAGGATAATATTAAAAATGTCAGGCAACTTCAAAATAGTTTCAAAATGTAATGCAAGACATTCATCATCTTAATTCCAAATATCTGAGTATTTTATTATTATGAAATGTTTCAAAACAGTTTCAACATATAATTTTCATAAGTTCTTTTGGTATGTAATTTGATGGTATTACGGACTGCTTTACAATAACCTTTCTTAATGAAATTCAGTGCAATAAACTTTCTTAGTGGAGTTCAATGAAATTCTTCAATTTTATGTATTTCTGCTAACAATCATATTTGTTTCTAACTCTGTTAAAAGTGTTTCCAATCTCTAATAAACATTTGCCATATTGTTACATTTGCAGTACACATAGGAATAGTCTGAAATATTTTTTTATTTAGTAAATATAAATTTCCAAAGTACAGTTTATGGATTACATTGGCTTTCCCCCCCAATAATTTCCCTCCCACTCGCACCCCTCCCATCTCCCGCTCCCTCTTCAATTCCATTCACATCAAGATTCATTTTCAATTATCTTTATATACAGAAGATCAATTTAGTATATATTAAGTAAAGATATCATCAGTTTGCACCCACACAGAAACACATAGTGTAAAAATACTGTTTGAGTACTAGTTATAGCATTACTTCACATTGAACAACACATTAAGGACAGAGATCCCACATGAGAAGCAAGTACACAGTGACTCCTGTTGTGGACTTAACAATTTGACATTCTTGCTTATGGCATAATCTCCCTAGGCTCTAGTCATGAGTTTCCAAGGCTATGGAAGCCTTTTGGGTTCGCCGACTTCGATCTTACTAACAAATAGTTCAGTCAATATTAGCAGAGTCTTTGTTTCATCAAAATTTAGTCACACTTCACGCTTTTCTCTTAGACCTAAGAATTCCCATGCTTTGATACCTGATCAAGTTCTTCATCTTCCACCATTCTCAGGGATGTCTGATTACTCTGGTCTGTCTTCAGCAAGAGTTCCATTAGACTGAGTCAAAATTCTGATCCTTAATGATCCCTTGTAGTAATTTTCTATCCAGACATTCTCCCCTGGGCTATAAATCCCCTCCTGCCTGTGCAGGATTTGCCTAACCTTGCTCCCTACTGCATTTCCTATAGCAGTGGTCCCTGTAACTACTGTGATAATCCTGAATAGTCTTCTCCTGACTGTCAAGGAACAACTTAATACTTTATCCCATTTATATTTTTTTGTTCTACTTAATACTATTGGTTGAACTCTTTAATTAGCACACAAATATTCGTAGGTGTTTAAATTTAACTTAAAAGTGATCACTGTCAAATATAAGGGTGGGAATAAGAGAGGGAGGAGAGATACAGTTTGGCATATGCTCAATTGGACTTGCCCCAAACGGTAGAGTTAGAAATGTGCCAGGGGATTCCAATTCAATCCCATCAAGGTGGCATGTACCAATGCCATCTCACTAGTCAAAGTGATCAGTTTCAGTTCATTATTGATCATAATGATAGGATTAAGAGTCAAAGGGATCACATAAACAAGACTAGTGTCTGCAAATACTAACTGATAGAATTAAAAAGGAGAGAAAGATCCAACATGGGAAGTGAGGTCCACAGCAGACTCAGAATGGCAGATGTTCTAAACAGCACTCTGGCCTCAGAATCAGCCCTTAAGGCATTCAGATCTGGCTAAAAAATCCATGAGAGTATTTCAAGCATGGAAAGCCAAGACACTGAGGCAAAAAAAGAAAAAAGAAAAAAAAAAAAAACCTAAATGAAAGATCTCTGTGAGTAAGATCCCAGAGGAAAGTACAGGCCATCAAAGGAGGTACCTTTCTCTGAAGGGAGGAGAGAACTTCCACTTTGACTATGACCTTGTCTAAATAAGATCAGAGTCAGCGAACTCAAAAGGCTTCCATAGCCTTGGCAACTCATGACAAGAGTCTCGGGTGATTGCTAATGCCATAAATTAGAGTGTCAATTGTTAAATCAAGAACGGGAGTTTCTTTGCATTTACTCCCCATGTAGGATCTCTGTCCTTCATGTGTTATACTAAGTGAATTAAGTGTATAACTAGTACTTAAACAGTACTTTACAATTTGTGTTTCTTTGTGTGTGCAAACTGTTGAAATATTTACTTAGTATATAATAAATTGATCTTCTGTATATAAAGATAATTGAAAATGAATCTTGATGTGATTGGGATGGGAGAGGGAGAGGAAGATGGGTGGGTTGTGGGTGGGAGGGAGGTTATGGCGGGGGAAGAGCCATTGTAATCCAAAAGTTGTGCAAAATTCATACAGAACATATATGCAGCTCTGTGCTGTAAGTTTATTTCTATCACTAGATATAAAAACATGTATGATCCTTATTTAATTTTAATAAGACCAGTTAGGAGCAATGAATTATTTCATGTCATTTTGAAATATACTTTCTTTAAGATTTATTTTTATTTATTTGAAAGCATTACAGAGAGAGGTAGAGCCAGAAAGACAGAGAAAGGAGGGAGCTCTTCCATCTGCTGGTTCATTCCCCAAATGACTGCAACAACCAGAGCTGAGCTGATCTGAAGCCAGGAGCCAGAAGTTTCTTCCAGGTCTCCCACACGGGAGCAGGGGCCCAATGACTTGGGCCATCTTTTACTGCTTTCCAAGGCCATAGAAGAGAGATGGATGGGAAATAGAGCAGCTGGGACTCACACCAACTCCCATATGGGATGCTGGTACTGCGGGCCGGGGCTTTCACCTGCTGTGCCACAGTGGCAGCTCTTTGAAATATATTTTAAACATATTAGTATCTATTTTTCAGAGCTGTGAAATAACAATATCCACAAGAAAATGTTATTTATTTTTTTATAAAGTAGATGTGTTTATGAATCCCATAATTCCTTTCTTTTTAATGAGATTTATCTCATGGTGTCCCATGTGGGTGCTAGTTCATGTCCCAACTGCTCCACTTCTGATCAAGTTCCTTGATAATGTGCCTGAGAAAGCAGCAGATGGCCCAAGTAATTGGGACTCTGTGCCTATGTGGGACACCCGGATGTAGCTCCTGGCTCCGAGCTTCAACAAGGCTATTGCAGCCATTTAGGAATTCAATCGGCAGAAGGAAGAGTCTCTCTCTCTCTCTCTCCCCCTCTCTCTCTCCGACTTTTAAATAAATAAATAAATAGATAGATCTTAATAACAAGAAAGAAAATTCTCCCCTGTAGCAAAAGCTTAATCAGTCTACAAATTCAACAGGCTAGGAAAATCATGACCTCAGTAATTATATTTTGAGTTTCCATGTTCCAGAACAATAATATATGTTTATCTATTCTAGAATAACCTTTTATTTTAAAGGGAAAACATATGTAAAGGAAAGCTATTAAGCTATTGAAGTAGAGCAAAACATATTTCCTATAAAGTAGGGGAAATTTCGAATAAACTGATTGGTTAACTGTAATGAAACGTATGTGAAAGGGTATGAATAACTTACAGAAGTCAAGAGAGAAAAAGTAAAAAAGAGAGAAATTCATTTAAATACTTTTAAAGGAAACAGAGCAGAGAAAAATTTAGCATATTATAAGATATTAATAAGGTAAAGAATATACGGATTATACAATGGAAAATACCCAAGAAAAATAATAGCATGATAAAGGCAAAGATAGAAAAACATAATCTAATTTATGAAACTGGAGTAGAAAGAACAAATCAGTCTGTGGAATCAGTAGTGCAAATGAATACTACAAACAGTACAACACCTGTATTTATACAGTACAGGATTTGAAGCTCAATTTTCTAATCCAGAAAATGGGCATAATAGCATGTCATAAACTTGCATAGGAGTTGTTCTGCTCAAACCGAAAAACTGCTTAGCACCATGACTGGCTCATAATAGATACACAAGAGAAGTTCTCTGAATAAGAAATTTAGGCAGGATTTGTTGACAGTCTCAAAACCAAACCTCCAAAACAAAATTTCTAGGTCTACAGTAGTGGAACATTAACAAAGAGAACTTCATCTTATAAATAGTAGATTTCAAAGTATGATAGCCATCATCATATTGTATAAGTGAATTCAAATATAGTCTAAGACAATTAGAGTTAGTTATTTTTACTTACTTGTCTAAGGAACTGGGCTGAAACTTTATAAAAGCATACTGCACCTATGTTAGGAGAAAATGATCGTATCTCAGAGAAAACCTTAATTCTTCGAAAGTATTTAAAAAATATCTAATTTTCTTGCAATTGTCTGTCCTCATAAATTCTATTTTGTGTGTGTGTGTATGTATTAAGACATCTTTGATTAACCTTCCAGGAGATCTATGTCAGATCAAAAAGCCAATAAAAACTACAATAGGAATCCAATAGACAAACACTGAAAATTTTGGAAAATTTAGCAATAGTACTTAATAACACTGCACAGAAAAATAAAAATTGAAAGCTTACCAAATAGCATTTGGTTTTGTGGATAAGTATATCTATCTATATGAGGAATCATAAAAGTTCATGGAAAATGTGCATTGTCTTTTAATTCCACTTTTCATGCATGTTTTGAATTACCTTATATTTAAATTCATATGCTTTTTTTCTGATAACTGTTTAAATGTGATGGCTACATATCAATCTGTGCTGACACCTAAGAAGGCTGATTTTGTAGAGAATAATAATTTTGATTACAGTACTGACACTTTGTTCCAGAATTTCCTCTCAATAGGGAAATATATTAAATGATTCATGGAAACGTGTATTATGAAAAACTATGCATAGATTAAAAAAAGGTCGTACTTAAATAAACTTATCTGGGCCGGCGCCGCGGCTCACTAGGCTAATCCTCCACCTTGCGGCGCTGGCACACCAGGTTCTAGTCCCGGTCGGGGTGCTGGATTCTGTCCCGGTTGCCCCTTTTCCAGGCCAGCTCTCTGCTGTGGCCCGGGAGTGCAGTGGAGGATGGCCCAAGTCCTTGGGCCCTGCACCCCATGGGAGACCAGGAGAAGTACCTGGCTCCTGCCATTGGATCAGCGTGGGGCGCTGGTCGCAGCGCGCCAGCCGCGGAAGCCATTGGAGGGTGAACCAACGGCAAAAAGGAAGACCTTTCTCTCTGTCTCTCTCTCTCACTGTCCACTCTGCCTGTCAAAAAAATAAAATAAAAAATAAACCAATAAACTTATATGTTAATTATATTTTATATGAAATTTTTGACATTCGCTCTTGTAAGTGGTAAAATAATGGTAGAATCCTCCACTCTTTACTCTTTCGTTATGATTTTTAATTAATTCTGTTTGTTGGCAGATAGCAGACCACCCAAAACAAGGCCAAGAAAGTGATTAACTGGAAGGCTTATTGAAAGGAACTCAAGGACACAATGTTTCATTATGCTGTGTGTCTTCTCTGATCCTCTGCTACTGAGCATTCATTTCTTTCCCAAAAGCATATCTCTTGATTACATTTCACAATGTCAGCAACCAGAGGAAAATTGTGACTCTTCTCTGATCTCAACTTCAAAAATCTCTGCCAAATACTTTAACAGGTGCAGCTTGGGTTGGAATCTGAAAAGTCACATTTCTAGGAAATTTCAAGGTATGCTGACGCTGCTAGCCAAGGGACCATACTTTGAAGACTACAGGAGTGAGCCAGTGATTATTAAACTTTTGGGAGTGAAGGAATAGTTTAAAACAATAGATGTCACTGACATTCTCAAGTCTCAAAAACATATGTGTATGTATATATAAATTTTATTTGTATATATACATGTGTGTATGTATGTGTATATATATATATATATATATATATATATATATATATGTAAAAGTGCCTCAAACAGTTTGAGGAAAATAGAATTAAAAGGTAAAATTTACTTTGAGGCAAAAAATGAAATCGATGCACAGTGTTTTTCATAATACACATTTTTCTTGAATGTTTTAAGACTTCTTTATATACTCAAAATATTACCATTCAATATAATACATTTTGCATTCACAGAAATTCTCCCATCGAACTTCAAGGTGTTGAAATATTTCTGGCTCCCATCCTTGACCTCAAAAATTTCTGATATTATTATCTTTAATTCAAAGATACAATGCAATAAATATCCTTTAAGAAAAATTTTACCTTGTGACTCAAATTTTAGACTAACAATGGGAACTTATTTTGAAAATAGTTCAGTTGTTCAAATACACAAAATATGATTTGAATTTTTAATTACAAAATAACAATTACTGTAGATAATTGTTCATCTTTATTTCCCCACTTAATTTTGTCTACTTTATGGCCAGCGCCGCGGCTCACTAGGCTAATCCTCCGCCTAGCGGCGCCGGCACACCGGGTTCTAGTCCCGGTTGGGGCGCCGGATTCTGTCCCGGCTGCCCCTCTTCCAGGCCAGCTCTCTGCTGTGGCCAGGGAGTGCAGTGGAGGATGGCCCAGGTGCTTGGGCCCTGCACCCCATGGGAGACCAGGAAAAGCACCTGGCTCCTGGCTCCTGCCATCGGATCAGCGCGGTGCGCCGGCCGCAGCGCGCCGGCCGCGGCGGCCATTGGAGGGTGAACCAACGGCAAAGGAAGACCTTTCTCTCTGTCTCTCTCTCTCGCTATCCACTCTGCCTGTCAAAAAAAAAAAAAATTTGTCTACTTTAACATATAGAATAAGCTTAAGCTTACCACTTTATAACAGTCTAACTTTTCGTTAATAAACCTTAAATGTTCATAGCTGTCCATATAATTATCAGTTCCACATTTGTTTTTATTAATTTTATTAATATTTTATGATAGTTACTGAGAGTTAAAAGTTTTGTACTTCATGATGGAAATAGCACAGTGAATTTAACAGACAATGTTCTATCATTCAGGGAACTTAATTTGTGAATGAATTCTGGCATGAAATGGCTTTTGAATTACTAACCTATTGTCAATATATTTTTAAACTTCTACCAGTAGTGTAAACTCTATCTTAAAAAAAAAAAAAAAATTCAGGGGCCTGCGCCCTGGCTCACTTGGTTAATCCTCCGCCTACGGCGCTGGCATCCCATATGGGCGCTGGATTCTGTCCCAGTTGCTCCTCTTCAAGTCCAGCTCTCTGCTGTGGCCCGGGAAGGCAGTGGAGGATGGCCCAAGTGCTTGGGCGCCTGCATCCACATGGGAGACCAGGAAAAGCACCCGGCTCCTGGCTTTAAAACAGCACAGCGCCGGCCAGTAGCGGCCCTTTGGGGAGTGAACCAACAGAAGGAAGACTGTGGGGAGCAACTCGGACTAGACTAAGTTACTGGAATTAAGACTTATTCTATGCATCTGCTCTCCCACAATATGGCACTGGGAGAGGAGGAAACAGCTTCTATACAGCTGCCTCCAGTTCAACCAATAAACTGTAGGACCTGCTCCTGATTGGAGGAGAGCAGCGTACTCGGCGTGTGGGTAGCAGAGTTGGGATTGGTGGAAGAGGACTATAAAGGAGGAGAGAGACAACATGCATGAGGAACATCTAAAAGGAACATCTATCTGAAGGAACACCTGTGCAGCCCCCGAGAGAGCCGGCCGTCGGTGTGCCGCTCCCCTGCGGAAGTGGGGAAGGTGGCAGGGGGAACCGCCCCTCCACGGAGGTGGAGGGAGGGTAGCCAACCCGGGAAGAACCAGCAGCAAACCCGGGGAGGGCTGAGCAGACAAAAGAACAGCGCAGGGTCCTGTGTCGTTCCTCCACGAAGAGGGGGAGCGACAAAGACCTTTCTTCTGTCTCTCTCTCTCACTGTCTAACTCTGCCTGTCTAATAATAATAATAATAAAAAACACTTCAAAGGACTTGTATTTCTATATATTTTGATGTTAGTGGTAAGTAGATTTTTTAACATGTTAGTAACAGATGGTAACTGTTCAGTACATAAGGCATACATGTTAGAATATATATTATAAATGTTTACAATACATTTTTGATTTCAATGATTTTTAAATGTTATGTTGAATTCTATGGAGAGTAAATATCTTTTATTTTATGAAATCAAATTTTGTTTTTGTTGAAATATATTCAACAGTGACGTAGTAAATACAATATGGTAATGGATTTAAAGATAATTTGATCTACAAAGAGGCATATCAGTAGCAAGGTTTAATATGTTCAGCAAAATGTAATTGCATAGTTAAAGAAATGCACCTGCAGATATAATGTTAATTAGATAGTTGTGTTCTACATGTCACTGCCAGTTTCGCTTCACAGAGCTAAAGAAATTGCTACTTTTGAACTGGATAAATTATTCTTTTTTCATTTAGCTTTTAATTTCCTTCTAACAGTGCCTAATTCCAATATTACAAATCACTGTTATCTGGTGTCCTTGTATCCCTTTTTTCTAACCTTAGGAGGAATAAAGAACTCACTTCTTGTCAGCTTCATATATTATTTTAGTTATTCCTGATTGAGTCATTCAAAAGAAAACTGAAGATTATATAATAAGCATTGTCAGAAATGCCAATTATCGTTAAAGTCCTTTGTTTTCATTTTAATCATTGCTATTCTCCTCAATTGGAATAAAACAGATTCAAAACTTATTTGCTGCACTCAGGAGAATACCTAGGATTGAGTAAGTTCAAAAATTTTATTTAATTTTAAGTTTTTAAGTATTTTAATTCAATATATTCATAATCACTTATTAGACTATCTAGATGAATAAATTAGATTATATACATTAATAAATATACAAATATAGGGTAAAATAAGAAGATTAATTCTATGTGGAAAATTATGTAAGAAATTTCCCCCCTCTTCTTAGATCATTACCTTAGATAATTTTAATTGTGAAGACCATCTCAGTATTCTTTTTTAAATTATTGATTCCTTCTATTAGTCTCAAATTAAGCAAATAATTAGAAGCAATACAAATATTAAAATATAAATAGTTGAGCTAACTTATACAATACAATTCATAAAATGTTATCAGTGTTTTCTCTTTCTTACATATGTATTTCCTTTTGAAGAACATTTGTCAGCTGATGGTCCAATAATGTCATTTTTAGGAACATGAATGTCATTTCTTTGAACATAAACAGGGAAGAAAGTATCTCTTATAGCTTCTGTGAGAGGGTGGGCATTTAATTTCAGCAGGCACTTGCTCCAGGGTGCAAAATTACTTCCTGTCATGAAGACATGAGAAATTTGTTTTCCTCTGGATTAACTCAATTATGTATTGCTCAATTTTTCATCCCAATTACCAAAGAAGAATGCACTGTGTGTGGCAAATGATACTGCCCTGTCCTCTTTTTGAAGTCTAGTTATGATCTTGAACATACGTATACAATGGGTTGTGTGCGTTTGGTTAAATAAAAGGGTGATATACCTCTGTGTGTGTTTGCAATCCCTGAGTCGATTGCTCTGTGCTTACGTTTAAATGCCATGAATGGAATTAGAAATGTCCATGATACTAAAATAAAAGTGAAAATAGGAAAAAGTCTGAGGATGCAGCATTCCAGAAGCCTTTCACATTTTGATCATGTGTGAGCTCCTTCAAACCAAATTCTTTGATGGCTTCATGTTTATACCCTTGTACTCCAGCACATTAGGTCTTTTCAACTAGATATCCTTCTCCCAGCAGTGATATTTTATTAGAAAATATATTTTCTATATGTGTTAGTGTGGGCATGTGGTTTATATTCCCTGTGATACTATAATCCTTATATAAGGAATCGATGATTTTTCTACCTTTACCTCCTTCAAAAAATAAGAGGGGAAGAATAAAATGGGATTTTTATTCTTACAATGCATATAAGCAATGCCTCTGCTGATATCTACTGCATATTTTTCTAATTCAAGATATGGGGAAAATAATGTAATTAATTGTATTTAACATAGCATATTCAGATATATATACCATCTCTAATCACAGTCATGGACACATTGCACATTTTCTACTGTGCATCATCAGGCTTAATATTTATGATCATAGTGGATGTAGTACAAAAGCCAAAGCAATTCTCCTGAAATCATTATAAATTATGAAGATCACTTTTCAATATATCAAATCAAATTTAAAACTACAGGCTATTCAACTTCCACTGGAAATGGGTAGAAGGGGTTTAGATAGGAGTGTTTTATTGAATTACTTGAACTTTTTGTTACTGCTATCAAATATATTCTTATTTATGAATGTGAACAAGAAAAGTCAATATTTAGAGTAAAGTGTAGGTATACTGCTACCCAAAAGCCTCTTCAGAGTTTTGAGGTCGCTGAACAGAGAGAATATTTTGGCATATTGAATGAGGGAATTTCTGAAAAGAGTGTCTAAAAGCAAGCAAGTGTTTTGCTAATATTTATCTGTTGACATGAAATTTAAACTGAAATCACTATACAAAGTTGTAAAATATTTAGAAAATAATCCTTATTTCCAATAAAAAGGAAGAGAGGCAAGGCAGAGAAATGATTTCATAGAAAATATGAATTTATATCTTCATAAACCATTCAATATAAAAAATCAAAATCTTACAGCTAAAAATATTTTGTTCGGAAGTTTCTTGATCTCTTTGTAGATTCTGATTATTAATCCTTTATTGGTTACATAGTTTGCAAATATTTTTTTCCCATTCTGTCGTTACCTCTTCAATTTCCTGACTGTTTCTTTTTCAGTACAGTAACTTCTCAATTTGATGTAATCCCAATTGTTAATTCTGGCTTTGACTGTCTGTGCCCTTGGGGTTTTTCCAAAGAAATCTTTGTCTGTGCCTATATCTTGCAGCGTTTCTCCGATGTTTTCTAATAATTTGATGTTGCCAGATCATAGGCTTAGATCTTTAATCCATGTTGAGTGGATCTTTGTGTAAGGTGTAAAGTAGGGGTCTTGTGTCATGCTTCTGCATGTGGAGATCCAGTTTGGCCAGCACCGTTTGTTGAATAGACTGTCCTTGTTCCAGGAATTGGTTTTAGTTCCTTGATGAAATATAAGTTGACTGTAGACGTTTGGATTGATTTCTGGTGTTTCTATTCTATTCCACTGGTCTATCCATCTGTTTCTGTACCAGTACCATGCTTTTTTGATTATAACTGCCCTGTATTAAGTCTTGAGATCTGGTATTGTGATGCCTCCGGCTATGTTTTTGTTGTACAAGATTGCTTTAGCTATTCGAGGTCACCTGTTCCTCCATATGAATTTCAGCATCATTTTTTCCAGATCTGAGAAGAATTTCTTTGGTATTTTGATTGGTATCACAGTGCATCTATATATTGCTTTTGGGAGAATGGACATTTTGGTGATATTGACTCTTCCAATCCATGAACATGGAAGAATTTTTCCATTTTTTGGTATCCTCTTCTATTTCTTTCTTTAAGATTTTGTAATTCTCATAGTAGAGATATTTGACATTCTTGGTTAAGTTTATTTCAAGGTATTCGATAGTTTTTGTAGCTACTGTGATTAGGTTTGATCTTAGAAGTTCCTTCTCAGCCATGTCATTGTCTTTGTATACAAAGGCTGTTGATTCTTGTACACTGATTTTATATCCTGCTACTTTGTAGAGTTCTTCAGATCCCCTAAATAAAGAATCATATCATCTGCAAAGAGGGATAGTTTGACTTCTTCCTTCCCAATTTGTATCCCTTTACTTTCTTTTTCTTGCCTAATGACTCTGGCTAAAACTTCCAGTGCTATATTGAATAGCAATGGTCTAATACCAGATCTCAGTGGAAATGCTTCCAACTATTCACCATTCAATAGGATGCCGGCCATGGATTTTCCATAAATTGCCTTGATTGTATTGAGGAATGTTCCTTCTATACCCAATTTGTTTAGAATTTTCATCATGAAAGGGTGTTGTATTTTATCAAATGCTTTCTCTGCATCTATTGAGATAATCATATGGTTTTTCTTCTGCAGTTTGCTAATGTGGTATATCACATCGATTGATTTGTGAACGTTGAACCATTCCTGCATACCAGGGATAATTCCCACATGGTCAGAGTGGATGATCTTTCTGATGTGTTGTTGAATATCAGGATGCCCATAATTAGCACAAGACACAGAAGCTCCAAGTTTTTGCCATCTTTATATTCTATTGTATTTTATTTATTTCTTTATTTAAACAGAGAAAGATAGAAAAAAAGTCCCAACTACTTGTCCACTCCCCAAATACCTGCAGCAGCCAGAGGTGAGAGTTACGAAGTCAATCCAGCTCTCCCATGTAGTTAGCAGGGACCCAACTACTTGAGTTGTCACCTATTGACTAATGTGGTCTATGCTGGAATCAACAGCTGGAGCCAGGATTCAAACACAGGGACTCTGTTCTGTTATGTGGCCATTTTAAACACTAGGCCAAGGCCTGTCACAGTATTTTTCATTTTAGATATGTATACTTTTCCCAAAAGAAATTCGACTCAATATAAAAATTAATGAATCATTAGCCAAAATGAATTATATGGCCTTTTACATTTAAAAAAAATTAAAGGAATTTATTAATACATTAGATTTTTGAGGTCACAGCAAATGCATGATAATACATCATGATTCTCATCAATTCTCATGTTAATTTGATATTAATACAAACATACCAGATTCAATTTAATTCATACATACAACTCTAAAAATATGATACTTTTTTCTCTTGATCTCTCATACTCTTTTTTTTAGTTTTTAAAATAACATATGTTTAATTTACATTACAGTCAAAGGCATAATGCTCCACTAAATAAAGTGTTCAACAAACAAAAAGACTCTATTGCAGCAGGAATATAGGGCTATAAACCGACAATCAAATGATCATCTTTAAATCAGATTCAATTAAGATCACTGTCCAAAATTGGAATTATACCTTTACCAGGGGCAAACTCAACTTTACCTCAGTAGAATTTCTACCAAGAAAGAAGATGAGAAATATATTTCAATAAAAGTATATGTCTTCATCTGAGGCAACTCATTATTTTCAAAATAATTTTCAAAATTAGTATCACATCAAAACTCACTGCCTTTAATTTTATCTGAAAAATTGGAGAAATTAAAAGAAGTTAGCCTGGGAATCAAGAGATCTCATCTAGGATCTGCCATTCCCCAGTAAGATAACTTTCAATAAGATTTTAATTCTCTTGAAATCTGATTTACATATATGCAAAGTGAGAATTGTTAGTCCTATATAGTGTTAGACTTTGATGACAGAAAAGATAATGTTACTTCAGTGTTCTTTATAAATTATGTGCTGCATCAACCTGAATTATAATTATTATTAAGGTTGTACTCCTATATGCATATCAGTATTTATTCTCAATAGAGGAACAAGTTGGTAACAGAAAGGTGATAAAGAACAGACTATTCCACAAGGAATATTCAAACAGTAGAGAACCCTAAAGCTTTCTTCTCGGTACCACTGCACTTGCACTGATTTTTATCACAGGATGCCTTAACTTACAGACATACACAGCAATAGCTATTGTTGTTGTTTGTGGGTGCTGTCAGCAAAGACATAGCTGGAAAAAGGAACAGAACTACCTTGTGTGTGTAAATGTTGTATTATATACACCCATTGTCCAACAAAGAAGGAATTGATCAATAAAATCAAATACTGAATTCAAACAAATTTGTAATATAATAAGACAGAAAGCCACATACACATATAATACTTCTATAACTATAGAATACAGAGGTTAAACATACAGAGTAAGAATTATATGTAATGATGTCCAATCATTAGTGAAGACTGACTTTTTAAACTTGGGCACTATATTTGTGTTTTTGAGCTTAAAGACTATTTTAATAAATTTTCTTTATTCAAAAATAAGAAAATGACATATTAGCAGGTTGAATAAGCAGATTGGACCAGACACTAAAATTTAGTAAAATGTTAAGTGATGACTTGCTTACAAAATTCTGTATGAGTTCCTAATAGCTTGGGAGGTAATACAGAAAAATTTAAAGGAAAGGGCTCTAAGCACAGGTTTCTTAACTCTCTTCTAATTACTAAAATTACTATTAAATGGAATATAAATTATATTTTCTATCTGTAAAACAGAATACTTTAATCATATTTTATTAGATCAAATAAATATACAAATATAGCAATCCAAATACACTTCAGTTTTCCTTTTTGTTCCTTTTATTTTTCTAACCAATGGAAATGAATGTTCACTATTTATAGCACTTCCACAATTAACCATCTCATTTGCTTTAGGCTTTTTAAAGCACCATTAAGTGGAGAACTGAGATAAGAACTATTTAAAGTTACTTTAACCCTCATGTAACCTTATTAACCTTATTTAAAAATGACAGCACAAAAATAACTGGTCGGACTGGCTCATCTGAATTTGCCAGCAATAGAGGCAATCTAAAATTGTTATCAAACGAACATCCCAACTGAAATTATTTTAATGTAGCTCAACTCCAATTCATTCCTTAAGAGCAATTCATAGCATCCAGTCGCTTTCTGTTTGGAAGTATTTTATATCTAGCTAACAGAAGATCTTGATTGGAATAATCAAGATTATCAATCAAATTCAGATTATGTTTCTAGAAACTGTAGAATTATTTTAATTCCCACTTTCAACATGTGATTAAAAGCTTAATTTTTAAAATGCTGTTTTCCTCCTTTTTATCTTCTTTGTCCATCAACGTACTACCTGGAATTATGCTTTCTAGTATATTTTTACAAAGTGTTTCATATATATCTTATATTAATATTTTGTGAAACAAAGGGAAATAAGTTATTAAATAAGAAAAAGGAAGACAGATTTCTAAAGGAAAACACAAAAACATATTTTTCTTCTTACTTTGATTTTTTAAAAGAAAACTTCTAATAAAATTTTTCATTTTCTGTTATCTTGACCCCAGAAGATATTACAAAGATTGCAGCTCATGACAAGAGCCTAGGGTGATTACTGATGCCATAAACAAGAATGTCAATTTGTTAAGTCAACAACAGGAGTCACTGTTCACTTACTCCTCACATAGGATCTTTGTCCTTAGTGTGCTGTACATTGAGATTTAATGCTATAACTAGTACTCAAACAGTATTTTTCACTTTAGGTTTCTGTGTGGGAGCAAACTGTTGAAATCTTTACTTAATGTATGCTAAAATGATCTTCTGTATATAAAGAGAATCGAAAATGAATCTTGATGTGAATGGAAGGGGAGAGGGAGTGGATAAGGGGAGGGTTGCGGGTGGGAGGGACGTTATGGGGGGGGAAGCCATTGTAATCCATAAGCTGTACTTTGGAAATTTATATTCATTAAATAAAAGTTAAAAAAAGAATATTTGTTCACAACATACTTTTTCTCCCATCCATGTTTTATAATGATGGTTAAGATAAATGAATGTGGCCAGCGCTGCGGCTCAATAGGCTAATTCTCCGCCTGCGGCGCCAGCACTCGGGGTTCTGGTCCTAGCCGGGGTGTCGGATTCTGTCCCGGTTGCTCCTCTTCCAGGCCAGCTCTCTGCTGTGGCCAGGGAGTGTAGTCGAGGATGGCCCAAGTGCTTGGGCCCTGCACCCGCATAGGAGACCAGGAAAAGCACCTGGCTCCTGGCTTCTGATCAGCGCAGTGCACCAGCCGCAGCGGCCATTGTGGGGTGAACCAACGGACAAGGAAGACCTTTCTCTCTGTCTCTCTCTCTCACTGTCCACTTTACCTGTCAAAAAAAAAAAAAAAAAAGATAAATGAATGTAAAATTGATGACTAGAAGGACTTCTAGTCAAGATTTTACATGATCACATTTTGGTATCCACTAAATTATTTAAACAAAAATCCCCAATAAATAATTATGCTCATTTAGTAGTATGAGTATAAGAACCATAGAGTATATAACAGACAGATGGAGCCTATAGGTTTGCCAGACATCAAGCAGAGACTTGTGTTTCAGGGAATTCACACTCATTTTGGTGTTGGGTCACCACTGACCTCTGGGAACCTGGTGAATACTCCTGAATCTATGTAAGGACCTGTGACTGTGAGACCCAGGTATGAACAGCCTAGAGCCAGCCTTGGTAGCCAGAGGGCTATGTTACCACTCTCTTTCAATCTAGGGCAGACAAGAGGTCAGGGGACCATGTCTTGGGACACAGCATTGGGCAGGTAAAGCGAAACACTAGGCAGATCCTAAGGGTGTCTGTCCAGAGGCCCTGGGCAGTTTCCAGACTTGCCCAACTACCATATAGAGATCATCTTCCTGGTGAGATGCACTGTTTTGATATGTACTACCTGTTGTGGTGTGCACAACAGGGCCTTGTAAACATGAGTCCTACATGTGAGCCAACTGAAGTCAGCCTGGGGAGTTGAGGGGCTACTTCTATCACCGCCTCTATAACCTTGTGCAGAGAGCAAGGAATCATACTACTACTTTGGAACTCAGTGCCAGGCCAGTAAATCCTAGCATTGAGTAGATTCGAACAGTCCTTATCATCAGGGTAGTGCCTACAGAGACAAACTTTGGACCTGCTGTAGTATCTGGCAGAATTCTTTGGTCCTGGTTGAACAGTCTTATATCCCAGCCAACATCAGTTGTGGCTGATCAGTGTATCATCTGGGAGTGAGCTCACCTCAGCAGCAGACAGATCATAGCAAGGTAAGCTTTGTTCCTACTTAGACCAGATTGAACTGGTCTAAGTAGACTGAGTTACCTGGATATGATCCAGCAATGTGGCAATCACAGACACAGGACAAAGAGTCTGAGCTTATCACAGTTTCAGGAAGAGGCTTGTAGGAATTGATACATTTTTAGGTAATTTCCCAGGGCATATTGAAAAACACATCAACTGAAGAGTTGGGACAAATTTGAGCTTCGAGAGTATTGCTAGACCAATCAGACACATATCTACAGCAGACCTGGGGTAAACTTTGACATTAGTGTTATCTAGCTTTGAAATAGCAGAAATATCCATAGACTCAAAGAAAACAAAGACTAATTAGAATTCCTAGAAGGTCAGGCACAAAGGAGCCAGATTATTATAACCAAATCTTCAGTGTGCATATGATGTTTTACAGCAAAATGCACCAAGAACCTTCACGGAATCATGACCTCACCTTAAAACTAAAGTAAATGTAAGAAATTTTTTTAACTTTTATTTAATGAATATAAATTTCCAAAGTACAGCTTATGGATTACAATGGCTTCCCCCCCATAACGTCCCTCCCACCCGCAACCCTCCCCTTATCCACTCCCTCTCCCCTTCCATTCACATCAAGATTCATTTTCGATTCTCTTTATATACAGAAGATCAGTTTAGCATACATTAAGTAAAGATTTCAACAGTTTGCTCCCACACAGAAACCTAAAGTGAAAAATACTGTTTGAGTACTAGTTATAGCATTAAATCTCAATGTACAGCACACTAAGGACAAAGATCCTACATGAGGAGTAAGTGCACAGTGACTCCTGTTGTTGACTTAACAAATTGACGCTCTTGTTTATGGCATCAGTAATCACCCTAGGCTCTTGTCATGAGCTGCCAAGGCTATGGAAGCCTCTTGAGTTCACTGACTCTGATAATTTTTAGACAAGGCCATGGTCAAAGTGGAAGTTCTTTCCTCCCTTCAGAGAAAGGTACCTCCTTCTTTGATGACCCGTTCTTTCCACTGGGATCTCACTCGTGGAGATCTTTCATTTAGTTTTCTTTTTTTTTTTTTGCCTCAGTTTCTTGGCTTTCCATGCCTGAAATACTCTCGTGGGCTTTTCAACCAGATCCGCATGCCTTAAGGGCTGATTTTGAGGCCAGAGTGCTGTTTAGGACATGAAATTTCTAAATGGTCAAATGAAAATTCCAAGATGGCTCTTTTAATGAAACTCAATTACATTCAGGAGAAGACATGGAAATTTTGCAATATTCTAACAGATTTGATAGAGAGATAGAAGTAATTAAATTAAATCACACAGAAATTCTTCACCTGAAAAGTACACTAAATGAAATTAAAAATGCAATAGAAGACACAAAGCTGAATAGTTCAAACAGAAGAAAAAAAAGCCAGTGAGTTTGAAGTCAGGCTATTTGACAACACACAGTTGGAGGAAAGGAAAAGCTAAGAATAAAGAGGAATTTAAAAAGCTCATGTGGAACAGGGGATAGTATGAAAAGGGCAACTACATGAACTATTGGAATTCAAGAGGGATTTAAGAATTCCCAAAGAATTGAAGCCAGAATCAAAAAGTTCATGACAGAGAACTTCCCAAACCTAGGAAATAATTGAACTATCCATGTACAGGAAGCTCAGAGGTTGTCAGACTCAAATATACATAGGCAACCTCCCCAATGTTGAAGATAAAGCTGCAAGAGAAAATAACACATGTGGGGTTCCAACTTATCTGACTGAAGGCTGCTCAGCAGAAATCTTACAGACCAGGATGGAGTGGGATAAAGCTATGACAGTACTGAAGGAAAAAAAAATTATAGCTTCCTTTAACCCTCTTTGGGGCTTTTTTTTAAGTTTTCATATTGTATTTTTTAACAGATTCAATATGATTTGTAGATACAAGACTAAGCACATAATGATATACCCCTCCTCCCTCTCTACAGCCTCCCTTCCTCCTACTGAATAGATCTTCCAATCCATTCTCTTTCCACATCCTCTGAAGCTTCTAAGACGCATATGCTTTTTCTTCATCTTTTTTTTTAATCTGAGATGGTTCCAAAGATTTGTCTTCTAGATCAGATATTCTATCTTCTGCCTCACCAAGTCTGTTGTAAAGGTTTTCCATTGTACTTTTTATTTGACATATTGAATTTTTCATTTCTAGTATTTCAGTTTGACTTCTTCTCAAAGCTGAATCTCACAGGAAATTTTTCATACATAACATGTATGGATTTCTTTAACTCATGAATTTGCTTCACGTTTTTTCTGAGGAATCCTATGATCATTATTTTGCATTCCTTTTGGGGCATTTCATCAATCTCTTCGTTTTTACATTATTTTATTTTTTAAGATTTATTTATTTTATTTGAAATCCAGAGTTACAGAGAAGCAGAGGTAGAGAGAGAGAGAGAGAGAGAGAGAGGTCTTCCATCTGCTGGTTCATGCCCCAAATGGCCACAATGGCGTGAGCTCTGCTGATCCGAAGATGGGAGCCAGGAGTGTTGTCCAGATCTCCCACATGAGTGTAGGGGCCCAAGGACTTGGGCCATCTTTTACTGCTTTCCCAGGCCATTAGCAGAGAGCTGGATCAGAAGTGGAGCAGCAAGGACTCTAGCTGGTGCCCATATGGGATGCTGGTACTACAGGCAGCTGCTTTGCCCACTAAGCCACAGTGCCAGTCCACACATTCTAATATTGAAATTTTGTGTTCCATTTGGGGAATCATGTTGTCTTCTTTGTTATTGCTTCTTGCAATTCTGTATTTTTAGGCGTTTGTGGAAACACGTGTTAGTTTTCTCCACTGATGGGTTTTATCTTTGGATTATGCCTCTGTGGCTTAGTGGAATGTATCCTCCTTCTGTGTATACCCAGAAGGTTGTGTTGTGTGGGGCTAAGGATCTGTGGTCCGTGCTCAAGAGTGTGGCTAGAATCCAGGGTGACACTCACTTTGGGCATGGTAGATCTCTATTGTCAGTAGTGGGGAGGGAATGATCACATTTATTGGTATAATAACAACCTCAGCTCCTGTATTCCAAAGAGATCAAAGCCTCGGTATTAGCCTGCAGTGGGTCCAACCCTCACTCATGATGGCACAAGAACCACACAAAGGTTCTGTGCAGTCATCAGTGTGAGCCCAGAACCCTCAGCAATAACCTATCCAAAGCATCAGGAAGCTTTGAGCCTCTGACACCAGATACAGTGGTTACCCAGAGACCAGGCTACACCCTACATCTTATCATGCAGTCACAGGATTCCCACAGTCATGGTATGCAGAGGATCCCTTCTCTGCTCTGTGAGTCTGCCCTCTAAACTCAGAGAGCAGAGTCATTTCCAGAATCAGCTGCTGTCTGTGCTCTGCTTTGGATGTTTGTGCCCCTGAGCCTGTGATAAGATGAGAGGATGGAAGCACCTCACAATCTTAAGTGGGTACCCATCCCTCTGTCAACCCTCCCAATCAGAAAAGGCAGGGAGAAATGTGGATTTTCCCCTGTGCTAAAATCCCCTGGTCACATAGGTGAGAGCTACTGAGGCCTCTACTTGTGGCAAGATGGGTCTTTTTTGTATGGATGTATGATTTCAATTATTTTGGTTAAATACTTGGGAGAAGGGGCCAGCATTGTGGTACAGCAGGTTAAGCCTCTGCCTGCAATACCAGCACCCATATCAGCACTGATTTGAGTCCCAGCTGCTCCACTTCCAATCCAGCTCTCTGCTAATGTTCCTGCAAAAGCAGTGGATGATAACCCAAGTGATTGGGCCTCTGCCACCTATGTGAGACCTGTATGGGGTACTTGTTTTCAGCCTGGCCCAGCTGTGGCTGTTATGGTCATTTTGGGAATGACTCAGCAGATGGAAGCCATGAAGTAAACATGTAGGAATGAAAGTAGAAAGAATAGAAGTAACAGTGAGAAACTCCCCCCACCTTTTTTTTTTTTTTTTTGACATTCAGAGTTAGACTGAGAGAGAGAGAGAGAGAGAGAGAAATGTCTTCCTTCCGTTGGTTCACCCCCCAAATGACCGCCACAGCCAGTGGGCTGCGCTGATCTGAAGCCAGGAACCAGGTGTTTCCTCCTGGTCTCCCATGAGGGTGCAGGGCCCAAGGACTTGGGCATTGAAATATGACTAGCATGGGCAAGGAATAGAACTTTTAATTGTAATAAATTTAATTAAATTGTCACACTTAAATTGCTTAATGTAGATACCACTGCAGAAATCATTAATTCATTGTAGTATTCAATAAACTATTTTCAGAACTCAACATTTAGGAGATGCAATTTACTATTCCTATATGAGAAGCAATGAGAAAGAGAGACAGACATGTATAGACAAAGAATCCCCATCTACTGGTTCACTCTGCAAACATCTCCAATAGCTGAGGCTTTGCCAGGTCAACACTTGAGCCAGAAACTCAAATCATGTCTCTCACCTAGGTGGCAGGAACTTGACCCCTTAAGCCATCAACATTTGCCTCCCAGGAAGCTGGAATCAGAAACAGCTGGGAGTCGAATTAACTGGCACACTAAGAGGCGACTAAACTGCTAGGTCAAATGTTCATCCCTAAATTAACCTTTTATTACATGCTCTGAGACGTGCAGTAGCTTCATTCCTTTTGGGCGCGTACCTGTTCCTCTCAGCTTCTCTGAACTTCAACCTTCAATCTTCTGCTGAGCAAAAATTAAATTTTTAATTATGGGCCCTTATTATCAACCAAAGCTTCCATCAAATACAGTATTTTTTACTACAATTACATATTATCTGAAATGTTACTATGAAGGTTTGATGATAGGGTCAGAGGGAAAGCTCCTTCCTTAAAAAAAGTCATAGAAACTTTCACAAACACAGAAATTATCAGATTATCAGACAATTGTACATATCACAGAAGTATTAAATAGAGTGAGAATAAGAAAAATTGAGACTTCCATAAAATGCAAATCATGAGCTCTTATTTTTCTTTCATTCCAGTTCTATCTTTAACATTTAAGTAGTTTATAATATTTATACATCACATTTCAGAGTACTGAAAGTAAATTCTCAGTTATTGTTATGATGTAAAAAAAAATATGGATTCAATTCAAAGGCAAATTTCCTAGCCAATTTCAATACAATATGAAACGATGAGAAAAACTCAAGGTACTTCTAAACTTGTAGGCCCCAAACTTTGCTGATAGTCAAGTCATATGGAGACATGGTAAAATAAGTCTCTGTGACAAACTCTAGACTGAATGTACCAGAATCAGTTTGTAATAATCATAGTAAGTATAGGAAACTGACAAAAATAGACATGGTAATAACTATTCAGGAAACTGTTCTAAATACTTTTTCTAATCTTTATATACTTTTGTATGTTGGGAAAACTAATTGTGTGTGATAATAGCTAAGAGCGAATCTGAATTTCATAGTACTGATTCTCATCCTCATGTTCATATTGTTCAACTGGATTGTATGAGAGTCTTGATAAAAAGGTAACACTCTGAATACTATGCTTTGTTCTCTTTTTACAAGTTACAGGCATACCAGATCACATAATCAATGTCGCTTTGTGCTTACTGGCCAATGCAATTCACCAAATGAACAAATGTAAATATTGATTTTATTTATTGGGTTTACCCAATATTTTCATTTATGAAAATACACATTAAGCCTGAACTACCAGGGATATTGAAAATTATATTCATGTGTTTATAGAAATAACATAAAATCCCAATTCTTTATTATTTCAAATATTATAAATAAATATTGGGCATTGTAGAAAAATCTTGAAACTGGATATTTCATAGTGTTATATGTAATTTTATCCCATATGTTTTACATACTGTCATTTATTTTTTCCATTTTTTTCTGTACCATTTACTGGTTATAAGGGAATTACTTATATTATAGAAGTCTCTGGTAACTTAAAATTTTTCACTGCCTCAGGGTATGTATGGCTTATAAGATTCTCAGATAAATTCAGCAGCTTGTGGGAATTCTTTTCATCTCATTGATAGCTAGAGTCAGGAAACTTATTAGCAGAATCATTTGCTGTTGTGGTCATTAATATATGGTCTGTGTTGTCGTGTATAATCCAGTGATCAAGGAAATCTTATTTCAGAAAAAAAAAATGCCCCACTCATTTGATCCACAGAATGAAATAGAGAGAAGTAACAAAAAGGGAATATAGGATAAACAAAAAATACTTTTAGAACAAAAAGAACATGCTTCCAGACGGCTGAATAGAATCATGTGAGGAAATATGCCCTAAAGTCTTATTAATGGTGTGAAAATGTTAGAAATATGTACTTATTGTCCAGGAATTTTTAATCTCTATCCAATCTAACATGAACAATTTGTTCAGCTGAACAATTAAGAGGGGGAAAAAGTTTCATTTCTACAAGTGCTGACTTTTTGATCCGTATTGGATGATTATCACAATAAGAAAACAAAGCTGTTTTTAATAATTAACTGAACAAAAGAATTCTTCTATTATAATCAGAACAAAAATATATAAGGAAAATATGATAAAAGCTGGGACTATTTAAGGTGATGATAAATGTCGTTATGGGTTCATCTACTTTCTTGAATGTTTTTCTAAATTTTTCCTATTTTATTTAAAGAGGCAGAATTAAGAGTTCCAAAAATATCTGAAACATAACAGACAGATTGTAGCTCAATTTAATCCACTATATTAACCTGTAATTTAGTTTTATTTTGTTAGCCTATTAATAATCTTTGATTCTTCATTGAAACAGCTACAACATAGTACTGAGAACAAGACCTTAGCTTTGTATACTATATCACAATTTATATCTTATTAATCTTCTGCACAATAACATGAAGTAGGTATAATCTATATTTTAGAGTATATGAGAGCTGATGGTCTGTTGTGGAAAACTCATTTTTTTCTTTCACTTAAGTGACAGAAAATATTTTAATACTATTTTTCTATTGAGCTTTCAATGTGCACACTTGATATTTAAATACAAATAGATGATGTCTAAACTGGCATCCCATAGCTGAGCACTGGTTCAAGTCCTGGCTGCTCCACTTCTAATTCCTGCTAATGTGCCTGGGAAAGAAAGAGTACCTGGGCCCCTGACACTCATGTGGGAGAGCAGATGAAGTCAGAACTCTGGGACTCAGCCTGGCCTAGCCTTATCCAACGTGGCCATTTGGAGAAAGAACCAGTTGATAGAAAAGCTCTCTTTCTTTTATCTTAATAGAAAACTTTTATTTAATAAACATAAATTTCAAAGTACTACTTTAGGATTATAGCGGTTCTTCCCCCATAACCACCCTCCCTCCCTGCAAACCATCCTATCTCTTACTCGCTCTCCCATCTCTTTCTTCATGAAGATTCATTTTTAATTATCTTTATTTACAGAAGATCAACTCTATACTGAGTAAAGATTTCAACAGTTTGCACCCACACAGACACACAAAGTATAAAATACTGTTTGAAGATTAGTTTTACCATTAATTCTCATAGTACAACACATTAAGGACAGAGGTCCTACATGGGGAGCAAGTGAACAGTGACTCCTATTGTTGATTTGACAATTGACTCACTTATTTATGATGTCAGTAATCACCCGAGGCTCTTGTCATGAGCTGCCAAGGCTTTGGAAGCCTCTTGAGTTCACAAACTCTGACCTTATTTAGGCAAGGCCATAGTCAAAGTGGAAGTTCTTTCCTCCCTTCAGAGAAAGGTACCTCCTTCTTTGATGGCCCGTTCCTTCCACTGGGATCTCACTCACAGAGATCTTTCATTTAGGTCAATTGTTGCCACAGTGTCTTGGCTGGAAAAGCTCTCTTTTTCTTCTTTTCCCCGTCCATCACTCTGCATTTCATATAAATAAATCTTTTATTAAAAACAATATAAAGACAATTCTAGGAGATTGTACTAAAATCTTTATAATAAAAATATTTATTTTTTGAATATTTATTTATTTCAAAGGTACAGTTACAGAGAGGTAGAAGTAGAGAGGGAGAGGGAGAGAGGTCTTCTATCCACTGGTTCACTCTCTAGATAGCTGAAATAGCCAGAGCTGTGCTGATCTGAAGCCAGGATCCAGGAGCTTCTTCTGGGTCTCCCACATGGGTGCAGGGGCCCAAGAACCTGGACCATCTTCTACTGCTTTCCCAGGCCATAGCATAGAGCTGGATGGGAAGTGGAGCAGTCGGGACTTGAACCAGCACTGCATATAGGATACTGGCACTGTAGGCAGTAGCTTTACCTGCTATGCCACAGCACCGGCCCTAAAAACAATTTATTAAGCTATACTATGAGGCCAGGATCACACTAGTTACCATTTAAATTGTTTTGAAGGATCTTTTAAAAAAATTTTTATTACTATAAAGAGAATAGATTTCATAGGTACAATTCTAAGAAGATAACTGTATTTCTTTCCCTCCCTCTCCTTCAATCCCCTTCCTTCCTTCCTTTTTTTTAATTTTTGCAAAAAAAAAAAAAATTCAATACACTATCTAATCACAGGCTTAATGCACCACTAACCATAATACTCAACATATAAAAAGAAAAAAGACCACAGTTCTATAGGAGTATAAACAAGAGCTAAAAACAACAATCAAATCATAAGATGTCTGTTTCATCCCTATACGTATTTGTATTCTATACTAACTACCACATTATCAGAGAAAACATGTATTTTTCCCCAAAAGGATCTGTACTTTCAAAAATACAAATCACTGATTCTCTAAATGACATGTTCCTGTATAATTACAATAATACCCTGTATGTTTACCTACTTGTACAGAGAGAGGGCGAGATAGAGAGAGCAATCTTCCATTTGCTGGTTCACTCCCCAAATGGTCACAACCGCTAAGACTATGTCATATTGAAGCCAGAAGCCACAAGCTTCTTCCAGTTCTCCCACGCGAGTGCAGGTGCCCAAGCATTTGGGCCATCTTCCATTGCTTTCCCAGGTGAATTAGCAGGGAACTGGATCAGAAATGGAGCTGATGGGACTTAAAACAGTGCCCCTATGGGATTTTTGCAATGTAGGTCATGGCTTTACCTGCTATGCCACAACACTGACCCCAAATATTATGACTCTGAAGTCAGTTTCTACTACAATGTTCTGTACATATTGTGACAATGATTAAAAACATTTTGAGAAAAAAAATTGATTAACAACAATGATGATTAGTCATTGGGACCTAATTGCATGAATTATCCAAACAAAACAGGGCGATGACTAAAGATAGGGAAAACAAACAAAAACCTAATGTTTCGCTCAGAAAGCAAGGAGGTGCATGAACTGAAGAGAGTTTAATAAGACTCTAGGGATTACAAGGGGAAGTGTTCAACATAGCTTAGAAAGAGGAAGTTTATGAGAGGAATTTTAAATTTACTTTTGGGAATAGTCATTGTAGGGCTTTATGTCCTAAAAATTCATCTTACTCTCACTTTTCTGGATCTGGTCACTTTGAGCCTCTGCGGGCTAAGATCACATGGCAGGAGCATTCTCACACACATGATTGAAGTCTGAGACATTTTTTGTAGAAGATTTACTGATGCACACACATTTGATACAATACTCAAGGCTAAATGGAAAGATGTAACCTACAAATGACTTTTTGTGTGTGTGTGTGTGTGTGTGGTAACAGACAATATGATCAAAGCCTAAGTTTGCACCGTTCAGGAAATTTTCAAAGTGACACCTCCATGAAGCTTCCTCTGAATTAAGAAATTGAATCTTGGCTGGCACCATGGCTCACTCAGCTAATCCTCCACCTGTGGCGCCAGCACCCCAGGTTCTAGTCCTGGTTGGGGCGCCGGGTACTAGTCCCCATTGCTCCTCTTCCAGTCCAGCTCTGGCCCAGCAGGGCAGTGGAGGATGGCCCAAGTGCTTGGGTTCCCGCACCCGCCTGGGAGACTGGGAGGAAATACCTGGCTCCTGGCTTTGGATCGGTGCAGCACTGGCCATAGCAGCCATTTGGGTGGTGAACCAATGGAAGGAAGACCTTTCTCTCTGTCTCTCTCTCATTGCCTGTCAAAAGAATAAATAAAATAAAAAAAAATACTCTTTTTGTCTGTCTTCCTTTGCACAACAATATGTCTCAAGACTTATCCTTTGTTGCTAGGATATAAGTTTATTCTTTTGAAATTCTGTAAATATCCCTTTGGATGGACACACTGCAAGTACTTTATCCACCTTTATCAATCCTCATAAGGAAAACAAACAGTATTTTTTAGATTCTACTCTAAAAGAAATTGTATATGTTAGAATGCATGAGATTGACATTTTTATATGATAGATATCCAAGATTCATTATTTTTACTTTACAGATATCAAAGTGATCTGCTACCATTTACTGAAGAGATCATCATTCTCCCAAAACTCAAGAATGACACTTTGTCTTAAGTGACCTAAGTGTGGCTGTTTTTTTCTGAACTCTGTTCTGTTCCTTTGGTCTACTTTTGCATCTTTATGCTGAAACCATGACTTATAATCATTATACTTCATGATAACTCTTTCTAGGATTGGTAATTCCCTTAGGTAGACTTTTCTCAATTTATTAAGATTTAGGAACGAGAGTTTATTTAAACTCAAGCAGGCATATCTGACTTACTACAACGTTTTCATTGTTTATTGAATTAAATAAGTTGCATCTACCAATTTAAGTATCCTTTAACGGATCAATTCTATTGAAAAAAAAAAAAACGATATGGGATAATGGGCTATGAAGAATAAGGTAAACTAATTCTACCAAAGTCTAAAAAAAAAAAACCTCAAATGTT
This sequence comes from Oryctolagus cuniculus, assembly GCF_964237555.1. NCBI lineage: Eukaryota > Metazoa > Chordata > Mammalia > Lagomorpha > Leporidae > Oryctolagus > Oryctolagus cuniculus. Next base: position 63,547,360 of record NC_091442.1, read on the forward strand.
CATACTGATACCTCTAAACACCCATCTTAAAAAATGATGGCGAGAGGTTTTACAACTCAACGATTTCAACTTCTCATGCAGTTGGAACATCCTACATCCTTTTTTTCCTCCTAAGGGAGCTTGAGTTTCTGTGAACACATCTAATCAAGTGATGGTGCCAGTGAGTTTGTGCTACAGAAATTTGTGTTCATAGAAACCTGAATGTTAAAGTAACTCTGAGCTGAGTCCTCCTGAAACATTCATTTCCAGAGACCCAATATGATATTTCTGTCAGCATCCATCAGAGACTACTAATAGAATGTTTCTGAAGCACACTACCTTCTTACTGGAACAAAACCCATGCCTTAATTTCCACTGGCCTCCACAGGAGCTTTTTTTCTGTACTCCACCCAGCCATAAATAATGTTACTTCTATTATATCCTTCACTACCTTGTATCAAACAACCACTTCATCTGTCACTCTACCTCACCTTCAGGCAAGCAAGGATAATCTCTGTTTTTTTTTTTTTTTTTTAAGGTTACGTTTTCAGTGTTAACCCTGCTTTTTGCAAATAAATAAGCTCTTGGGTGTTTTGAATGATTGAACATTTTGAATGATTGAATAAAAGGATTTTCCCCCAATTTCTTAAATTTTCTAGCTGTTGAGCATTCAGAGATGAGGATAATGAAAAATATTCATGAAAATGGAATTAAAAGATGTTTATATTAATGCAAAATTATTGATATTGAGGGATATGAGCGATCTTCAAAATTTCATAAATAATGTATATTATGAATAAATACATATGATACAAAAATTTTCTTGAATCAAAATAAACTTTTTTTAAAGATTTTTTTATTTATTTGAAAGTCATAGTTACACAGAGAGAGAGGTCCTCCATCCGCTGGTTCACTCCCCAATTTGCCGCAATGGCTCGAACTGCACCAATCCGAAGCCAGGAGCCATGAGCCTCTTCCAGGTCTCCCACATGGATGCAGGGGCCCAAGGACTTGGGCCATCCCCCACTGCTTTCCCAGGCCACAGGAGAGCTGGATTGGAAGTGGAGCAGCCAGGTTTTGAACCAATGCCAGTATGGGATGCCGCTGCTTTCGGCCAGGGCATTAATCCACTACACCAGAATGCCGGCCTCCCAAAATAAACTTATTTTAATTTTTTTTCTACATGTCATTTAAAGTACCCTTGAATATGGTTCTTGCATAAGGGAATTAAAATTTTGAGGGGCCAGCACCGTGGCTCACTTGGCTAATTAATGCTCTGCCTGCCATGCGGGCACTCCATTCTAGTCCTGGTTAGGGCATGGGGTAGTAGTCCCCATTGCTCCTCTTCCAGTCCAGCTCTCTGCTGTGGCCCGGGAGGGCAGCAGAGGCTGGCCCAAGTGCTTGGGTCCTTGCACCCGCATGGGAAACCAGGAGGAAGTACCTGGCTCCTGGCTTCGGATCAGCGCAGCGCAGCCATTAGGGGAGTGAACCAACGGAAGGAAGACCTTTCTCTCTGTCTCTCTCTCGCTGTCTATAACTCTACCTGTCAAATAAAAAAAATTGAGGAAAGAATATAGGGGGTTAATGTCCTTAATCTCAAACAAGTTCTTACATATCAGTAAAAACAACAAATAATTGAATAGAGAAAATAGGCAAAGAATAAAAATGTTCAATAATGGTCAATGTTTATAGTGTCTATATTATTTCTTAGGAAATGTGAGAAATGATTGACAGATGTGGTGGAATGAGAAGGCCATGGCAAGATGGCTGCTGGCATGCAAGTGTCAGTTACTCAGTAATGGCTTCAGAAACCACCTGGGAAACCACCTGGCAATGGAGCCTGCCTGGCAACAGGCTGTGATTGGTTAGGGCAAAAACCGTCCTTTGGCCGGATTGGCTACCTTGGCTATATAAGCTGCTATACCAACTGAAATAAATGAGTCTGTGGGCTACTCGCCTCTGGCCCCCTTTCCCCCATCTCCTGGGGTCTGTGTTGTGACTCTGCACCTATTGCCCCCACCGCGCTCCTCCTCTCAGAATGAATCCACAGCAACAGACAGACATTAACCTATTTCATCCTCAGAACAGCAAGATCTAGATAATACCAATACCATTCCATTTGTATAGAAGAGTGAGGCACAAACGGTCACACTGCTATAAAATGCTGAAGTTGGGATCCAGACAATGTATCTCCATGCTGAACACTGAAGCATGATTCCCTATTGCTCTAAAATAATAAATGCCTGATAGAATAGTCTATTGAGAAAGTGGAAGAGAGAGAGACAGAGAAAGAAAGAGAAAGAAAGAAAGAAAGAAAGAAAGAAAGAAAGAAAGAAAGAAAGAAAGAAAGAAAGAAAGAGTGAGTTAGCCAAAAATGGGTACCACATGAACTCAGTCTAATGGAGTTTTAAAGATTGATAAATAGGTAGTCCATACATTGGGACTGGGGGTATAAATTGCAGTACAATTCAACAGTATTTACAAAATGTACTCTCACATGTGTGGCAGACATACCCAGAAAAGTTCATGACAGATCTGTTTGTAGCAGTGAAATATAAATAGCCCAAATACAGAAGGTGAAGATTTCAGTTACATGTATGCTAGTATATCTACACAGTAGGAGATGTACCATTGCTAAACAAATAACAGAGTAGAAGTATTGGATGTTAAGGAAAGTTGTCCTTGATATGATTTCAAGTGTAAAAGTATCCAGCAAGTTATTTAAAATGACCAGCAAACAGTAACAAACACAATGGCATCCCATGTGAAAGTAAGGTCCGGATCCATACCACAGATAACCAGCAGAGAACTCATATTCAGAAAGAAAAGTCTGGTATCCGTTGTCTGTTTTGGTACCACTTATATTAGTGATAGAATTACTCCTGACAAACTGACTCTGATGGTATCAGTCTCACAAAAAGCTCCTCAGAGCTTATCTTCTTGCTCCTTGGTGTGCCAATTTAACAAAACCACAGCACGGTATATGTTTCTGAAATTGCTCTTAGCTTCCAGAGAACAGGAGATCAGGTGGCATTTTCCTCCCTTGTCTCCTGGTCCTGTGCATTAATGTAGTGTTCTGCTTCCCTGGAGAACTCTCATAGACCTGATATTGCTTTCCTGGGAACTTAAATTGATTGACCACATGTCATCACACTCTCAACCCACACCATGCTTTCCATTGTTATCAGTGGAATTTAATGCTGACAACTAAGATACAAATGATAAAGTATTTACTACCCCAGCAAATGAGTTTTTTCTTCCTTAACCTCTTACTAAGTCCAAGCTTGTGCTTTCTACACCTTAAATAGTTTCCTCCAGGAAGAAGAATGTTGGGAGATTAGAACACTGGCCACATAAAAAGAAAGGTGTTCAATTCAAAAGCAAAAGTGTAGCTTTTTCTTCACTTTTATTTTCTGGAAGACATAAACACATTCATAAGAGGTTTTGGTAGCAACATATTCAGCGAATATTACAATGACAGCAATTAAGAAAATTTGTAAACACAGCAAGAGATGAGGTATACACAAAAATATATAGAAGCTTCTGATTTTAATATACATGCTCTATGTGATTATCAAAGAATCTGAAGTTGAATTTACCCCTAGATTGTCATGAAAAAGTGTGACTATGTAATAATAATAATTGTTATTATATACAATTTATCTTCCCAAACAGAATATTCTAAAGTGAAAAGGACTGCCAGAAATAATTATCATAGGGCATAAAATGGGGCTCTTCCAAACAAAGCAGAACCTAAATCACCCTGGCAAAAGGATAGCATAGCCTGGTAGACCAATCTTAGTTTAGTGTTAATTAGAGCAGTGTTTGAATACCAATTCCCCAGGTTTAGAGGGAAAATGCTTAGATTAGTCTCAACATCCACACAGACAATTTAAGACTGTAGAAGTAATAAAGTATAAAAAAATAAAGCAAATAATTCATTTTAGGTGTTTAATGTAATAGCCCCTGTACTTATATTGGTAGTGTTGGCCAATGAATAAAGTTCTTTCTATTTGCTACCTCTCTGTGTTTAAATTTCTTGACCTCAGCAAACTAGATTATCATCACACTTATCAACAGGATTGATTTTTGTGAGAAGAAAGTGGAGTGCAACCTTCACAATATTCAAATAAATTAAGCATGAGTCAAGAATTTTATACTCAGGGAAACTGACTTTCAAATATAAAAGACAAAAAGTATTGTTAATATGTAAGAATTCAAAAAAAACTTGTTTCCATGAATACTTCTCGAACAGTTTAATAGAGGCAAACTACAGGTAACCAAATGACTAGACAGACATTGGTGCAAAGATGTAGAGTAGGCATTCAATTTGTGGAACTAAGTAAAGAGATTAAAAAATGAAAAAAAAAGTGGTGGCTAATAGGCACATAGAACAGATGATATTGGTAGTATAGATATTTTATATGTATTATTTATAATTCTATTGTAGGCACATAGAAAAAAATCATGCCTAAGAATATGAACAAACATCCATGTCTATAACTTCTAGTGCTGTCTACCAATGAAGCCTGGAAGCAAATACAAATGATGTACTGATGAACATCCCTAGTGCACAGATCTTCGTCTTAAAGTACTATTACAAAACAAATCACCCAGGGCTCTTCAGGGAAGTACATCCTTCTTGATCTAGGTCAGGAATTTCACCTGTCATATACCTGGGACATCTTGTTGCTTAAAACTGCAAGGACGTTATCAACACTAGAGCCAGTCTACAGAAGCACCTCCTTCATGTAGGTAACACAGCGGTTGAAATCTACCAAATATGCTTGAATCTATGAGCCCATAAAATTAATTTAAGGAAAAGGGACTATTATGAAAAAATAATCCTTTATCTTTTTTTTGTAAAAAAAACCTTTTTTTATTTAGTAAATATAAATTTCCAAAGTACAGTTTATGGATTACAATGGCTTTCTCCCCCCAATAATATCCCTCCCACTCGCACCCCTCCCATCTCCCGCTCCCTCTCCCATTCCATTCACATCAAGATTCATTTTCAATTATCTTTATATACAGAAGATCGATTCAGTATATATTAAGTAAAGATTTCATCAGTTTGCCCCCACACAGAAGCACAAAGTGTAAAATACTGTTTCAGTACTAGTTATAGCATTACTTCACATTGGACAACACATTAAGGACAGAGATCCCACATGAGGAGTAAGTACACAGTGACTCCTGTTGTTGACTTAACAATTTGACACTCTTGTTTATGGCGTCAGTAATCTCCCTAGGCTCTAGTCATGAGTTACCAAGGCTATGGAAGCCTTTTGAGTTCGCCGACTTCAGTCTTATTCCGACAGGGTCATAGTCAAAGTGGAAGTTCTTTCCTCCCTTCAGAGAAAGGTACCTCCTTCTTTGAAGGCTACGTTCTTTCCACTGGGATCTCACTCGCAGAGACCTTTCGTTTAGATCTTCTTTTATTTATTTATTTTTTTTTGATTTTGTTATGGCTGCTGCCTGCTTTATTTTTTTTTTAACTTTTATTTAATGAATATAAATTTCCAAAGTACAGCTTATGGATTACAATGGCTTCCCCCCCATAACGTCCCTCCCACCAGCAACCCTCCCCTTTCTCACTCCCTCTCCCCTCCCATTCACATCAAGATTCATTTTCCAAATTCCTAACATTGGAAAACATTATGCTGAGTGAAATAAGCCAATCCCAAAGGGACAAATACCACTTGTTCTCCTTGATAGGTGACAACTGAGCACCAAAAAGGAAACCTGTTAAAGTGAAATGAACACTATGAGAAACGGTGACTTGATCAGCCCTCACCCTGACTGTTGATGAGCAACTTGATATGTTATCCCTCTTAGTATTTTTTTTGTTTGTTCTACCTAATACTTTTGGTTGAATACTGTAATCAATACACAATTCTTCTTAAGTGCTGAAACTTAACTGAAAAGTGATCACTGTTAAATATAAGAGTGGGAATAAGAGAGGAAAGAGATGTGCAATTTGGGACATGCTCAAGCTGACTTACCTCAAACGGTAGAGTTAGAAACATACCAGGGGATTCCAATTCAATCCCATCAAGGTGGCACGTACCAATGCCATCTCACTAGTCCCAGTGATCAATTTCTGTTCACAATTGATCATAATGATAGGAATAAGAACCAAAGGGATCACATAAACAAGAATAGTGTCTGCAAATACTAGCTGATAGAATAAAAAAGGGAGGAATGATCCAACATGGGAAGTGAGATACACAGCAAACCCATAGAATGGCAGATGTCCTAAACAGCACTCTGGCCTCAGAATCAGCCCTTAAGGCATGAGGATCCAGCTGAAAAGTCCATGAGAGTATTTCAGGCATGGAAAGACAAGACACTCTGGGAAAAAAAAAAAAAAAAAAAACTAAATGAAAGATCTCCGCAAGTGAGATCCCAGTGGAAAGAACGGGTCATCAAAGAAGGAGGTACCTTTCTCTGAAGGGAGGAAAGAACTTCCATTTTGACCATGGCCTTGTCTAAAAATTATCAGAGTCAGTGAACTCAAGAGGCTTCCATAGCCTTGGCAGCTCATGACAAGAGCCTAGGGTGATTACTGACGCCATAAACAAGAGTGTCCATTTGTTAAGTCAACAACAGGAGTCACTGTGCACTTACTCCTCATGTAGGATCTTTGTCCTTAGTGTGCTGTACATTGAGATTTAATGCTATAACTAGTACTCAAACAGTATTTTTCACTTTAGGTTTCTGTGTGGGAGCAAACTGTTGAAATCTTTACTTAATGTATGTTAAACTGATCTTCTGTATATAGAAAAATGAAAATGAATTTTGATGTGAATGGAAGTTGAGAGGAGTGGGAAAGTGGAGGGTTGTGGGTGGGAGGGATGTTATGGGGGGGAAGCCATTGTAATCTATAAGCTGTACTTTGGAAATTTATATTCATTAAATAAAAGTTTTAAAAAAAGATTCATTTTCGATTGTCTTTGTTTTCTTGATGCTTGCACTAGTTTGTTCACTATTCTAATCATGTCTTCAAAGAAGTGATAGTCATCAAACATGCTATAAAATCCAGGCAGTTTATTTGGGACCCAAAAAATCATTCCCTGTCTTTACACATAATTGAGAATTAATTCACCCATCAACACTAACAAAACCAATACTTCACATAAGAGGAAATGTGATGGCTGGCCTTGTGGCATAGTAAATAAAGTCACCTCCTGGGACATTGGCATCATATATGGGCATTGGTTCAAGACCCAGCTGCTCTATTTCAGATCCAGCTCCCTGCTAATGTGCCTGGGAAAGCAACAGAAGATGGCCCAAATGCTTTGGCTCCTGCCACCCACATGAGAAACCTGAAAAAGGCTCCCAACTCCTGGCTTTAGCTTGGTGTAGCCTGGGCCACTGAAGCTATTTGGAGAGTGGATCAGCACATGAAAGATTCTCTCTACACATATGTATACATATGTGTATATATATGTATATACATATGTATACACTATGTATATATGTGTATATATATGTGTGTATATATGTATACATATATAAATATATATATGTATATATCTGTGTCTCTACGTGTGGTTCTTTCAAATAAGCAAATAAATCTTATTTTAAAAAGGAGTAATGTCTTGGGCACAGTATTGTGGTAGAGTGAGTTAAGTCAAGGCTTGTGAGGAAGGCATCCAATAGCTAAGTGCTGGTTAGAGCCTAGCTTGCTTTGCTTTGAATCAAGCTTTCTGGTATGGTGCCTTGAAATGCATCAGATGAATCCCCGATTGTGTGCACCCCTATCCCCATATGGGACACCCAGATGGAGTTCCTGACTCCTGGCTTTGGCATGGCCCAGCCCTGGCTATTGTGGCCCTTTGGAGTTTTGACAAGTGGATGGAAGACCTGAATAGCTCCCTCTTGCTCTTTCTCTCTCTCTCTCTCATAACATTTTTTTAAAAGACAAAATGTCTTAAAAATATTTTAGTTCAATTATAATAAAATAGCTATGATGCACAACAATATACTGTAACACTGAGTGATTGTCTTCATTTAGACATTTTCCTAAAACCACTATAAACAAATGAAAATTTCTGTTACATGCAATTATTTGAGGAGGTCATAGTCCAAACATAAAAGCAGCCTTCATGTGTTCTTTCTACAGAGGCTAGACACGTATCTCATGATGCTACAGTGAATTCAAGCAAATAACTGAAATACAATTTTAACTCTGTCATCCTTACATTGAATTGCATTGCTACTTCCAAAAGAGATGAAACATAGAAGGCAAATAAATCACATTATATATTTGATGTGGGACTGTATGACTCAACAAAGCTTTAGTCTTAAATCTTACTTTCTCAAAAATCTCATATTTAAGGGTAGGATGGTTTTTACCAAGGACCTATTTTCTAAACTATCAGTTGTGTTTACTGAAATACACTTTTTTTTTATTCTTGACCACCGAGAATGCATAATTCCTAAAGGTAATAGGAAAAAAACACAATGTTTCAGTTCCAATTGCATCCATTATTTTACAAGGATTCAGCTTCATTTGGCTGAACATCCTTAATACTTAATATTTCTTGTATTCTATGAGTTCTGTTGCTCATATTAACATTTACAGAATTCAATCAAAACCTCTACCTTTTTGAATGAGGATATTTTCTAGTTGATGAAGTTTCTGTTTTCCAAATATTTTTTTCACATACAACTGTGTTAGAGATAGCACCTATTCTTAGTAAATAGAATATATCAAGCATAATTTAACTTTTAAATTCTTTTTTTTTTTTTTGACAGGCAGAGTTAGTGAGAGAGAGACAGAGAGAAAGGTCTTCCTTCCGTTGGTTCACCCCCCAAATGGCTGCTACAGCTGGCGTGCTGCGCCAGTCCGAAGCCAGGAGCCAGGTACTTCCTCCTGGTCTCCCATGTGGGTACAGGGCTCAAGCACTTGCCTTCCCAGGCCACCACAGAGAGCTGGAGTGGAAGAGGAGCAACCAGTATAGAATCTGGCAACCCAACCGGTACCAGAATCCGGGGTGCCGTCGCCGCAGGTGGAGGATTAGCCTAGTGAGCTGCGGTGCCGGCCTATATAGTTTAACTATTACTGATGTCTCATAATAAATTTAAATGACAACATTACTCTCAATATATGATTCTATGTTTATAAATAGAAAGGTTTATAAATTTATTTGTCTTTATAAATTGTTATCTATCATTACTAGATTTATCCCTAAAGCTTCAAATTTGTGCTCAGCTTAACTGGAGTACTTAAAAAAACAGATCCCTTTGCATTTCACCTATTGAATCCAAACTTTTGGACCAAAATGTCAATATATTTAAAGTATTCATCAAATATATGTTTCTTTACAGCTGTATTTTTACTCAGCCAAAGCAAAATTGTAGCAAAACATTATAGACAAATGGGAATTTTCACTATACTGTTACAGATTTTTACTCTTGAAGAAAGAAGTTAAAACCACATAAACAATGTATGCAGTAGAAGGTAAATTATGTATAAGCAATGATTCTTGAGACTGAGAATAAGACATTCTTGGTGATCTTCAAAAGCAACCAATAGAAACTTAAGCAGAGGAAAGAGAAGACATCATATCCAGGTATAAAAGATGTAGGACCAAAAATGTTGACAGCTCTCTAAGATGAAAAATAGGACATCGCAGAAATAAAGGGTTATCTTCATAAAGCTACAATTTTCATAGAAATAAAATATCTATATTTTAAATGTTTTAATAAAGTTTAATTACTAGGAGTTTAAAGTTTTTCTTTAAATTATATTTTGAAATATTTTAATAGCATATATATATTCACTTTAATCAAAATAAATACAAAATGAAATTATATTTCTTTTAATGCTACTTTAAACATTCTACATTATTTGATTTTATTCATATTATAATACTGTTCTTCATTAACAGTGTTGCATAAACCACAATGAAAATCGCATTCCTTAAACATAACAGTATATGATGAAGATCTGAATTCACATAACTCATTATCTGATCTATTTCAGTGCATCATATGGAACTGTGGTTATCATTATTGGCTTTAATTATATGTCTTTTTAATTTCTATCCTGTACTAATTTATCTAGTTACTCTGATCTTTCTCAGAATATGGTCAGGGAACATAGGACAAAATGAAAAATTATAGCTAATAACTCGGGTAAGAATTATAAGGGGAAATTTCTAAATAAAACTAGAGTTATTTTTTATTTGTTCAGGTAAATCTAATTGCTCAGAGATATATGTTCATTTTTTTGCAAACATATGAAAATATGAACAAGAATTGCTTCCTTTTAATAATTGATATTAAATAGTCATCCATCAAAGGAGGAGGTACCTTTCTCTGAAGGGAGGAGAGAACTTCCACTTTGACTACGACCTTGTCTAAATAAGATCGAAGTCAGTGAACTCAAGAGGCTTCCATAGCCTTGGCAACTCATGACAAGAGCCTAGAGTAATTACTGACGCCATAAACAAGAGTGTCAAATTGTTAAGTCAACAACAGGAATCACTGTGTACTTACTCCTCATGTGGGATCTCTGTCCTTAATGTGTTGTCCAATGTGAAGTAATGCTATAACTAGTACTGAAACAGTATTTTACACTTTGTGCTTCTGTGTGGGTGCAAACTGATGAAATCTTTACTTAATATATACTAAATCGATCTTCTTTATATAAAGATAATTGAAAATGAATCTTGATGTGAATGGAATGGGAGAGGGAGCGGGAGATGGGAGGGGTGCAGGTGGGAGGGAAGTTATGGGGAGGAAGCCATTGTAATCCATAAACTGTACTTTGGAAATTTATATTTACTAAATAAAAGTTTAAAAAAATAGTCATCCATCAAAAAATCTTCATAATCATAATCTAGTGGAAAGCTATAAAGTATCTAACCTTTATGCAAATAATGCAAATAGGAATAAAAAGCATACACAACAATGAAATTATTTATTCACTCCCTGATTTTGAAAAGTCATTTTTCAAATCTTATACTCTATACTTACCCTCCATTGTTAAAGCAATGCCCTAAATATCTACAAAACCATCTAAGTTTCAATATTTCTATAGAATGTTTTAAAACAAAAATAATTTATATAAAATGTATGTGCATAAAATCATTGTAATCACTCAAACTATGTACTTATTGAATGCAATTATTAATACTCTATCAATATTCTTATACTATTACATCTATTAAAGTGGGGCTACTTAAAATATATTAAAATCAAAATTCATACTTACATTTAAAATCTTTCCAAAAATTCAAAGCACAAATTCTCACAGGCACAATTAAATCTTAAAAGGAAAAATGTAAACCAATATCTGAAGGAAAAAAATCCATCATTTTTGAAAAGTGTTAATTTTATAAAAATCTGACTTTGAAGACATTCTGTAATGGCAAATGTCCCATTAAATATACAACAGGTGTTCAGAGATTTAGCTACTTAAGATTTAAAGTGCAGTAAGTAACAAGAGCCAAATAAGCCATGGGACTAGACTCATTCCCTGACCATATGAGACTTTCCCTGTGGCAAAATTTGCCTTCTGGAGCAAAATTCACCCTCAGCTAAAACTTTCAACTGCACAGGCTTTGGGTGAAACCCCTCTTTCTAAGGTTTGGAGTCCTAAACAGATGGACTAGTGACAAGAAGTTACACCTAACTTCTGACAATTAAAAGTTACATATCATTATGTTCTTAGAATTGTATCTATGAACTATGTTGAATCTGTTAAAATGAATCAAAAATTTAAAAATTAAATAAAGGAACAAAAGGTGGCTGGAGCATGTAAAATGGTGAGCGAAATCCTTTCTGTTTGTATTTTTTAAAACTACTTCCCTAATGATTACATTTAGTCTTCTCTATGCCAAAAGTCAAAATGGATTCAACCCCTCACATGGAATACAGCACTGGAAACACAAAGAGCTTCTATTCTCCTTCTACCCTAGATTACATTCTTCTTGCTGCCCACTGTATTCCATAGTCACATTCCAGAGACCAAACATACATCTGTTTGATGCAGCCACTTAGGGTGCAGTTCTTGCACGCAGTGGCTATCTCACTAACACCTACGTGACTTAAATTCATTCAAATACATTTCAGGCAACCAAATCTCTCTCTCTCTTTTTAAAGATTTATTTATGTATTTGAAAGTCAGAGTTACACAGAGAGAGGAGAGACACAGAGAGAGAGAGAGCTCTTCCATATGCTGGTTCACTCCCCAATTTGCCGCAATGGCTGGAGCTGCGCCAATCCAAAGCCAGGAGCCAGGAACTTCTCTGGGTCTCCCATGTGGGTGCAGGGGCCCAAGGACTTGGGCCATCCCACACTGCTTTCCCAGGCCACAGCAGAGAGCTGGATAAGAAGTGGAGCAGCCGGGTCTTGAATCGGAGCCCATATGGGATGCCGGCGCTTCAGCCCAGGGCATTAAACCGCTGCACCACAGTACCAGCCCCCACAAATCTCTTTCTTTTTTTTTAACTTTTATTTAATGAATATAAATTTCCAAAGTACAGCTTATGGATTACAGTGGCTTCCCCCCCCCATAACTTCCCTCCCACCCGCAACCCTCCCCTTTCCCACTCCCTCTCCCCTTCCATTCACATCAAGATTCATTTTCATTTCTCTTTACATACAGAAGATCAGTTTAGCATATATTAAGAAAAGATTTCAACAGTTTGCACCCACACAGAAACACAAATTGAAAAATACTGTTTGAGTAATAGTTATAGCATTAAATCACAATGTACATCACATTAAGGACAGAGATCCCAGATGAGGAATAAGTGCACAGTGACTCCTGTTGTTGACTTAACAAATTGACACTCTTGTTTATGGCATCAGTAATCACCCTAGGCTCTTGTCATGAGTTGCCAAGGCTATGGAAGCCTTTTGAGTTCACTGACTCTGATCATATTTAGACAAGGCCATGGTCAAAGTGGAAGTTCTCTCCTCTCTTCAGAGAAAGGTACCTCCTTCTTTGATGACCCGTTCTTTCCACTGGGATCTCACTTGCGGAGATCTTTCATTTAGTTTTTTTTTTTTTTTTTTTTTTTTTTTCCCAGAGTGTCTTGGCCTTCCATGCCTGAAATACTCTCATGGGCTTTTCAGGTGGATCCGCATGCCTTAAGGGCTGATTCTGAGGCCAGAGTACTGTTTAGGACATCTGCCATTCTATGGGTCTGCTGTGTATCTCACTTCCCATGTTGGATCATTCCTCCCTTTTTTATTCTATCAGCTAGTATTTGTAGACACTATTCTTGTTTATGTGATCCCTTTGGTTCTTAGTCCTATCATTATGATCAATTGTGAATAGAAATTGATCACCGGGACTAGTGAGATGGCATTGGTACATGCCACCGTGATGGGATTGAATTGGAATCCCCTGGTATGTTTCTAACTCTACCGTTTGAGGTAAGTCAGCTTGAGCATGTCCCGAATTGCACATATCTTTCCTCTCTTATTCCCACTCTTATATTTACCAGCAATCACTTTTCAGTTAAATTTCAACACTTAAGAATAATTGTGTATTGATTACATCCATTTGTTTCTAATCCATGGCAGGGGAGAGGATATAATTATATATCCATATGTACCATGAATCTAAATCAACTTTAGCCTGAATTCTATAATGAAAAAAATGTATTCTAATAAAAGACAAATCGGGGCCAGCCCCATGGCTCACTTGGTTAATCCTCCACCTGTGGAGCTGGCACCCCATATGGTTGCAGGGATCTAGTCCCATTGCTCCTCTTCCAGTCCAGCTCTCTGCTGTGGCCTGGGAGGGCAGTGGAGGATGGCCCAAGTCCTTGGGCCCCTGCATCCTCATGGGAAACCAGGAAGAAGCACCTGGCCCCTGGATTTGGATCAGCACAGTGCCAGCCGTAGTGGCCATTTGGGGAGTGAACCAACAGAAGGAAGACCTTTCTTTCTGTCTCTCTCTCTCTCTCACTGTCTATAACTCTACTTGTCAAAAAATAAATAAAAGACAACTTAGTAATAAAAAAGTACTGCTTCCTTTAAAATATGATAAATAAAGCAAATGAAGAGTTAAAAATAGTATATAAATAAATATTAAACTTCATCTTCCCAAATTTGGCAAATATTTCATGAAGTCTAAAAATCTCATCTTTTATCCATATAGACATATAAATATTAGTTTATCAAGGTCAGGTATAATACCACAATCATAAATTTGTTTTTAAATATTATAGAAAAATATTTTGTAAAAAAAACTCATATTTTTAAATTTTCTAGACATTAATATAAAACAAATGAGGATTAATTTTTCAAATATTTAAAATATTAAAATGCACAAAAATAAAACCATGAAATCCTGGTTTACTGTACTGTGAACTTTTTTTTTCTGACATATCACTATTTCCTATGATATCTTAGCTCTGATATATATATATATATATTTAAAAATTACATTCCAGATTGAAATACTTTTATAGAAAGCCAATTACTAACATATTGTTTTGGAACTTATAATAGACTAATATATTTGTACACCTCATAAAAGATTGATTACAGTATTCAACCAAAAGTATTAAGTAGAACAAACAAAAAAATACTAAGAGGGATAACGTATTAAATTGTTCATCAACAGTCAGGGCGAGGGCTGATCAAGTCACCGTTTCACATAGTGTTCATTTCACTTTAACAGGTTTCCTTTTTGGTGCTCAATTAGTTGTCACTGATCAGGGAGAACATGATATTTGTCCCTTTGAGACTGGCTTATTTCACTCAGCATAATGTTTTCCAAATTCCTAACAGGGATCACTTTTCAGTTAAAATTTAAACACCTAAGAATAATTGTGTGTTAGTTGCAGAGTTCAACCAATAGTACTAGAACAAAAAATACTAAAATGGATAAAATATTACATTGTACATCAACAGTCAAGACAAGAGCTGATCAAGTCACTGTTTCTCATAGTGTCCATTTCACTTCAACAAGTTTCCCCTTTGGTGCTCAGTTAGTTGTCGCCGATCAGGGAGAACATATGATATTTGTCCCTTTGGGACTGGCTTAATTTACTCAGCATGATGTTTTCCAAATTCCTCCATCTTGTTGCAAATGACCAGGTTTCATTGTTTTTGACTGCTGTATAGTATTCTATAGAGTACATGTCCCATAATTTCTTTATCCAGTCTACTGTTGATGGGCATTTGGGTTGGTTCCAGGTCTTAGTTTAGCTATAGACAGTGAGAGAGAAAGAGACAGAGAGACAAGTCTTCCTTCCGTTGTTTCACTCTCCAAAGGGCCGCTATGGACTGAGCTATGCTGATCCGAAGCCAGGGGCCAGGTGCTTCTTCCTGGTCTCCCATGCTGGTGCAGGGGCCCAAGCACTTGGGCCATCCTCCACTGCCCTCATGGGCAACCGCAGAAAACTGGAGTGGAAGAGGAGCAACCGGGCCATATGGGATGTTGGCGCCACAGGTGGAGGATTAACAAATTGACCCACAGCGCTAGCCCGATAAAAACTATTTGAAGAAGTCTGCAACACTGGCATCCCATGGGAGCACATGTTCAACTCCTGGCTGCTCAACTTCTGATCCAGGTCCTTGCTAATATGCCTAGGAAAGCAACAGAAGATGGCCAAAGTGCACAGGCCCCAGCCACCATATGGAACAACAGGATGAAATTCCAGGCTACTGGCTTTGGCCTGGCTTGACCCTGACTAGTCTGGATATTTGGGGAGTGAAACAGCAGATGGAACATCTCTGTCTCTGTCTAAATGTCTCTCCCCCTCTCTGTCATTCTGCCTTTCAAATAAACAGAATTTTAAAATATTGAAATAAATCAGAATGTATAAAGAGAAAGAAGGAATAAAAAAGTGGATGACATACAAAAAGTGTAAAAAGGATGAACCAATCTATAAACTGTGGAAGTATCAAGGTTTCCAGCAAATAAATGATGCAAATCCTCCCTTCCTTCCTCCCTCTCCCTTTTTTCTTACTGATTGATTGAATGATTGATAGCTAAATCTATCAGCCCTAGTTGTAACATAAAAAGAAGCCAAAGTAAAGCAAAAATACTTAAGATGTAAAAGGAAAATAAATTCCTAATATGTAAACACTAACTACATAGAATGGAAAGAGTTGTCTCCCAGTGTGTGTGTGTAGGGGGGCATAGAATAAAAGACACAGAAATCTATAAAGTAAGAAGGAAGGAAAAGGGGGGGGGGTGGAGGAGGAGCTTGAGAGAGAGGGCTGGAGGAGGAAGAGGATATGCAGAGAAGGGTAAGGAGGTTGGGGAAGGAGAAAAGGAGTGGAAGACGAGGAACACAGAAATCCTGAAGACAGCCTTCACTGGGCCAGCAAGAGTAGCTGGAGGTATCAATAAGGCAGCATGTGTGAAAGGGGAAGATAAGTGTGACTCTGCCATTGGGGTGTAGCATCCTCAGCTTCTCTCATGACTACACTGTCTGAGCACAGTGACCCAGTATTGTCCCTTCTTGTCTCAAGATGAGAGAAGAGCTTGGGGGAACAGCTGAACAACATGAGGGAGAAGATGTACACTTACTGGTATTTCTGAGTTCCATATTAAAAGGCAACCCTCTGCAGAAATGTGTTAGAGCCAATTTCTAATCTTCAATAAGCAGTTTGAGGAGATTATGATAAGTAAAACCATATTTGCAGTGTCAAAATAATTAAATATTTAGGTTAATACCTAGCTTAACGATAAAGTGAGCACATTGTATAATATCCATGAGTGATACAAAATTAGCCTTAACAAATAGAAAGATAACCACTGTTCTGGAGCAGAATGCCTCAGTATCTTACATATCCCAGCTTTCTCTAATTTACAAACATCATGCAGTTCCAACCAGAGCTATTTAAGCACTGGATACACTGACACTGATGTTCACAGGAAAACCAAAAGGAGGGATCAGTCTTAGCAGATTGAAAGCGTGAAGGAGAGGCTGTGTAATTAAAGCCACAAGACCCTGAGAATATTATATGTAACCCGATGACACAGTTCAAGAAGATCCAAAATAGACTCAAAGAATAGAAATGTATTAAATGTTAATGTTGACATCTAGGGGTACACTTAAGGTGTAGCAAGTTAAGCCACCTAGGATAGCAACATCCCATTTTGGAGTGACTGGGATCATCTCCTGCCTCAATTTCCCATCTAGTCTCCTCTAATGCACATTCTGGGAATCAGAGATGATGATTCAAGTATGTGGATCCCTGCCTGCCATGTACAAGGCCCAGGTGGAGTTTTATGGCTCCTGGCTTCACCTGGCCTAACCCTGGCTGTTGTAGACATTTTGGGGGTAAACTAACTGATGGAAGATATCCGTGTGTGTGTGTGTGTGTGTGTGTGTGTATGCGCCTCTCTGCCATTCTGCTTTCAAATTATTTTTTAAAAAGACATTTCAAATCACTTGCAGAAACATGAATATTGGTTTTAGGTAACCAGGTAGCCCTATAGAAAAATACAAAATTATATCTATACCCAACTCTATTCCAAGAATGAATTTCAAATGAGTCAGGAAATTAAATAATAATATCAGAAGGAAACATGAGGGCTGGTGTTGTACATTAAGCTGCTGCTTACAATGTTGGCATCCAAGATGAGCACTGGTTCAAGTTATAGCTGTTCCATGTCTGCTCCAGCTCCCTGCTAATGTGCCTGGGAAAGCAGCAGATGATCCCAGTGCTTGTGCTGTTGACACCCATGTGGAAGACCCAGAAGGAGTTCCAACCACCTGACTTTGGCATGGACCAACCCTAGCAGTTTTAGCAATTTGGCAAGTGAACCATCAGATGGAAGATCTCTTTTTTTCTTTTTCACCCTCTCTCTATAATCCTGCCTTTCAAATAAATAAATAAATCTTTAAAAGAACAAAAGGAAAAATGGTGGATTTCTATTAACTTTGGCTTGAGTATAGGCTATGTATGAATTACTCAAAGCCCAGAGAATAAGGACAATAAGTTTACACAATTTTTAAAAGAAACTTAAATGAATAAAGAGTACCATGAACAAAATCCCAACTTGAATGAATAAATTCCCAACTGACAAATTGGAAGAAAAATATTTGCAAAATATATAATAAGGGTTAATATCACTAACACAAAGTGAACTATCAAAAATTGAGGTGAGGAAAAATCAAAAACTCAGTAGAAAAAGACAGATATACCTGGTTCACAAAATAGAGCAAATGCTTATTAGGGGTGGGCATTCAGTACCGTGGTTAAGGCAGTGCTTTGTACCCCTGCATCTCACATCAGGATGCCAGAGCTCGATTTCCACTTCCAGCTTCCTGATAATGCTCACCCTGGGAAGTAGCAGGTGATGGCTCAAGTACTTTGTTTCTTGTCAGTCATGTGGGAGACTCAGGTTGAGTTCCAGTGTCCTTGCTTCGGCCTGGCCCAGTCTCAGCTATTGTGGGAAACTTGGTTCGAGTTCAGGTCGATCAGTGGAAGACCCTTCTCTTTCTGCCTTCCAAATAAATGAGAGTAATTTTTTTAAAAAAAAAAAAGATTAAAAATGGTTCTTAAACTTAAGAAATAAAACACTCCATTATGTTCATGGTTTAGACTAAAACTACACCAAGACTTTATTCTCAAAAAAGTCTGAAAACACAGTCTATTATGTCTATTTGAGGAAGAAACAAGCACTCCCGTACATTGCTGGGGGATTCCAAACCCGTGCAAATCGATTAGAGTAAAAATCAGTAAAATCTAACCGAAAATATGTATTTCCTTTTTAACACAGGAGCCCCACATCTAGTAATTTACTCGAAAATATGCATACACAAATATTAATTGCAGCATTGTATACATTTATGACATATTGTACACAACCACACCAACGCTCTTATATGGGAAAATAGTTGAATAAAATATATTAACTGTACACAATACAGAATTATGCAACCACAAAAAAATGAATATAATCTCTATGAGCTGAGACAGAATAATTTTCAGGTTCCATTGTGTGAAGAAAGCAAAAGGAAACAACATTAGAAATAAAAGAAAATAATAAAATGTGCTTGTGACTGCTCATTCATCCAAATATAAACACAAGAGTGACAAGCCAAAATTTCATGAAATTGATTATATATGAGAGTGTACATGGAAACTGCGTGGACAAAATGGGAGAATGAAACTGTGCAGATGGAGTCAAATGAGGTGTAGTGACACATCTGTGAGCACATACTTTGTATACTTCTGACACTTATAACCAGTATAATGTTTTATACACTCAATAAATAAATAGAATCAATATCACTAGTATAGTAAGGCCAAAATGGAAACAAAAACAGATGACTTCAACTGTATCAGCGAATAGCTAACTGAGAATAGTGGGAGAATCTCTATAAATAAACCTAGGAAACAATACTTTAACTATATATATATATATATATATATATATATATATAAAACATAAAAATAACCATGTAACCATAGTCAGTAGGTTTACTACAGATACGCAAATGAACAATTCCAAAGTTATTTTATGCATATGTTCAGTTTGAGCACATAGGTGAATTTGTAGTACATAAAGGGAGCCAGATTTCTCACTATTGTAGAAAAAAGTAACCAATAAGGAAACAAGAAAATCTACTGTGTATCCCATAGTGTCAAATACATATTGAATGTATCATTAAGAAATGATGCCTTTATTCTTACATTTACACATACATCTGATACATGCAGATATGGACCTTCTCAGAGAGGAAAAAAACCTCTATTATAGGATTAAAGTCTTATGTCAATGTTACTAAGAGGATAAAAACAGTCCAATTAGATTGTGTAGTGAAAGAACCTGCAGGAAGTGATTAGCTTGGATTTGGTTGTTAGGGCAGAGGCCCCAGGATTTAATACTGTTGGCTTTATAAGAGACCTCACAGATGGAGATAGTTATGCATACTTTCTCCTCTTACCACATAATGCCAGCAAAATTGCCATTACCAGAGACAAAACCAATGGGGTTTGCTTGACTTTGTGAATCTCCAGAACCAAGAGACAAAATAAATTTCTTTTCCAGATAATCAGGTAGCTTGCCTCATGTATTTCATTAAAAAAATCCTGACTAATATAAGGGGTCCTCAAAAAGTTTGTGGCTAATGCATATTATGAGAAAAACTATGCACAGGTTTCAATTTTTTTGCACTAAAATAAACTTGTCTTTTAATTCCATATTTCCATAAACTGTATGCCATGCCCTCATATAGTGAGTTATCCAGAACTTGCTTTAGCAAGGGAGTTAGCCATCAGCACTTACATTTGTGGAGCCTTGAAGTGTAAAAGCTGTGAAAAAAGGAAAGTGTGAAAAAGGGAAGGGTTCCCCTGGTCCCTGATTACAGAGCATAGTGGACACAAGTTAACTATGTGAGTTAACTATGAGTGGGGCCTCCTAGGTGATTTTTCACAGGTGCCCACTTTCCGTTCTCTTTTTGGTATTAAATAAAAAGCAGAAAACAATTACAAAAACTTGGGACCATGAGAGCTAACAAGCAGCTTCTAACCGTGTTGTGCTGAATGCTATGGAGGTTGTGGCTTGATTTCCTAGGCAGTTTGCTGCAGAAATTATAGTTTGACTTTCTGGAAGTCTGCAGAAGAATCGTTTGCTGCAGATTGTAGGTCAGGGTTCTGTTTTTCTACATGGTCCATCCATAGTCCATTTATATATTCATTCTATTAATCAAGAGTATGTGAAAACAAATTATGACTTTATGCACATATAAAAGAGCTTTTGATGATATAAAAATAAACTCAGTAATTATCCAAAGACTTGAGGAAGGAGAAAGCACAAGTGATTCCACAAAAGAAGAAATAAATTCATAATAAACAAGAAATGAATAAAGGAGGAGTTAAGATAAAAGCACAGAAATTTAACAAAAGTCCAAATTTCCTACAATATCCTAGAATTCTTACATTAATTTTCCTCACTTTCATCTCAATCATCTAAGTACTTTGCCTGCTACTTTTCACATTACACAATCCATTCCTGGCCACTGAGCCACTGATCCCATAAAATTCATGTGTAGTTTTGGTAGGAAGATTTAATTATCATCAGGTGTAGGTTTTCGTCCATTTTCCGGAGCAATTTGTTGAAGACAGATATGCCATAACAAAATCCATCATTTGCTTCCTTTAAGAGATACACCTAATGTCTAAGGACACAGGACATTCAAAGTTACTAGGTTTGGAAATATAGAACACTAAAGAAATAAATATTAATATTTTAAAAATGCCAAATGATTGATAAATAATATGAATGTTTATTGACAAAATAAAGTTGATGACATAGTTATATTTAAGTATTCAGATGATTAGAATTGAAGGCAATGTCAATTCTCAGAGCGGTGGTGAAAGTCGCCTGTAGGTGAGACCCAACACAGCTGAGTCGAGTGTAGCTACACTGACTTCAGCTGTTCTGGAATAGGACCAGAACAAAGGAAGGACCACATTTCCAGGGGCCTGACAGAAGGAAGTTTTTGGCCAAGAACTGAAAGAACAATAAAGACTCCGTGGGACTAGAAGAGAGAAGACAGGAACACCAGTGCAGAGAACCGTGCAACAAGCCAGCTGCCGGGATATGAGCCGCCATCTTACCACAAGGTAGGAAGCAATACCCGCGGGCCTTGCCACTTGCAGGTTAGTGGAGAGGGAATTCCACAGTCACACCCTGACGTGTCTGACACCTGACAGTCACACCCTGACAGGTCTGAGCAACTTGCCAGGCTTGGATCTGCAGAGCCGCTCTGCTTCCTTCCTCTCCCTGACTCCTGCAGAGCACCATAGTCTACAGGGAAAAGTTCGGCAGTGCCCCTTTGTTCTGCTCCTACCAGTATCAGAATCAGCATCAGGAGGAGACGCCATCTTCTGAGAGAGAACTGAGGGGGGCTGCGGCAATCCCTGTCACTGGTGATATTGCCGTAAAGAGAGAACCTTGGGGACGACTCAGCTCGGACTTTGGGTCCGGCCAGGAGTACTTACTGGGAGCAGAGTGTCCACCTATCCCCTGAAGGGAAAGCACATCGCTTCTTCCAGTGCCCCCAGCAAGGGCTCTGGCAAATAGCAGGGAGGAAGCGCCTTCTTAAAGCATGAGTCTAATTCTGGGGACCAAAGTATCAATAAGGTGGGGACAACTATAACAAAAGACGTGATTTACAATTCTTTATCCTGTCTGGTGACTGAACAACACAATCCTGAATGAATAATGGGTCATAGAAGAAATTAAATGGGAAATAAAAAAATTCCTGGAAGCTAATGAAAATGATAGCGCAACATATCAAAAACTATAGGATACAGCAAAAGCAGTGTTATGAGTGGAGTTTATAGCAATTAGTGCCTACATCAAGAAATTGAAACCACATAAAATAAATGATCTAACAATGCATCTCAAGGAGTTAGAAAAACAAGAACAAATCAAACCCCAAATCTGTAGGAGAAAAGAATTAATTACATTTAGAAGAGAAAAAAAAAAAATTGAGACAAAAAGGAGGTGTGGTGATGCCCTCTTGGTACAGGGCACCTCAATTTGCACTCAGTCTGGAATTCTGAGCAGTCGTTTTGTTTCTGTTTTACACAGTATACTCACCATGATAGTGTGGTTCACTACCACCACCCGTGAAGCTCACATAATGATTGCACTGGGTACAGCAGTTGGATATCTTTTGCATTTAGGGTGCGTACGCGCCTTGCTCCTGATTGCTTCGGAGTTCGGTGGAGGGACCTGCAGCAGCAGATAGAAGATACATGTCCCAGTGGGAAACTCATAGATAAATTATCTGTCAGCCCAAGAGGAGCTTGATTTTTGTGAATCCTGTTTTTATGCTGCCTCAAAGAGACTCAATATTAAAAAAATCTGATTTTAATTTTGTTTAATTTTATGCATTTTACTTTAAGAACACCTTAGTAAAGGACATTTAAGATACTTTACAAAAACTACAGTAGCTGTCCTAGTCCAGTTGTGTTGCTACAAGAGCATATTTGAGTCTGGGTGATTCATAAATAATAGAAATGTATTTCTTACAGATCAGGAAGCCGAGAACTCCAAGACCAAGACACCAGCCAGTTCTTAACCTGGTAAGAGCTATTCTTTCTGCTTCAACGTGGCACCTTGCTGCTGTGAGCTTACCTGGCATATGGTAGAAGGGCAAGAGCTTCCTTGCACTTATTTATAAAACAATTAATCATCCTCTAATGATCTAATCCTTTTCACAAAAGCTCCATAAGTTGATAGTTTAGCCTCAGGAATTAGATTTCAGCATGGATTTTGGACAGGGCACAAACATTCAAAATTTAGCACCAGTCATTTTAAAAACGTGTTCCATCTTCCACAACAGAATATTATTCAGCCATAACCAGAAATAAAATCCTATTGTTTGCAGCAAGATGGGAGAAATTGGAGGAACCTGGGAAGTGAAATAAGACTGGGAAAGATAAATACCATGACTTTCTCACATGTGGAAGCTAAAATAAGTTGATCTGTATGCAGAATAGTGATTACTAGAGCCTGAGAAGCGTAGGGTAAGGGAGGATCAGAAGATGTTGGATAATGGGTACCAAAGCACAGTAAGATACAAAGAATAAGTTCTGGCGTTCTCCAGCACATTGGGGCGACTGCAGTTCCAAATAATCCATTATATACTTTATGCAGAACTAGAGGACAGCAGTTTGAAGGCCGCAACCATCAGGAAATTATGAGATGGAAATGCTGATTATCCTGACTTAGATCAGTACACATTGTATACATAAATTAAAAATTACACAGTAATCCCTAAATACATACAATTATTAAATGTTAATCAAAAGCTTTCCTAAGTATAAAAATTTGCCTAAAAAAGAGATATCTCTGTCTATAACATCTTGTTAAATAAAAAGGATAAACAATTGACAAATATTATCTACAAAATAATATAAATTTTATCTCTTAACACCTACTATTATTATGTAAGCATGGTAGCAAATCACTAACCATGTATTGAATAAATTTTTAAAAGAATCCCTCTTTTTCTAGTGGGAATGAGGAATGAATTTAAGGTGAATAATTTGAGCTTAACTTTCCATTTCCTAAGACATACAGGAGGTTTAGTATAGAACCACTTTACTCTAAAATTCTTGATAGAGAAAAACACTCCTGGAGCTGGTCCTAGGGATACTCATTATGGTTACTATGTTCGCAAAGCTTCATGATACAAACACTTTCACTTCCAACATAAGAACGAACACTTGAAAAGATTTCTCATGCTTCCTATTGGTAATGCTTTTTGACAAGTACTCTCCCTTTGTCAAAAATATAAATGAAGAATAATTGGAGAAAATAGGATTGAGGTGCCTGCTAGCCATACTGTGTATTATTCTGGGTATAATGATAGCCATTATTTCTTATTATATCTTTAAAAAGGACAATTAATTTAACATTTGTCTTTAGATTGCTTTGCATTATTGATTGGCTTCCATGACTTATCATTTTCTTACTTTACTCATACATTCTTTTCTCAGAATAGCGTATCTTTTTATAATGCTCCTTGGAATGGTCTTTGAAATCCAGCACTGTGTTGAAACCAGTAGATGTTAATAATAAAGAATCAGCTACATGAATGAATGAATAAATGAGTTGAAGATTATAAGAGAGGTATAGACCAATTTTTAATAACACATAAGAAAATCACTGTCTAGGACTTTGATTAGTCATTTTTCTTCTTTCTTCTTTACATCTCCTTTCTTTCTCTCCTCACCCTCCACTCCCCTACCATAGCAAATAGCATAGATGTCCTAAAAGTGCTTTCTTGCCAGATTTTTATAATTTGTATTGTATCATTCCAGGCCTGAACTTTTTTCTTGTAGCTCATCACTCTTACTATTATTTAGTAAGGCATAAAAATTATTGTCCATAACTAGATATACATTCCTTAGGGTTAATTCTTTAAGGCAAATTAACTGGGTCTCTGTTCCCTGTTCTCTTGTTTTTCCTTTTCAATGCAAGCTTATAGAAATCAGCCAGAGTAATGTTATTTTAGTTGCAGAGAAACTAATCTGAACTTGGGTTGATTTAAAGATACACATTTTATGTCCAGGAATAGATTTTCTTATTCTTCCTTTAATTCATTCATTCAACATAAAATTCCTAAGAGTCCATTAAATATTACTATACTAGGGTAGGTTCCTGTCACCAAAGTGAACTTGACATTCTACCTCTACCTACTGAGTATATTCTCTGTTAAGAAAAAAAGCATCGTAGATGGATGATGATCACTTATAATCCATGGGATGGATTCTTTGGACTGATCTTCCCAAGGGAAAGAGCCTCAGTGTTGAAAAAAAAAAAAAAAGAACTAGGTTTGGAAACTGATTGCGGTTTATGGGAATTAGTAGGTTATATAAACTCTCTGAACCTCTGTGTCCTGATTGACTAACCTTAAATGATGATTTGAGGATTACATGAGATTAAGTATGTAAGTCACCAGGCACATGCAAAAAACAGTAAGCAGTTTTAGCCTGGCTGAGCCTTTCATGGTCACCCCTCCCTGGGTCCTGTTGGGGAGATTTGGAGGAATTGGGGTCACAAAAGATAAGTAAATAAAAGGAAAAGAATAGGGCTTTCCTCTTAAACATACACTATACCACCAATTACACCTGCATGCCTTGTGGTCAAATTAACAATCAATTAATTAAGTCAAAAGTTCCCTTTCTCTGGGGAAGATTCTTGAGGGTTTAGGAGCTTTGTAGAGGTCTTCATATAATTACACTACCTACATTTCCATGTATATTTAAGATGGTTCTTGCTCCAGATGAAGGCCATGTATATGGTGACGTGTTGTGAAAAACATTGTGAAAAAAGCAATGGATGTCTTTCAGAGAACATCAGTGGAAGGAATAAGTGATTGTGAAACACAAAGTAGTATGGGGCAACCCATCACAAAGTGCCTGTGCTGAAATCACACCAGATGTAATTATTCTGATCACAGATTTGATAGACATCTAATTTGCACATGCCACATTATATTAACAGTAACAATGACAATAAATATGAAATGAAGGATTTTTATTTCTCCAATTCCATTAATTATTAAATTATAGCTCAGTCTAATGCTCATTTAAATGAGAAAATTCTTAGGGTTATCACGTGACTAATAAATTGGCATTTGAAAGTGTGCTTGATGAGCTTGACTAGTAAGGTTGGTTGTCTGAGTTTTCATTGTACCAAATAACATTCAGAAATATGTGTATGATATTGATAATCACATTTTTGAAAAATTTCATTTTTTGATTTAATATTAATTTGAAAAGTGAGTTACATATAAAAACCAGACCCAGGGTTCCATCTTTTAACCATTAAACCACAACTTTGACAATTTAATTTTAGTGACACAATATAATATATCACAGTTAATAAAATTATAACTTTACAGATTTGGTCATTGCTTTTAGTGTTCAATATTTCCATTGATCTCAGTTTTGTATTACCTGAAATGTATAAGCAAAATGATTTTATCTCTGGTATTTTTTGTATGAATTTTAAGTCACTTTCTCCTCAAATTAACACTAATAGTCATTAAGATATTTTGGTCTTACCCGATGGTTCATGCCCTGCTTTATGTTTTAGAACCATCAACAACCTCAATAATTTTAGGCAACAACTAAAATAATATAATTACCTCCTTATCATATGAAAATATAAGGAGGAAGTTAATTTAGAAAGCAGGTTTGCTAAAGCTACCCACAAAAAAAATGTCTTCAACATAATCATCCATGGAGGAGAGAGAATTTAAAAACCTGGGTGAATCTGCCAATGTGATTGAATGAGAAGCTCCAGGATTAACTTCTTAGCATAGAATCCAGTACTTTTAAAAATAAGCCCTGGAAGCTTGGCTTAATCAAATGTCACTTGGATAGCAGTAATGATAGTTTTGTTGTCCAGGGATCTTAGCCAGCTTCATCTGTGTGAGGAAAAATGTGAAGATCAACAGCATACAGTGTTAGCAGAAATTTTCCTCTCAAATTCTCTGTTTCCTGAGCATCTCCACTTGCATTAAAATGTTATTTTTGTAGAATATGGACTGTGATAGTTCAAACATTGTCACTCAAGAAGATCAATATCTTTGTCTCAGATATATGAGACTTTAGATTTTTCTAAATCAACCTTGACACATTAGCTGATTTATCTTAAAACCAGTAGCAAGTGACCAGGAAATATCGACAACAAATTAAAAACTGTCTTTACATAGTACAAGTAAGACAATTGTTTCAAATCATGTCCTTCAACGCACTTGTATTGTTACAGAGAATAATGAATCATGTTACAGCTGCTTTCACTTAAAAAACCAAATCTTTCTATTTAGACAACTGGGGAAGCAGCATTTTTTCCCTTATGAGATTAAAAGTGATTAATAGAATAGGAAAATTAGAGAGATTACTCACATAGTACAGCAAACCCAGTTACATTCCTGTGGCTCTTTTAAATATTAAGTTCGCCAACTAGTAAGATTTAAAAAAAAAAAAAACAAACAAACAAAAAAAACACTGTTCCTCAACAGTAGAGACAAGGACTATAACAATCATCAAATCTCAAAATGTCCATTTCATTCCTACAAATTTCATTTTTGGCATTCTATTATTTATCACAGATCAAGGAAAACATATGGTGAATTTCTTTTTGGGACTGGTTTAATTCACTAAGCGTAATGGATTCCAGTTGCACCAAATTTGTTGCAAGAGAGAGGATTTCATTCTTTTTTCACAACTGAGTAGTATTCCCTGCTGTTTATATATATAGCACTATATAAATATATAGCACTATATAAATTATGATTATTATTGTAATTTCTTTAGTCATCAGATGATGGACAGCTGGATTGATTCTATATCTTAGCTATTGTGAATTGTGCTGCAATAAATATTGGGGCACATATAACTCAATCATATGCTG
The DNA here is from genome assembly GCF_964237555.1 of Oryctolagus cuniculus. Lineage (NCBI taxonomy): Eukaryota > Metazoa > Chordata > Mammalia > Lagomorpha > Leporidae > Oryctolagus > Oryctolagus cuniculus. The sequence continues at coordinate 63,575,222 of NC_091442.1, forward strand.
ATTATATTTCCTTTGGGTAAATTCCCAGGAGTCAGATGGATGGGTCATATGTTACATCTATTTTCAGCTTTCTGAGGTGTCTCCATATTATCTCAACAATGACTGTAACAGTTTACATTCCCACCAATAGTGGATCATGGTACTTTTCTCCCCACATCTTCACCAGAATTTATTGTTGATTTCTGTATGAAAGCAATTCTAACTGTGGTGAGGAGAAACCTCATTGTGTATTTTATTTGCATTTCTGTGATGGTTAGTGGTTCTGAGCATTTTTTCATGTGACTCTTAGCCATTTGAATTTCCTCTTTTGAAAAATGCTTGCTCATGGCTTTTGCCCATCTATGGATTATTTTGTTGTTGAGTTTCTTGAGCTTTTTATAGATTCTGGATATCAATCATTTATCACTGTATAGTTTGGAAATATTTTCTCCCATTCTGTCAGTTACTTGAGTGTTCCTTTTGCAGTGCAGAAGCTTCTCTGCTTGATGTAATCCCATTTGTCAGTTTTGGCTTTGATTACCTGTATTTCTGAGGTCTTTTCCAAGAAGTTGTTGCCTATGCCAATATCTTCCAGAGTATCCTTAATGTTCCTCTATAGTAATTTGATGGTAGAAGGATGTTTATCTAGATCCTTGACCCCTTTTGAGTTGGTTTTTGTATAAGATGTAAGATAGGGATCTTGTTTCATACTCCTGCATGTGAAAATCCAATTTTCCCAGCACTGTTTGTTGAAGAGATTGCCCTTTCTCCAGGGATTGATTTTTAGCTCCTTTTGCAAAGATTATTTGGTTGTTGATGCATGGATTTGTTTCTGGAGTTTCTGTTCTGTTGCATTGGTTTACATGTCTATTTTTGTGCCGATACTAGGCTGTTTTGATTATAACTGCCCTGTAGTGAGAGATATTATCTCAGTATGTTATTGTGCAGGAAGGTCTTCAGTGCCAATTTTCCTCTGGAATGTTCCTCTGGTGGTGGGGAGGGGAGGCTGGGAGATGACATCATGGTGGTGGTACCCTTATTGGAATGGAAGATTCTCTGGCATAGGACCTCCTCTACAATGTTTTAGGGTGGGACTTTTGGTGTGCAGATATTTGGTTGCTTTCAAGGCATCCAGGTCACCCTTATCCACAGGAAATACTCCCCCTTCTGTCTCTCTCTTTTTCTGTTATCCACATCCCCTGCCCCTAGACACAAAAACACACACAGGCTCATGTCTGTTTCCCTCATACAGTGACAGTCAGAGGGGCTCATAGGCAGTTACTTGATCCTGGTTGGAATAAAGAAAAGGGGAGTCCCTCTTAGAGGTATAAGATGCTTGCTTGCCCCCAAAGTTATCTCTAGCAAGATTAAACTGCTAAATGCCACTGCAGGCTTCTCACCAAAAGCTCCCAGTAGCAATACAAAAATGCCTATCTCACTCCTTCTGAGCTTCCAGTTTTATCAGGAGAATAGCAAGGAAGTGGTGTTTCTACCCTTTTGAGTTCCTAGTTTACCATGAAAGCAGAAGTGACCAATCTCACTTTTTTGTCTTGTCATGAACAATATAGACAGTACAGGCAAGATTACAAATCTGGCTTTTTGATGGGTTTTTTTTCCCTGCCTTCAAACCGATTGTTAGCTGTTCTGGTTTTTTTTCTTTCCCCAAATGTGTGCTAATTAGACTCAACTGCTCACAGTTCCTCTGGTCTGTCTCTCTTGCAGCCTCGCTCCTGACTGCTGAGGAAGGAGGTTTCTGATTTAAGTAAATCTTGCTCTTCTCTAGGATTTGTCTGTGTGAAAATTAGTTCATGTGAGACAAAGGACCAAGGTCATCTTTTTCTATCACTATTTCTTCTGCAAAATACTTTTACACTTCTGTTCTGGAAATTTTGAAATATTCCTTTAAGATTTAATTTTTAAAAATCCCTCTGAATAGGGCAAATATTTCAGTTCTTTTGCTATTTTTCATTATCTAGCTTCTCTTCACTTCTCCTGATTCCATTGTTCCATTGTTCAATAATTGTTTGTCTACCTGTGCCAGGGATGGCTATAGACTTTTGAGAAATAGGAGTGCATATGCAGGATAAGACTCCTGCTCTTGTGGATTTACAAGACAGGAGAAAAGTCTGAAGTGATCATGAAAATGCCAGGCACTGGGTGATGTTATAAAGAAAATAACAACAGTTAGAGAGGGACATGGAAGGGCTTACTTTACCCAGGATGGAGGATGGTGGGAGGACATTAGAGCTGTGTCTCTAAATAAGGATCCAATCATGCCAAAATCTCCACTGAGGCCATGAACTTTTCTCTTCTGGCAAAGAGCAAGGCTGCAGGCAAATTCTTTTTAAGTTCATGGATCCCAAAATGAGAAGAGAGAGGAAGGACCTAGGACGTATGGGTCCAATTCCTTTCCAGCTCACCAATGATGTAATTAAAAATCTAAAAATAGAGCAAAAGTAGTATTTATGGAAAACCCTTCATGAATGGAGTGAAGTCAGACAGAAATATTCTCTTCCTCTCAGACAAATAATGTGGATTTATTCTAAGGTCCTGCAAACCATTGGGAAATTATAACTAAGATATAACCATTTGCATTTTAAAGGGATCATTCTGGCTGCAATTTGAAGGTCAGACTGCTGGAAGGCAAAGAGTGGTAGGGGGATACAAGAGGGTAGCTGCTACAATGAACCAGGGAAAAGATTTAGTGACCAGATCAGGATACTGATGATGGGAGTACTGAAAAGTGGCTGAATTCTGTGCTATTTTATAAATGTTAGGACTTTGCTCAAATCATAAAAGATCATCAGACATGGAGGCCTTAATATTCTATTTTTTTTCAATGTTAGCAGGAGTACAGTAGGAATCAAGAGATATGAACAGATTTAGGTTTTCTTCTGGAAAATGAATTGAAAGCTCATGCTAATAGATGTGAGGTAGATGAGGGAAAAAGATTGAAATGCTCAATGCACACATTATGAACCAGCTACACACTACACTATGGCTTATCAAGAATCTGATAGGTCCTTTCTTATGTCTATGGCTTGTGCATGTTGTTCTGCTCCCCAGATCAACTATTCTGTAGCTCTCCACCTGGTTAATACCTACTGATCCTTCAAGCTGTAATTAAAATGCCACTTACTCTCTAAAACCTCCCCAATCTAAATTAGATACTCCTCTTTGACCTTCTGAAGACTCTGTGCATGTACTCCTCTGAAAGCAATTACCATACTGAATTACAATGCTTGATTTACATTTCAGACTCCCCTAACAACCCAGTGTGCAACACTGAATAGGGGATGCCTCTCAACCAGGTACCTCTGCTTTCTTTCATTTTACCTGGGCTATGATATAAACTGAATATGTATTTGTCATGAAATTTAGTAGACAAACTGTCAACTTCTTCCACTCCAAAATGTTCATGCTTTTGTTATGCTTGTGTTTTTTAAGTACTAGTTGGACAAGTACCCACCAATTCCCTTTTATTCTTTTCTTAGGTTGTGTGTGTGTGTTAGAGAACAGGGATGCATTTGTTTAATAATAAATTGCCTAACGATGTCTATGTCAAAGCAAAAACTCCCTATGTTGGATATACTTGGACAAACAAGGAATACTTTGTTCAAAATTAATACAATAGAGGGAAGAGGCCAGAACTGAGTCTGACCTCAACTCCACTGAGACAGAGTGGGAGAAAGTTTTAGGAGCTGAGATGGGCAGATTGTTAGGCCTCCTGTGTTTTATAGTTGTCCTTACACTGTCATCTTCATGACATGGAGGATTTTCACAACTCAGAGCAAGCCACAATTAGAAGTTAGGCTCCTACCCCTCCATAAAGACTTAGAGACAGTGGCACTAACTTCCTTAGTGATGATATTTCAAGGACAGCTCTGAGGTCCTTGAGTAGCACGTTTCCAGGTTGTGAAAGTGGTTAAAAGCTTAAAGAATATGTATCTCTCAAAGGGGAAGATAAAGAATCTAACAATTGCTGGTTTTCTAAGGTAAATACTTTATTTTTAAAAAAAGGAAAGGGCCTAAAATACAAGAAGTCTTTTTGAAGTTTAGCCAAACAAGGTTAGTTCAAAAAATGCTAAGGCTCTCTTAGTCATCCACCAAGTTAAAGATAGTAGTTGCTTAATTATGTTAGCAGAGAACAAAGATACTCAGATTAAAACTCTTTAAAGTGTAATCACTTGAGGCTGGCATTTGGCCTAGCAGTCAAATGACTGTGTCCCACATAGGGGTGTCTGAGTTTGAGCCCTGGCTCTGGCTCCTGACTCCAGTTTACTACCAGTGCAGACCCTGGCGGGGAGCTGTGATGATTCAAGGCAAAAGGATTACTGCTATTTACAGACATGAATGAGAGACTTGGATTGAATTCCTGGTTCCATGATTTGGCTTTGGCTTGGGTCCAGCCTTGGGCACAGGGTATTTGGGGGTAAATCAGTGGATGGGAATATGTACTCTCCCTCTCAAAAACAAAGGAAAACAAAGATGTAATTTCCAATGTGCACAATTTGCCTGCATTTATCAGGTGTCTAGAGTTACAATAGTGTTTCAGCATTTCAGTGGGTGTTACAGACCTCTGGTGCCTCAGAGGGTTTTGTTGATAGTTTTATTTCTATGAGCAATCAGTCTAATGTAAAATTCTCAAAATTATATGTGTGTGGTAGATTTGTTCACAGTGTTCCTGAAACCAAGTTGGTATAAAATTAATTGAGACTGAAGATAGCCTTTATGACTGGTGGGAATTGTCCCAAACTCTATTTGAATTTCATGCATTTTAAGATGACCAGAAAAAAAGTTAATCACTGGCTTCAAAGATTTTATTCATTATATTGACAAGCCCTTTGGGGTTGATATGTTTTAACTGAGTTTTAGGCTCAGTCTTAACTAAATTTTTGACTACTGGAAACTCCTTCAGAAATTCAGTGCAAAATTTTCTGTGATAGATTTGTTATTTATTATAATGGAATATTTCTCCTTTTTATTTTTATAGAGTTTGTATAACAGAGTGGTTTGGGAAATTATGTATATGTGTTTTCAATGTAAGAAAATGTAATATATGAAAGAATATTTGATAGTTTCATTATCTCTCTTTCCCATATTTATCTATTAAGAATTCAGTGCTCAATCTAAAAACATTTTCATCTCATTAGCAAAGCACTGCTATATCATCATTTTTATATTGGAGGATCAGGTTGTGTGACTGTTGAGTGAGCAAGGACTTTTTCTCATCTCATTTCACAAGGAGTCAAATGTTTTGAATGACAGATTCAGATTTGATCCTTCGTCTTAGAATGCATTTTGACAATGTTTTTGATATTGTCTACCCAGAGGGTCTAGAAGGGAAACCAGAAGGCCCAGACACTGAAGAATCAAAGAAAAGGGGCAAGAAGACTATCAAAAACTACTTTTACTTCTTTATCTGGATTACAATACTGTCTAGCATCCCTCTTCCCTAATAAAAAAGAATAAAATTGGTGTTTTTAATTACAATGTTGTTGTTGAAAGCAGAAATCTAAATTCCTTCTGGAAATTACCCACTATTTGGAACTTAAAGTTTGAGAAACCCTAAACTATGGAACAGACTTCCCTGATATCAATAAATTGTAACAATGGAAAATTAAATAGAATGACAAAAAAATTGTACATTAAGATTTCATCTATTTTTGAGTAACAAAAAAGTTGGCAAATATGTTTATACAAACACAGGATTTGGGAAGTAAATGAAGACCATGCCAATGAGAACAAATAGAGGCGTGTTATTGACAATTTTATATAGCAAAGGAGTCAGATATCATCAATTGTATTTGGCACAGTCTTGGAGGCAGGAGAGTGGGAAAGCTCTACTACATGGGAAAAGATAAAGTTTCACAGATGCCCTGACTGGAGGTTGTTGGCATGGGAAAGCCAGAGGTGGGATAAACTAGAAGTAGGGCATTTGGATTTGAGTAGAAATGTTGGTTTCCTCTGGTTGATCTTGAGTCAAAAGAAAGAGAAGAGGTAAAATGAAGCTGTTCACCAGCCATGAAAAAGTTTTGACTATTCACAACTCATTGCTATAGATTGTGGTTTGGTTTTCTAAGCTTTGTGTGTGGGTCAGAAGTCTATTGTCAAATATGACTTAGCTTGTAGGTTTGTTCAGTATCTCAGGTTAATATTGTTCATATAGCAAGAAATCAATATAGTCATCCAAAGATGCAATTGCTGTATAAGAAAAGTTGTCATTGGTCCTTAACAATCTACTGTTGTTAAGCCTGTGGACTTGGATCTCATGGAAATAAAAACAGACTGCTGTATCCCTTGGCATAATAAATCAAACCTGTGCAGAGAAATTCAGCAGATGATGAAGTGAAATACCTCCTAAGCTTTTTTCATGAAATATTTTTCTTTTGATTTGGGTAGGAAAATCCTCATGGGGATTTTTGTGCCCTTCTCCTTGGCCAGAACTTGATTACCCAGTCATTTCTGCATTCCTGGTTTCCAGAAATTTTGGAATTATTCTGCTCCCCAAAGGCTAAACTTGGAGCACGAGAAGTTGAGGGTGGGTGAGGGTGGGGGCATTGGATTTCTTTGTTTAGGGAGGAGGGAGAGAGGGAGAGAGAGAGAGAGAAACTCCAATCTGCTGTTTCTTTAGCCAAATGCCAATAATGGCCTGAGCTAGTTTCTACTGAAGCCAGCAGCTGGGAGCTCAACTCACCTCTCCCACATGTGTGGTAAAAACCCTTACTTGGGTCATTACTACTACCTTCCAGGATCTGCATTAACAGGAAGTTTGAGCCAGGAGATGAATCTAGGTTTCAGATCCAGGGACTCTGATATAGTATGTGGGCATCTTAATGACATCTTAACTAGTCAAATACTCCAGAATTGCTGGCATCTTCCATAAATATATTCAAACTCTTTTAAAAGAAAACATACTTTGACTAAATGTGCAAAAGTACAGAAAAATCATTTGAAACTATAAAAATCATAAAATAAAATATGTGTATTATGGCCCAATATTTAAAACACTAAAATTATATTTGTGTCACTCATAGAATTGATAACTATCTTTCTGTATAACATACACACATTTTTTCATGTCTGAATCATATGCCATGACATATATCAAGTGTATTCATGTACATACCTCTACACTGAAACATTTATATTCTTAATTCATATTCTTATTACAATCACATATCAACTGTAATTATCCCATTTTACAGATAAGGATCTTGAGGCTAGCCAAGCAATTTGTCCAAGATCACAAAGCTAGGAGGTATCTGAGTCAGGATTTAGACCTGCCTGGTAGAGTTCCAGAGCCTGTGCTCTTAATCATTTTGCCATGTTGCCTTTTATTAAATGTACAGGTATATACATGAATAATTTATTAGAAATAAGTGCATGACAGAATAGTGCAAAGAGCTAAGAGAGTGTTTGAAAGAAATTTGTAGCCAATTTATGATGGATTGAGAAAACATGAAAAAGTTTTCCAGAAACTACATTTAACAATGGTTAAAACTCTTCTTTCAAGTTGGAAAAAATTAGGTGAAGAATTGGAAAAAAAATTCCAGATGTAGTGAAAAGCGTGTGTGGAAGCCATGAGAATGAAAGGGCTAAGTATGAAAGGATGTGAGTGTGGCCAGCCTAAGGGCTTCCAAAAACTGCACTGACTGCAATTTGCCTGGCTCAAGGAGGCATCATGTCCTAGGAAAGGATGGAAGAAACTCTTTGACCCTGATGAGTATAGAAACTGAGGAGGGAGAGATGTGGGCTAGTGTCTTGTGGATTTTGGACTTAAAACTCATTATACAGAAAAATCATGAAGAAGGTTGAAGCAGAGTAGGAATATATTTGTGATTTAAAAATTATTTCAGCAAACTGTGGAGAATTGTTTAGAGTAGAGCAAGGATTAATGGATGAGTCTATTGCAGTAGTCCAAGTGAGATATAAGTATAACTTAGTTTAGAAAGAGAGCAATGAAGTTAAGTGAGGTGAATAACATGGAGGACCATAAAGAAGTAATTTCAGAAAGAGAAAAGGTTTTTTAAATGTTCTTGTAGCTACTATTTCATTTCTTTCTCTTCCTATACATAGAGACTTCAAAAAGTTTGTGGAAAAATGGAATTAAAGGTTAAGTTTATTTTGGTGCAAAAATTTTTGAAATCCATGCATAGGCTTTACATAATACATATTTTCCATTAATTGTTTGGAGATACCTCATATTCATGGAGTTCCCCACATTGTTTATGATAAGTCAAAATCTAAATTCACAGTTATATGCCCAATAGAAGTTTCCTAGTTATGCCATAGCCACCTCAGACTAGGAGATACTTGGTTATAGAAACTAAAAGTCAGAAATCAAGGTGTCAGCTGGACCAGGCTCTCACTGAAGGTTGCTTCTTCCAACTTCTGATGGCTTCAGGAATTCTTTGGCTTATCATAGTAACTCCAGTCTCCTGCCTCCATGTTTGCTTGGCTTGCTTTTCTGTGTGTGTCCCTATGTTTCTTTGAGTTCTATCTTTTTTAAAGATTTATTTATTTATTTGCAAGTAATAGTTACACAGAGAGAGGAGAGGCAGAGAGAGAGAGAGAGAGAGAGAGGTCTTCCATCCAATGGTTCACTCCTCAATTGGTCACAATGGCCAGAGCTGCACTAAGCTGAAGCCAGGAGCCAGGAGCTTATTCTGAGTCTCCCACATAAATGCAGGGGCCCAAGGACTTGGGCCATCTTCTACTGCTTTCCCAGGCCATAGTAGAGAGCTGGATTGAAAGTGGAGCAGCCGGGTCTCAAACTGACGCTCATATGGGATGCCAGCACTTCAGGTCAGGGCGTTAACCCGCTGTGCCACAGTGCCAACCCCAAGTTCTATCTTGTTTTTTAATTAAATTTCTTTTTAATTTGAGGAGAGAGAGAGAATGAAAAAAATGAATCAATGTTACATTAGCTGGCTTACTCCCCAAATGGCTGTAATGGCTTTCCTTGAGTCATCACTGCTATCTACCAGGGTCTAGACTAACAGGAAGCAGGAATCAGGAATTCGATTTGGGTATTGAACTGAGATACTCTGATGTGAGATGCAGGTATCTTATCTGCTAGCTCAAACATTGACCCCCTCTCCTCTGACAGTCATTAGACTTAAGGTTTGCCCTCCAAGCCCAAGCTGATTTGATTTAGAGATGCTTAGTTACATCTGCAAAGCCTCTATAAGGTTGCATTCTGAAGTTTTGAGGGCACATGAATTTGGAGAGGGGGCCCTATTTAACCACTACATAAATGTGTTAGAGGAGCCGAAAAATATGGTGATTGGCCGGCGCCGTGGCTCAATAGGCTAATCCTTCGCCTGCGGCGCTGGCACACCAGGTTCTAGTCCCAGTTGGGACGCCAGATTCTGTCCTGGTTGCTCCTCTTCCATGGCAACTCTCTGCTGTGGCCCAGGAGTGAAGTGAAGGATGGCCCAAGTCCTTGGGCCCTGCACCCGCATGGGAGACCAGGAGAAGCACCTGGCTCCTGGCTTCAGATCAGTGCGGTGAGCTGGCCGCAGCACGCCAGCCGCAGCGGCAATTGGAGGGTGAACCAATGGAAAAGGAAGACCTTTCTCTCTGTCTCTCTCTCTCACTGTCATCTCTTCCTGCAAAAATAAATAAATAAATAAATAAATAAATAAATAAATAAAAAATAAAAAATAAAGAAATATATGGTGATTACTCTGGGGAACCATGGACTTGTGAAAATATAGAATTATCATTCTTAGGCATTTAAAAATTAACAGAAAAGTGATCTCTGTTAAACATAGGAGTAGGAATAAGAGAGGGAGGAGATATATAGCTCAGCACAGGCTCACTCGGACTTACCTCCAATGGTGGAACTAGAAATGTGCCAGGGGATTTCAACTCAATCTTATCAAGGAGACATGTACCAATGTCAGCGCACTTGGTAAAGTGATAAGTATAAGTACACAACCTATCAAAAAAGATAGGGTAAGTGTTGAAGAGATTTTACAAATAAGACCAGTGTAAGCAAATAATGAAGGATAGAATTAAAAGGGAGAGAATGATCCTGAGGGGGAGGCAGGACATACAGCAGACTCACAGAATGGTAAACGCCCAAAACAGCACTCTGGCCTCAGAATCAACCCTTGGGGCATTCGGATCTGGCTAAAAGGCCCATGAGAGTCTTACAGGCATGGAAAGCCACCACGTGGTGGCAAAAAACAATCTAAATGAAAGACCCTGGAGAACAAAACGCCAGCGGAAGGAACAGGCCATCAAGGAGGGAGGCGCCTTTCTTGGAAGGGAGGAAGGAACCTCCACTGTGATATGGCCTTGACTAAACAAGTTCAGAGTTGGTGAACTCAAGGGGCTTTCAGAGCCTAAACAGCTCATGGCAAGAGCCTCGGGTGATTGCTGACGCCATAAATAAGAGTGCCAACTGTTAAATCTACAATGGGAGTCACTGGGTACAGGCTCCCCATGTAGGATCTCTGTCCTTAATGTGTTTTACTATGAAACTTAAGACAACACTACTAGTCAAACAATACCCTATACCTTGTGCGGTTGTGTGAGGGCAGCCTGTTGAAATCCTTGCTTAGTGTATACTAAGTTGATCTTCTGTATATGAAGGTAATTGAAAATGAAACTTGATGAAGGGTGGGATGGGAGAGGGAATGGGAGAGGGGAGGGCCGCGGGAGGGAGGGAGGTTAGGGGGGGAAAGCCACAACAATGCAAAAAGTTGCACTTTGTAAATTCACATTTATTAAATAATAAAAAGAAAAAAAAAAGAAAATATAGGATTCTGTCTCTGTGATAAAGAAGGCTAACCTGATTTTGAGAGAATGAGTTGTCTCTCTTCTATACTAGGTCTGTTTTATTTTCACCTCACTGGCTGCTTCTTTTCAGTCTTCTCTATTATTTTTCTGTCCTTTACTCAAATTGTAAATGTTGGTGAGCTTCAGATTTCAGCCTCTGAATTTCTGTTCTCCAATTAGACTCATTCTTTAGTATATCTCTTATAGCCTCATATGTGTATTTCAATTTATTTTTGAATGCTAATATATTCATAACTCATAGCATTCACAAGGTACAAAGAACATAATTTAAAAGATTCTCTCTACCCACTAACCTTAGCCACACAGCAGTTCTAATCTAAGAAGTTGATTAGTGACAGTTCCTTTTGCAGACAGTCTATGTATGTAGAAGCAAATTTATACCTATATATGTACATGATGCATGTGCCTTTGTGCATGTATGTAAACACCTCCTCTCAAAATTTAAAATAAATACCAATTCTGTGCATTATACTAACAGTTCAGAATGTTATTTTTTCAGTTAAAGATGTATCTAAAACTTCTCTCATCATCATGCATTATTTTCATCATTGCACAGTACTCTATATTCTAAACCTGAAAAACTTCTTATTTATTTAATCAAGACCAATTAATGGACATCTGTATTGTATCTGACTTTTCTTTCTAAAGTGCAACGGAAATATATACCATTATTTGTTTAAAAATTCCATTTGAACCTGTGTAAAAAAAGTGATAGGCTAAATTCTTAGAAGGTGAATTTCTGGATCAAAGGTTCTGTGGGTTTTTTTATATTTGATAATTTCTAAATGGACTTGATAAAGTTTGAACTAATTTAGACTTCTACTCTAACTGACAGAAATGTTTGTTCTTCCATATCATATTTCCATATCATAATAATATACATTATGCATATTATACATTGATAAAAATTGTATATTAACATGTCCTTGATCCTGAGCATTTGGGAATGTGAGACGAATGATACTGAGTATGTTATATTTAGGTGATTTGCATTTCTCTATAATGAGACCTATCTGTTTTTCTCATTTTCTATTGGAATTTTGGTAATTTTCTTTTAATTTTTTTTTAAAATTCATTTTATTAGAAAGCAAGAGAGAGAGAGAGAGAGAGAGAGAGATATCTTCCATCCCCTAGCACATTCCCCAAATGCCCACAACTGCTAGGGCTGGGCCTGACTGAAGCCAGGAGCATTGAAGTCAACCCAAGTTTCCTTTGTGTGTAGTAGACACCAAAGTATTGAAGCTATCGCCTGCTGTCTCCCAGGGTGCACATTAGCAGGTGGCTGAATCAGAAACAGAGTAACTGGGACTTGAACCAAGTACTCTGATATGAGATATGGGTATCCCAGTTGGTGATTTAACTGCTATGCCAAACACCCACCCATTTGGACCTTTGATAACAGATTTTAAAGAGACTTTTCCCGAGGAAAATTAGCCATTATCTATGATTTGAGTAATACATATTTTTTTTCAATTTTTTCACTTGATATAATTTTATGAGGCATATTTTTGAAATAGTTTATCTCAATTATATCAACTTTTATTATAGCTTCTGGGTTTTGTATCATTCTTAGGAATCTATACTCCTGCTCACTCAATCTTATTCTGATAATGGGTAATTCAAAGGAAGAATTCCATGTTTTCTTCTTGATTTGTCAGTAGAAGTCTTGGCAGGAAAACAGATAGACCTAGCTGAGGGAAAGAAAAGCAATGGAAGATAAGGGAAGAGAAGTGAAGAAAGAGAGAGAGAGAGAGTGAAAAAGAGAGAGAGGGACAATAAGGGAAGGGAGACAAAACAAAGTTCATAGTTATTGCCTATTAAATGTTCTTCCAAAATTATTTAATCTAATTATAAATATATAATGGAAAGATGAAAACTTAATTCAAATTATAAGGAAATAATCAGATAAGCCAGAAAATAAAGAATTATAGAGGACAACTTGACCTGGGGTGGGCATGGGGTAGAGGCCAGGTTCTTTTTTTTTTAACATTTTATAAATTTGGGGGCAGGCACTGTGGTATAGTAGGTTAACCCCCTGCCTGCGGCACCAGCATCCCATATGGGTGCCCTAAATATCTATAGCTTGCTGACATAATTACAGATATGTAAATTCAAATTATGCTCAAATTGTTTCAGAACATGTTAATTGTGTTAAAAATAAAATTATATTTTCTGAACAAGAGTTATAGCAGGGCTCATTGCATCTATAAATTGTCCATAGTGTTCTAACATGATGACTCTTGAGAAAGCTTGAGCCCTGGGTGACTGGTATAGAGAAGTAAAGTGCTAAATGTGTGCAGAGATGTTCACAGAGGGAAAGTTTAGGGGACTCCAAGTTCCCTTTGCAGCACAAATACAATATTTATATCTTCATGGTAGTAAGCATGGACTCTTTCGGTAAATGAGTGCATTCAATAGTAAAATGCAATGGAGAAAGAAGACTTTCCTAAGCTGTGGTGTTGGTAAATATACTTAAAAAATTTTGTAGGGGGGAGCATTGTAGTGTAGCTGGTAAAACCACCGCCTGCAATGCCAGCATCCCATATGGGCACCAGTTCCAGTCCTGGCAGCTCCTCTTCTGATCCAGCTCCCTGCTAATGTGCCTAGGAAGGTGGCATAGGAAGACCCAATCTCTTGGGGCTGGCACCCATTTGAGAGACCCAGGGAAGCTCCTGGCTCCTGGCTTCAGGTTGACCCAGCCCTAGCTGTTGGCAGCCATTTGGGAGTGAACCAGCAGATGGAAGATTTCCCTCTCCCTCTGTCTCCCTCTCTCTCCTCTTCCTCTCTCCCTCTCTCTGTGTGGCTCTGCCTTTCAAATGAAAAATATAGTGAAAAAGTTGAATTAAAAGTTAAGGAAGAATGAAACAGAGGAAGGGAGGGAAAGAGATAGGGAAGAAGGAAGTATCATTATATTTTTCAAATTGTATTTATGAACTACATGAGAATTGATGAAATTTGTAATAATTATCATGCATTTGCTGTGAACTTAAAAATCTAATGTAGTAATACATTCCTTAAATTAAAAAAATTACATTTGATAAATCATTTTTAAAATGTTTCTTTTGGTTCAAAAATGTTGAAACCCATATGTATGAATATGAAGGGTATTCTAAAAATTCATGGAAATAGTACATTATGAAAAAACTATGGGTTTCATTAGTTTTTCCCTAAAATAAACTTACCTTTTACTTGAATTTTGCCACAAACATTTTGTAGTATCTTATTATTAGCTAGAGCATGTTCAAACTGCCACTCCTTCTGAACCTAATATTAAAGAGCCACAAAACTATTTCAACCTAAGTTTTACATACAACTTAGGCACTTGCCATATAGCCTTGAAATTTCCAACCAATGGGACTGGCTATGTCCTCTTGCCAGATAAAACACTTTCTCAAGGACATGTTTCACTTCTTTTACATTTTTGCTTATGATGGGGCCTAAGGATGAGGTGACAAAAGTCAGTTTTGTGTTATTGGCTTTAAAAATACATTGATTTGTAAATAGTAAACTCATATTACATGGATTTCAAAATATTCTTGTACCAAAATAAACTTACCTTTAATTCAATGTTCTATGAGTTTTTTGAAGGACCCACATAATATTTAACTAAGTCCGGGATTTTGTTACAGAAATAAAGCATAAAAAATGTTTGGCGAGGTTAGATGCAAACATTTCTGATTGAATATGGAATAGTGAGTGTGAACTAAATTTAGAACAGAAGAAAATTACTGATGCACATGTGCTTCTTACGACATAATGACTTTAGCATATTCAGAAAGAAATTCTACTATATTGTAGAACAGCTGTGGCCATGAGGCTACTTCATAATATGTGGTTCTTAGCTTATCTCACACTTGCTTATCTGTAATATGAAAGTATTAAAATATTTTATCAGGATGCTCAATAACAATACACAAACTTTCCTCTTTTCTCTTTTTCTTCCTTATCACTCCTCTACTTCCTCCTGTATTCTTTCATTCATCATGCTCTTATCATCTTCTTTTCTTTATTCTTCCTTTAGCTTTTGATGAAATTGGAAAATAAAATTTTTATATCTGCCTTTGAGCCATGTCAAAAGAAATAATACCTTCCTCATTGAATTTAAATAATCATCAGATATTTAAGAATCTCCCTTTCGAGGAATAGCCCACACTTATTCTATTAAAATGCCATCTGATTTAGTATGCTAGTGTTACTGAATGCTCAATAGGAATTTCAGTTGTGGCTCTCAGATCACCTGTGTTTAGTTTTTATATTGCTGTAACAAATTACCATATTCATAGTTACTTAAAGCAATGCATATTTCTTACCTATAATTTAGTGGAGAGGCTAAGGGGTGGTTAGAAATCCAACACAGTGGCATAGAAGGTTAAGCCTCTACCTGCAATGCCAGCATCTCATATGGGCATTTGTCCATTGTGGTCATTTGGGGAGTGAACCAGCGGATGGAAGATTCCCTCCTCTCCCTCTCCCTCTCTCTCTCTCTCCCTTTCCCTCTCCCCTGCCCTTCCCTTCCCCTTCCTCTTCCCTGCCCTGAACCTCGCCCTTGACCTTTCCCACCCTTCTTTCTCTGGATTTATATCATAAAAAAAGGGTCCAACACAGGTGTCAATGGAATAAAATAAAATTGTCAGCAGGGCCGTGTTTCTTTCTTGAGGTTCTAGGGGGAAAATCTGTTTCTTTGACTTGTCTCGTTTCTAGAGGCCACTGAAATTCCTTGTTTTATTACCCCTCCATTCATCTTCAAAGCCAGCAACATTGCATTACTCTTACCATTCTTTTGTAGTCTAGCCTTCCTCTGTGCACAGCTGGGGAAGGTGCTCCACTTTTCAGAGTTCTGGTGATTAGATTGGATGCAAAAAGCCATTTCTCCATGAAAGGTTACATATTCACAGGTTCTAGGGATTGGGACATGGGCTTATTTGGAGAGATGGGGAGGGATTATCATGCCTGCCACAATCTCTAAGAAACACCTTTGTTTCTTCTTTTTTTAAATATTTATTTTATTTATTTGAAAGAGAGAGAGGTAGAGACAGAAAGAGAAAGAGATCTTTCATCCTCTAGTTTACTCCCAGATGGCCGTAATGGCTGGAGCTGCACTGATCCGAAGCCAGGAGCCAGGAGCTTATTCTGAGTCTCCCACATGAATTCAGGGGCCCAAGGACTTGGGTCATCTACTGCTTTCCCAGGCCATAGCAGAGAGCTGGATTGGAAGAGGAGCAGCCAGGACTAGAACAGGCTCCCATATGGAATGCCAGTGCTTCAGGCCAGGGCTTTAACCTGCTGTGCCACAGCACCAGCCCCAACTTTGTTTCTTTTAACTGGAGAAAAATCCATTTGAATTTACAAGTTGGAATTTCCAGAAGTTTGCAGTTTTAACAGCTTCCCAGATATTTTTAGGCAGGATAATATGTGAAAGTCATCATGATCAATATGACACTAACACACATTTTTAAAGAGCATTTATTTTTATTTATCTGAAAGGTGTGGGGGGGTAGGCAGAGAGAGAGAGAGAAATAGAGAATTTTCCATCTGCTTGTTCACTCCCATAATGCCTGTGACAACCAAGGCTGAGGTAAGTCCAAACAGGAACCAGAAACTCCACCGAAATCCCACACGTGGGTGGCAGGGACCAAATGCATGAGCTATCACCTGCTGCCTGCTGGAGTGTGCATTAGGTCAGGAAGATGGATGGGTTGGAAGTAGAACTGGGACTGTAACCCAGGGACTTCATTATAGGATGTGAGCACCCCATTCAGTTGCTTCAGCCGCTGTACCATAATACCTGTCCCACATA
Organism: Oryctolagus cuniculus; assembly: GCF_964237555.1. Lineage (NCBI taxonomy): Eukaryota > Metazoa > Chordata > Mammalia > Lagomorpha > Leporidae > Oryctolagus > Oryctolagus cuniculus. The sequence continues at coordinate 63,591,810 of NC_091442.1, forward strand.
TTCATACTTTTACTCTTTCCTTGTCTTCATTGTGAGAAATAAATCAGAAAAGTCAATGTACCCCTTTCTGATTCTTTTCCTCATTTGATGAACCATTCTTTATCTCTGAACAGATTTGAATTGAGTTGCCTTGGGAACTCTGAATAAATGCTTTCTGAGGAATATGCTCATTGGTAGACTAGTTGGTCATGGGACTATGTCCCCATTATTTCTCTCTTGCATGTAATTGTGACGTCTTTAAAAAGACCCTGGAATTTTCCAGACTTTTAGTTTAGGATAAAAATGTACTATACTTAAATGTAATAACAGCTACCAGATGCTTAGTACAAAATTTAAAGCCTACATTGTTTAAATCTCAGAACTTATAGACATCGAGAGCTGCCATAGTTTTTTGAGATTTTTAATTTAGAGTCTGGAATGCACCCAGTAGACCACAGTGACTATAAAGCAAGCCAAATGAATGATAAGTGACTCACAACAGAATCAAATGCAACTGCTTTGCTGTAATGTCTGGATATGAGAGGGCATATTAAGGGCTAAATTTATCCACAAGTTAGAATATCTTATAGTAAAGGTCTCATTTAAGTAATTATTGTTACTTTTAATTAGCATAGTTATTGTTCATTTAAAACCTCATATTATCACTGGCATGTGAACACATCAGTGTCCATCATTCAATGTCTACTTAGATTTTCACAGACGGCTATATTTTTGGTGAACTTGGAACTTGATATTTATAATAATGTTAAACAATGCCCTCCAGTTAGACTTAGAAAATAAAATTTAATTATAATATTAGAATAAAAATAAAGCCTTGATATATACCATGCAGTTTTGTAACACTAAAAAAGAATTTAAGAGGGATAAACAAAGGCCAGTAGGAGGCTGGAGCAAATGTAAGAATGAACATGCCAAACATGGTTCTATTGCTAGATAAAGTAGATATTAGTAGCATCATTTGAGCTGATCAGGGAAGAGGATGTTCTAAAACTTTCCTTCTCTTTATTGGTATTTGTATTTAATGAGACTGGTGAAATATTCATTTTTAGACTTAAATTTTGACCGTTTCTTGAGATTTGTTTAAAAGTACAAACATTTTTTGGCATTACATCACACTAACAGACTCATTGAAAAATTTATTTGGCTAATTTCCTCTTGGTAGGGAAAGCCAGGGAGGAGACAAATAATAAAAGGGACAGACACAATGATAACTGAGCATTCCTCAAAGCTACCTGTGGTTTCCTGCTGGAGCACCAAATAAGATTATGAACAAAACCCAAAGTAAAATGTGCGATAACAACCCTCAATATAAACACTACTCTACCTCTGAGTAATAGACACCTCAACTCTTAGCTAGTAATAACAGATTCTTAGAAAAAACACTAAACTTTTCACTTTTCAGCCTCTATTGTATTTTTCTTAACTATGTGACTGTCTTTGCCTGTTAAATGATGTATGCCATTTCTCTCTCTCTCTCTCTTTTTTTTTTTTTTTTTTTTTTTTTTTTTTGGACAGGCAGAGTTAGTGAGAGAGACAGAAAGAAAGGTCTTCCTTCTGTTGGTTCACCCCCCAAATGGCCGCCACAGCCAGTGCACTGCACCGATTGGAAGCCAGGAGCCAGGTGCTTCCTCCTGGTCTCCCATGTGGGTGCAGGGTTCAAGCACTTGGGCCATCCTACAGTGCCTTTCCGCGTCACAGCAGAGAGATGGACTGGAAAAGGAGAAACCGGGACAGAATCCGGCGCCCCAACCGGGACTAGAACCTGGGGTGTTGGCACAGTAGGCAGAGGATTAGCCAAGTGAGCCATAGCGCCAGCCGATGTATGCCATTTCTAAATAGTACTGGGGGTACTTCAAACAGTTCCTGGAACATGCATGTTATGAAAAAAGCTATAAATATATTTTATTTTTTTGCAAAATAAACTTATCTTTTAATTCTATTTTTCAATAAACTTTTTGAAGTACCTTTCTATTCTTGAAAAGTGGCCAGCCTACGTTCCTCCTTGTCATTCTTCAAGCTCTGCCATGTAAAATGCTAGAGCTGGACAGCCTTTAGGCTGGACTCCTTCTAAGAATGAGAGAGCAAAAGAGAGGGAGTCTGTGTTCCTGATCATCGTGGATCCCCATCACTGGTTCTTAAATATCTAATTTCCATGGAATGAGAGCCAATCTTTTTTTTTTCCATTAAGTCCCTATTGTTTTGAATTTTCTGACACTTGTAGCTGAGCTGAATATAAAATAAAACAAAAACTTTAATGCCCAGTAATTCCTTTCACAATTGGTTAAATAGCAAACACTACCAGAAAGAAGAATTAGTAGGTGAGTCGGCAGTGGGCATGCATGCTAATTGAAAATAAATTTCATTTGTCTTTCTGTTCTTCATCTTCATTTTAGTCATCCATTATCTCTGCTTATCCCTTCTATTTTACTGCATTGTATTCACTCTTAGAAATCTCTTCATATTACTGCTTATATCTAGGTGTTTATTTGCTCATTCAACATTCCTTGACTCCTTATTGGGTTTCACAATACTGGGGAATACAAAAGACGTATGGGTGTCATAATGAGACAAAAATGTTATGTAGGTAGCCTTGCCATTTTTTTTTCAAATAAAACAGCTGACATTTATCATAAAAATCAAGAGGCCTAGGGTCTGTGCTGTGACATAGTGGTTACTGCCATCTGATATGGGTGCCAGTTCGAGTCCTGGTTGCCCCACATCTGATCCAGCATCCTGCTAGTGTGCCTGGGAAAGCAGCAGAAGATGGACTAAGTGTTTGGGCCCCTGTACCCACATGCGAGACCCAGCAGAATTTCCTGGATCCTGGGTTTGGATTGACCCAGCTCTGGCCATCACAGCTGTTTAGGGAGTGAAACAGAGGATAAGATTTCTCTCTCTCTCTGTAACTCTGCCTTTCACATAAATAAATAAATGAACCTTTTTAAAGAAAAAAACAAGAGATCTCATCTTCCAGTTTTGCATGTGAGGAAATGGAGATTCAGAGACATCTAGTTACATAGCTAGATGATGACAGAACTACAGGCTGAAACCTGAGGCGCTCACATGTGTGACCATGTGCTTTTCATTGCATCTAAATTTCATCTCAACTTTCCCATAGCAACAATCTTCCTCAACATTTGAGGTGACATCTGATTGTGTAATTTAATTCGGGATAAAAGACAATACTTTTTTTTTTTTCCTTTAGACAATTGCACATAAGAACCCTGATATGAGCTGCCTCTGCTAATTATATATTGCCTCAGATAAGGTGCGAATGGACATGCAGTGATGGCGATTCTGAAATCTGGGATTTCACTTTGATTTTTAGAAATATTATAATATTTTATTACCCAAATAATAGTGATTTTAATTGGGCTTGTTCAATGGTAAGGGAGACATAAATATGTCAGTGTAGATCAATTAGGAGTTGATTTGTCAAATGGAAACTTGTTGCAAATTTTCCTGCTGTAAAGCCTAGAAAATTGTTCAAAGTAGTAGAAATCCTGGTTGCTTGGGAGGTTTGAATACAAAAAACAGAGCAGAAGCAGCTGCTTTTCAAATCCTATGGTTGCAATTCTTCTGCTTACCTCCCACCTGCAATGAAGTTTTAATGAATTGATATAAAGGGTGAGGTGGTTTGAATCTTAGGAAAGAAAACAAAATCTTTAGGCCCCAAAAAACCCCAAACAGATGGCATGCTTTAACAAAATTTTTGCTTTCATATATTTCAGTTGTTCAAAAATACCCTCCGCAAAGCTGGTATCTATTTTGCAAAGGGCGTTTTACACAATGAGGAAGGAGCTAAATGAGTTGGGGAAAGCAGGTTATGCTGCGTAACATATTTTATTTTTATTACAGCTGAAAGGTTTTTAATTAGTTATTTACAGTGTTTCTCAGTTGAACCTGGCTGCTTATGTTCCAGAAAACATCCCCCCTTCCTTACTAAATACAAGCTGATTTCTATCCTGTTTTGCTGCTTTGATATTTTACACATTGAATTCAATTTTAGATTTTTTCTATTCTATTTAGGGTGACAAACTTTATTTCCAAGCTTTAATATAGGTTATATGGTTGCCTAAAACAATTATGGGCATCTCCTCCTGTTGTGCAATGCTCTAGGTCTGAAAAGCAAGCTGAAGGGACGGGCTTCATTCATGATCTCAGGAAACTTAGAGTCCAATGGGGGAAGTCTTTGACTTCTGGAGGAGAAAGGGGAAGAAACCAAATCTCCCTGGAGAGACAGAAAATGCTTCATAAAAGAGCCATCACTTGAGCCAGAGCTGAAGGATAAGTGAGGGTTTATAAAACACTTAAGGCCGATTTGGGAAGAGCAGTCCAGGTAGAGGAAAAATGGAATAAAATCACATAACGTGAGCAAGCACATAGCATATTTTGGATTCTACTTATCGCCGCAGATTTCGATTTTTTGCACTAAAATAAAATTATCTTTTAATTGTGTTTTTTGTAACTCCCTCGTATTCAATGAGCACTAAATATTTTGGCAAGAAATAAGCCAGATAGATTGTCAACTAAAAGACTCCCACTACCTCGCGCCTTCACTATGCTTCTCAATCCCCTGTGCTTTCACCTCATAACCTTGTTTCACATTACAATAAGGCAACAGAAATCATCAAATGGCACCTCATCTTTCCATCACCAAATCTATAAATATACCTCAAGCAAGTATCCTATGTTTCCTGTTAGGACACTTATTCAGCAGAGAAAACACAAATGACAATTTCTTCCATGTTTTGAGTTCATCCACTTTTGACTTCTCATGGCGTTCTAGATAACAGAACTATAGGACTGGGACTAGGCATTAAATAAATCAAGCCATAAATACTGTGTAAAGCCCTCAAGTTTGGCAGTAAAAAGAAGCAGGCATGAATCATCCTGATTAACAGTTACCTCTCAATTTCTCTGTCCATTTTCACAAACAAGCTTCTGCAAAGAGTTTTTGCCAGCATTTCCTCACTTTCTTCACATGCATGCCCCTTCTGGTCCACTGCTCTTCTCATTTGGTGAAGAACTCAATAACTGCCAAAATCCTGAAGGGAAAGGAATTTGTGTTTATCTTATAGACTTACCAGAATATAATAATGTGGACCACGTATTGTTGAAACAATCTCTTCTATTGTCTCCCCCAGTTTATTCTATACTTCTGGTTCTTTCTCTTCCTCTTCTTTTGTGACTTCTGCTCCTGTTCCCAATTTTGTAATAACAGAGTTTTGAAATAGTGATCTAGGAGCCCTTTAAATTCCCCTTCTCTACTCATTATCTTGGTTAGTTCAGGCTTGTAATCAATGTGTATGGTGATAAACTACCAGATTTCTCCAACTCATATATTGGTTCTGAGCTTAGCATCTCTAACTCCTATAATCCCATATTTTTTTCTATTTTTATTAGCATATTCTTCAGTCATCTTAAGCTTAATATATATAGATGAACTTTTTATATATGTTGCTTCCCATCTCACAATCTGCTCTCATCTTTCCATGTAAGATAATTCTACCACCACAGATCCAATTTTTGAAGTCTGGAACATCAGAATCATTCTTGACAAGTATCTATCAAACAACATCTCTAGTTTATTAATGGTTCACTATCTCTTCAATTGAAATAAATTTAAAATCTATTCTATTTGCCCTATCTCAGTATAAACCCCAAACCATTATGGTCTTTTGATTGCTTTTTTGCTCCCAGTATTATCTCCCAATTCATTTTCTATTCAGCAGTTAGACTAATCTTTTAAAGTCACTATGAGAATTTGATTTATTTGACAAAATGATGTAAACACAAATAACTATGAGTATCATTTTAGATAAACCAATAAACATTAAAGTAATATATTCCTATACAAACTATGTTACTATGATAGGAAATGCATATTAAGTATATTTTTATGTAAAGCTTTAAGAAATTTGAGACACACACACACACAGACACACACACACACACAAAGAGCAAGAAAGCAAGTTCCAAAATGATTGTTCACTCCTCATATGCCTGCAATTGTTGGGGCTGGCTGGGCCTAAGCTGGGAGCTAGAAATTCAGTCAAGGTTTCCCACATGGGTGACAGGAACACAATTATTGGGCTATCATGACTGCCTCCCTGGGTCTGCATTAGCAGGAGGTTGGAATCAGGAGCTGGAGCCAGGATTACACAAGTGTTCTGTTTTGGAACATAGGTGTCCTAAACTCTATACTAAATGCCTGCTCCCACGATAAGTCTTTAGATACAAAGACTTTTATAAAATCTCATCACTATGCAGTAGTCCCAGGAAAAAGACAAAAATTCATCCTTTTTGACTTGAACAATAAGGTTTTTTATGTCACATAAATTATGTAGTATTTTATTCAGTCAACAAATTTCTGTCAATGATACAAGTGTTAGCAATAAAATAGAGACCATATGACTTGATGGTATGCTATATATATATATATTTACATGTTCTAGATATTGTTTAATATAAGTGGTGAAAGCACAAGTTATCCAGCAAGCCATCTCATAGAATTGTTTATCCCCATTGATATTGAACCCAACAAAAATAGAAATGTACATGTTACAATTCAATTAGCTTTGGTAAATTTACCTTTTTGGGACTACATAGTAACAGTTTTCAACATTTTGCAATGTCCTTTGCAATGTTCTTTGAATATATTTCCCAAGGAATCAAATATGTCATGGTTCTTTGACTTTATTTCCCAGAGAATAAGCATACATTTTTCTTAACAGTTGATAAAAAAGCATTAATGGGGCCGGCACCATGGCTCAATAGGCTAATCCTCCACCTAGTGGTGCCGGCACACCAGGTTCTAGTCCCGGTCGGGGCACCGGATTCTTTCCCAGTTGCCCCCCTTCCAGGCCAGCTCTCTGCTGTGGCCCGGGAAGGCAGTGGAGGATGGCCCAAGTGTTTGGGCCCTGCACCCCAGGAGAAGCACCTGGCTCCCAGCTTCAGATCAGTGCAGTGTGCCGGCCGCAGCGCGCCAGCCGTGGCAGCCATTGGAGGGTGAACCAACGGCAAAAAGGAAGACCTTTCTCTCTGTCTCTCTCTCTCACTATCCACTCTGCCTGTCAAAAAAAAAAAAAAAAAAAAAAAGCAAAAAAAAAAAAAAAGCATTAATGGTGGGTGTGGTGGTACATAGGGTTAACCTGCTACCTAGAATGTTTTATACCATATTGATGTGCCCATTCTAGACCAAGCTTCTCTGCTTCCAATCCAGCTCCCTGCTTATATGTCTGGGAAGGCATTAGATCATGGATCAATTACTTGAATCCCTGCAACCCACATAGAAAACCCAATCAGTCTTGGGTATTGTGACCATTTGGGGAGTGAATCAGCTAATAGATGATCTCTCTCTTTCCCTCTATCTCTGTCACTCTGCCTTTCAAATAAATAAATAAATAAATCTTTTAGTTCATTTTACTCAGGAGTTTTTAGTGAAGAAGTTGTACATATGTGTATATATATATATGTTGTCTGTGACTATGCTTGTGAATGTAACTGTTTACTGAAATGATATTTGCAAATCTCATTTGTCCTTATTTCTTAGAAATAATATTTTCAGTGGTTTGAAGAATTTAAATATTTTGTACAATAGCAAGAAGAGAGAATTCTAAAACCTAGAAATCCAGATGTGTTTTCAAAGGAAGGTGTTAATAGAAAACACTGACAGGCAAGTTTTCTCCAAGCCTTATAGCCCAGATTCAAATATTGTGGTGCCTTTTTAATGGAGTAAGAACAAACCATGGAAACTGAATAAAGGACAACATATACAAGTTACATTTTTAGACTTCTCAAATATTAGAACCACAAATGCTGTCATCACATTTCTCTTCCATTAGATTATATTTCTGGTTTTGGTTTTAGGATTACAAATATTATAACACGTATTGTTTGGGTCTGATAAAAGTTACAAGCAACTTACCTAAGTGTCAGATGTTTCAGTTGTACTTCATCTTTCCTAAAAGCTTGACTTTATTAGATTTTTCTACATTGTTTTCTTTATGCAATCCCAGCCACTACAATGATCCTAAAATGGAGTTTTGAGGTAATGGAGCAGATATAAATTAAACTCATCCACCATGACCAAAGACAGCTGGGTGGTAGTGATAGACGCACTGAACTTGTTGTCAGAATATCCAGATAGATTATGGTTTTGTCATTTATAATCAGCAAGAGCATATTTCCCTACACTTTCTGAGACTCTGATTTTATAAATATGTAAAATAGAAGCAGTATTATCTACTCCACAGGATGGTTGGAAGAATAAAATGCTGTTTTTTTTTGGAAAAACATTTACACTATACCTTTTACTCAGTGGGTTCCTAAAACACATTTACTAAATCTGGATAAATATTCACATGATTGATTCTAATAACCATATACATTTGCATTTTGGGATTAGAAAAGGCCTTAGGTAGTTTTTGCAATCTACTTGTTTCACAAGGAATAAAAGTCAGTTGAGATGGCATGCCTAGGATTACATACCTAATGGCAAGCCTGTGGCTGAAATTCTGGTTTCCTTTAAGCAGCCCTGTGGGCATTTTACCAGTGGACTGTGTTGGAAGAAATGGGACACAGGCCACTGTGCATGACTAGAAATCACGTGTTGCATAAACTTCTGTTAAGAGAAGTAAAACATTTAGCAATTTCATAGCCGTCGTGTGTAGAGGATTGGGTTCAAATAGGGTTCTTCCATTCTCTGACAATGATTTCTGGCAAATCTCTTTGCTCTAATAAGCAGTGTCCATGAGACACCTGTCACATACTTGTTGCCTCAATTAGATTAGGAAAAATTAGTGAGTGCATTTAGTGATTTGTACCTAGTGTAAAATTTGGACCTGTGTTGTGAATTTATTTGATATATGCTGCCAATCTAGCTAATTTATGCAAAATGTCTGCTTCAGTTGATCTTTACCCTAAATTGTCTAAACAATTCTTTTAACGCTCTGGTTCTTGATGCTTAGGGAAGCTTAGCTGTGATGGGTTCCAAAGATCAGTTGTTTATAACAGAAATTGAACTACAGCCTCATCTAAATGATGTAAGTGTCTTTGGATAATTTCCTATTTGTGATCAGGGAACTTTAAGTCACTATTTCCACACCAGTTACTAATTCTACTTCCAGCCCTGGAAGGTTAAAGAGGTGTTTGGGTTTTTGTTTTTCCCAGACCTTCACACAAGATAGTCATATCCGCCTGTCTGTCTGATTTTAGGGCCAAAGTGACCTCCAAAAGGGGATGGCTTTTAATTGGATCTATTTATATTCTCCTTCATTTCAGCTGAGGCACTGACCCATGCCAGGAGCACTTCTGCCCAGTGGCCTGCCCCAAATTGATACAGTACTTGACCTGTTACACTCCATTTCCTGAGCTGCAATCCTGACAGAGTCTATTTCCATAACCCTCGGCACCCTGACATGGCTGGGATGACAGGCTTTTTCTTTAACAATTGTCTTCCCACAAACTATCTTCAATATGACTACTCCATTATTAGCAATACATTTTGTGCTAGCTATAAAAGCATACAGCTAGATGCTGGTGGAGGATTTCCTCATGAAAGTCCTTTAAATTCAGGCTGTCATTTCACCCTTAGACATGTGCAGTGGTGAGGGACTCCAGCTAGAGTTTCCTTTCCTTCCTCCGTTGTCACATATTCTACTGTTTCCCTGAGATCCATAATTAATTTTTCATTAACAGAAAGATGAATAAAACATAATACAATCTCAAAAAAGATTCAATTTATATAATGACCACATACGTTTATGAATGGCTGCTAATTTAAATGCAAACATTGATGCTCTTAAACAGATTATGGTATATGTATTGGCATAGAGCTATATTGTTAAATGAAAAAAGCTATTGAAGAACACTCTCAGAATAAACCATACTTGATATATATATAAACCATATTTGATATATATAAGCATATGTATAAATGTAGATAAAATATAAAGAAGAAATATTGAGAAAAATAACCAGAAAATGATGCATATCCTGTTAATAGTGGTTATTTTTATGGATTGTAGTTAAAGAGCATGTTTTCTTTTTAAAATACATTTCATAATAGATTGAATATTTGCAATAAATTACTTTTTTGATAACTTTTAAAGATTAGAATAAAATGAGTTTTACACACCAAGAATGAACAAATGAAACTGGAGAAGGTTTGGGCAAGTATATATATTGTTCAAAGAAGATGCTTTACTCTTTCAAGTGACACTGTAGGGAAGAATAAGGGACATGTTGACATGCCTTGTGAGAGTTTAACATTTAAATTTTATTTTTAGGCTAACTTTCCCTATCATGGGTCTTTTCATTCTTCTATTATAGAAAAATAATCATTTTTGAATACTTGGGTAATTTTAAATGTTTAAGTTAGTTTAGTTTGGCAAATTAAAATGGAGATTTTTTTAAAGGTTCTTCCAACATTAAATATGTATGTAAGAATAGTGGTGCTGAAATATATGAGTCAGTGGCTAACTGGACAACATTTAAAAACATTTAAAAATCTTTAGATTTTTGTGATATATTTAAAAAATTAAGTAGCATGGTAGTATTGTATTGTGATCTTCCCAAAATATTTTGGACACAATTATTTTTTTTTTCTTATGTGTAGCTGTAAGTGGAAATGTTCTGCAAGTTAAGGTCTATAGAAGAAAATATTTGCACTGGATACTTATTGGAAACAGCAATATAGATTTGATTCAAACTCCTGGAATAAGGGGACAGTGTCTTCATTATAGACCTGAACTCAACTAAAATACAGCAAGACAACTGGGAATTTATAGCTAGCAAATAAAGTGAAAGGTACAGTGGATTTAACATTTCAAAGAATTAGATAACAAGCAAATAGGGAGATTCTTGATAAACTGGGTTCATAAGATTCTTGCTTAAACTATATTTAGTCAATACAAGTTTGAAGCCACATAAAGAAGAAGGGTCATAAAAGCCTTACTAAAGTTTGGTTAAGAAGAATCTTTATTATCAAATCCCATAATTGTTTTCATGTATTACATAACTAACTATGATGGCTTTTAAGCAGACTTCCTTAGTGAAAGGTATATCATACTAGGGCCAGGGTTGTGACAGTGGGAAAAAGCCACAGCATATATCAATGCAACACCAGCATTCCATATGGGCACTGTTTGGAGTCCCAGCTGTTCCACTTCTGATCCAGCTCCCTATTGATGTCCCTGGGAAGCAGTGGAAAATGGCCCAAGTCCTTGGGCCCCTACACCTACATGGAAGACCAGGATGAAGCTCCTGGTTCCTGGTATCAGTCCAGCCCAGACATAGATGGGGGAGGGGGCATTTGGAGAATGAACCAACGGATGGAAGATTGCTTGGTCTCTCCAACTCTCTCTCTCTCTTTCTGTAACAGTGCCTTTCAAATAAATAAAATAAATCTTAGAAAAAGATACATCATACTAATTTGAGGGGATTCAGTGTTTCTCACCCAATGCATCTAGAATTTGTTTTGTATCTTAATATATTTCTATATCATTGCACCTGCTTATTAGAGGAAAGTGACATGGAAGCTTGCTAGACATATGACAGTAAAATAGACAACTGATTTGTTCAAGTGCCCCAAGCAAGACCGTCTGTTACAATGATTATTAAAGCATATTTTAGCATTAACTCAGTAGCCAAGGTGCCTGAACCAATAAGTATATCAACACTATAAGTTTCATACCTCTGTGACTTTGGGCAAGGTATATAACCCTTTCTAGACCTCTGCTATTTTGTTGATGAGTAGGAATGGAAAGGTGTCATGGTATTTTGAGGGGTAAATAACTTTAACTATGTAAAACAACTCTGGCCATAGTAACCCATCATGAGAATGAGATATTTACACACAGAGTTTCTTATAATACTATATTCCCATTGTGCTTGTTCAAAAACGTTTGTCTTGGAGTTTGTAGAGTCATTTATTTGGGATCTAGTTGGCCTTCTTCTTACCTCCTTCAGGAAACATCTCTATGAACCTATTGCTACATCATAGATTCCCTTTGCCATTCCAGAAGCAACTCTTATTCCTTTTCTTCTTGGTAGCATCCAACATTGTTTTATAGTTGTTGAAGTATGTCGTTATCCTGAGCAAAGGGTGTGGTAGAACTAAAGATATGGGGTCCTCATAACTCATGAATTATATGTATATATGCATTAGATGAGTATATAAGCTGAGTCATATCATTCCCTTACTTTAAACTTTCGAATGTATCTTACTGTATTTAAAATCAAACTCTTTTCCATACCCTGTAATGTCTTCTGTGATATGACCTCTCATGCTCATCCAATTCTTCACATTAAACACTCTAGTAACTCATTAAAAGACCAAATGTCTTTGATCTTGGAACCTTTGCACATGTAGTTCCCTCTACCAGGGGTGCAACCCCACTCATTCTTTCATTAAAGTCTTCTTCTTACCATTTTTTGTTTTAAAGTCTCACTTCCTCAGAGAGATTGACCTTACCCACTATCTGTCATTCTCTTCATTGGATATTTCTTTGCTTCTTGCATAAGATATATAATATAAAACTATTGATTTGCTTAATTGCTTTTCCTGATATCCATTACAAGAATGTAATTTGCATGGTTATAATTTATATTTACAAACAGTTATTAGGAATTTTCTCATTTTATAAGTTACTATTTCCTTAAACACAATGCTTTGATTCTGCCTTGCACATGAACTTCATAAACCTTAATGTTGGTGGGCAATCTGCCATTAAATAATTTTTAAAGCTCATGGAAACTGTTTTCATTGGTTCAAAAAATTTCCCGTTTTCTTGTGAACCCATTAAAAATCTATGCTGTGATCAAGAAGTGAAACTGCTTAGAAAATGATGGTTCAGTTGTCTATTTCCATCTTTTGTTAGAGATAAAGAGGGAAAGTATTAAACAGAATCAACAGAATATTTTACTTTTAGTATTTTTTTCTAAAATATTCATTTATTTATTTGAAAGGCAGAGTTAGAGAGAGAGAGAGAGAGAGAGAGAGAGAGAGATTGATTTTCCATCCACTGGTTCACTCCCCAAATGGCTGGAAAGGCCGGAGCTGGGCTGATCCAAAGCCAGGAGCCAGGAGCTTCTTCCAGGTCTCCCATGTGGGTAGTACTAGGGCCCAAGGAACTGGGCCATCTTCTATTACTTTCCCAGGCCATAGCAGAGAGCTGGATCAGAAGTCAAGCAGCCGGGACTCAGACTGGCCAGTACTGCATGGGATGCCAGTACTGCATGTGGCAGCTTTACCTAGTACGCCATAACACCAGCCCTGCTTTTAGTTTTAATAATTAAATATATTAGTAACAGTTAAGAAGTGTTACTGGTAAGCCCTTCCCTATCCAATTTTCCACCATTTAATGTATACTTACCCTCTTTTTCCTTCAAATCTCTTTATATGTCTCCTTTTTTAAATCATAGGACATAGAAAATTGTACATATTTATGGGGTATTATGTGATGTTTTGTTACATGTATACATCATGTACTATCTGTCGCTCCCCCTCTTCGTGGAGGAACGACACTGAACCCTGCGCTGTTCTTTTCGTCTGCTCGGCCCTCCCCGGGTTTGCTGCTGGTTCTTCCCGGGTTGGCTACTATCCCTTCCACCTCCGTGGAAGGGCAGTTCCCCCTGGCCACATTCCCCACTTCCGCAGGGGAGCGGCACACCGCCGGCCGGGTCTCTCGGGGGCTGCACGGGTGTTCCTTCAGCTAGATGTTCCCCATAGATGTTCCCCGTGCATGCCGTTTCTCTCCTCCTTTATAGTCCTTCTCTGCCAATCCCAACTCGGCTGCCTACACGCCGAGTACGCTGCTCTCCAATCAGGAGCAAGTCCTACAGTTAATTGGTTGAACTGGAGGCAGCTGTGCGGAAGCTGTTTACTTCTCTCCCAGCGCCATATTGTGGGAGAGCAGATGCATAGAATAAGTCTTAATTCGAGTAACTTAGTCCAGTCCGGATTGCTCCCCACACTATCAAGCATTTAAAATTTCTTTACAGTGAAAATATTCAGAATGTTATCCATGTTTCTTTTTGTAGAGAAATATATAGTGTATTCTCTATATATTTCCTACTGTGAAATAGAGTCGGAACTACTTATTCCTATCTAGCTATAAGCTAATAGCTATCAATCAACCTTTCCAAATCCCTTCCTCCCTGCTTTCCTACCTAACCTCTAGTAACCACCATTATATCTTCAAATTCTGTGAGACCACTTAATTTTTTAGACTCCACATTTTTTTTAAAGATTAATTTTATTTATTTGAAAGACAGAGTTACAGAGAGAGGCAGAGACAGAGAGGTCTTCCATCTGCTGGTTCACTCCCCAGGTGACCACAACGGCCGGAGAGTCGCACCAATCCAAAGCCAGAATCCAGAAGCCTCTTCCAGGTCTACCATATGGGTGCAGGGGCCCAAGGACTTGGGCCATACTCCACTGCTATCCCAGGCTGGATGGAAGAAGAGCAGCCGGGACTAGAACCAGCGCCCTTATGGGATGCCGGTGCTTCAGGCCAGGGTGTTAACTCACTGTGCCACAGCACCAGCCCCAAGACTCCACATTTTAATGAGATCACATGAGATTTGTCTATCTGTGCCTGGCTTATTTCATTTAAGATAATGACCTCCAGTTAATTCCATGTAGATGTAGATGAGAGGTTTATATTCTGTTTGTGGCTGAGTAATATTTGATGTATAGCTGTACCACATATTTATCCATTCATCTGTGGATGGACACTCCATTTCCTGGCTGTTGTGATTTAGTGCTTCTAAAAAATATGGGAATGCATATGTCTCATTGACAGATGAATTTAAATTCCTTTGGATATATACTCAGGAGTTGCATTGTGCATTGTCGAATCAAAAGGTAGTTCTATTTTTAGTACTTTGAAGACCTTTCATACAATTTCCAAAATGGCTATACTTATTTACATTCACACCCACAGATTGCAAGCATTCCCTTTTCTCCAAATAATCTCCAACACTTCATATCTTAATGAGAATAGCCCAGAGGCAATATTTCATTGTGGTTTTGATTAGCACTGCCCTGATAATTGGTAATGCTGAGCATTTTTTCCTGTACTTGTCCATTTATATATCTTCCTTTGAGAAATGTCTGTTTAGATCTGTTTTTTATTTTTAATTGTATTGTCTTTTTTCCAGCTGTTATTTGAGTTTCTTATATATTTTAAATATTATTTTCCTTTCAGATATATAGCTTGCAAAAATTTTCTCCCACTTTGTAGATTCCCTCTTTCCCTGTTGATTTCTTCCTTTCTTATGCAAAAGGTTTGCCATTCGATGAGCTCCAATTTGTGCTTTTGGGGTCTGATTTAGAAAAT
This sequence comes from Oryctolagus cuniculus, assembly GCF_964237555.1. Taxonomy (NCBI): domain Eukaryota; kingdom Metazoa; phylum Chordata; class Mammalia; order Lagomorpha; family Leporidae; genus Oryctolagus; species Oryctolagus cuniculus. The sequence goes on from NC_091442.1 coordinate 63,607,157, forward strand.
TTTTGTACAGTCCAAGGTCCTGAAGTGTATTCCTTATGTTGCCTTCTAATAGTTTCCTGTCTCACATGTATATTTTTTTGAGGTGATGTTTGTATATGGTGGGAGATAGAGGTTTTATTTCATTGTTAGGTTTATGGACATCCACATTTTCCAGCATCATTTACTAAAAAGATTATCTTTTTTCCAGTGCATGTTCTTAGAACCTGTGTCAAAGATCAGATGGCTGAAGACGAGCAGATTTACTTAGGGTCTCTATTATGTTCCATTGTTCTATGGATCTGGTTTTATGCCAATATCATACTGCTTTAATTACTGTAGCATTATAAATACATTTTTAAAGATTTATTTATTTATTTAAAAGTCAGAGTTACACACAGAGAGGAGAGGCAGAGAGAGATAGAGGTCTTCCATCCGCTTGTTCATTCCCCAGTTAACCCAAAAAACTGGATCTGCACCAACTGAAAGCCAGGAGTCAGGAGCTTCCTCTGAGTCTCACATGCGGGTGCAGGGGCCCGAGGACTTGAGCCATCCTCCACTTCCTTCCCAGGCCATAGAAGAAAGCTGGATTGGAAGAGGAGCAGCCATGTCTCAACTGTGAGCGTATGGGATGCCAGCACTGCAGGAAGTGGCTTAACCCATTACGCCACACTGCTGATCCCTATAAATACATTTTAAAGTCATATACTGTGGGAAGCAACTGGGAGCAACTCAGACTAGACTAAGTTACTGGAATTAAGACTTATTCTATGCATCTGCTGTCCCACAATATGGCGCTGGGAGAGGAGGAAACAGCTTCTACACAGCTGCCTCCAGTTCAACCAATAAACTGTAGGACCTGCTCCTGATTGGAGGAGAGCAGTGTACTCGGCGTGTGGGTAGCAGAGTTGGGATTGGTGGAAGAGGACTATAAAGGAGGAGAGAGACAACATGCACCAGGAACATCTGAGGGAACACCTGTGCAGCCCCTGAGAGAGCCGGCCGGTGGTGTGCCGCTCCCCTGCGGAAGTGGGGAAAGTGGCAGGGGGCCCGCCCCTCCACGGAGGTGGAGGGACGGTAGCCAACCCGGGAAGAACCAGCAGCAAACCCGGGGAGGGCCGAGCAGACAAAAGAACAACGCAGGGTTTAGTGTCGTTCCTCCGCGAAGAGGGGGAGCGACATAATGGTGCCGTGACTCGGATATGAAGCCTAGGCAGGGTTTAGTGTCGTTCCTCCATGAAGAGGGGGAGCAACAATATACTATAATGTTTTCTGCTTTGTCCATTTTGTTCAATATTGTTTTGGCTGTTTGGTGTCTTTTCTGGTTCCATACAAATTCTAGTGGTGTTTTCTATAGTTCTGTGAAAAATGTCATTGAAATTCTGATAAGAATTGTGTTGAATCTGTAAGCCACTTTGGGTAACAGTAAATTTTAATGGTATTGATTCTTCCAGTGCATAAGCACAGAATGTTTTATTTATTTTTGTCCTCCTCAATTTATTTTATCAATGATTTATAGTGCTCAATGTAGAGCTCTTTTACCTCTTTGGTTAAATTTATTCTGAGGCATTTTATATTTTTGTAGAAGTTAGAAATCAGATTTTTTTTATTTCTTTTTAGATGATTCACTGTTGCTGTATAACAACACTACTGATTTTTTGTGTATTAATATATCCCACAAATTTGCTGAATTGATTAATTCTAACAGGATTTGGTGGAGTATTTGATGCTTTTTATCTCTAAGATCATACCATCTGTCAACATGTACTTTGATTTGCCCTTTCTGATTTTGGATGCCCCTTGTTTCTCTTGCCTAATTATTCTAGTTTGGACATCCAGTACTATACAGAATAAAAGTGTTAACAGTGGGCATCCTTGTGTTGTTTCAGATCTTAAAAGCCTTCAACTTTTCCCCTTTGAGTATTTTGTTAGCTGTTGGCTTATTACATATGGCCTTTATTTTGTTTAAATTTGTTCCTTCTATATCTAATTTAGTCAGAGTATTTTTTATCATAAAGGGCATTGAATTTTGTCAAATGCCTTTTCTGAATTTATTGAGATGATCATATGATTATTGTTCTTCATTCTGTTGATGTGATATATCACATTTATTGATTTGCATATGTTGAACCATCCTTGCATCTGTGAGATAAATTCCAGTTGATAATGGTGACAGATCTTTTAAATGCACTGTTGAATTCAATGGCTGGTATTTTGTTGAGGATTTTTGCATCTAAGAATGCATCAAGAATGTTGGCATGTAGCTTTCTTTTTTTGTTGTTGCTGTGTCATTGTCTGGTTTGGTATCAAGGTCATGCTTGGCTTATAGAGTGAATTTGGAAGAATTCCTTCCTCTCCTATTTTTTGAAATAACTTAAGAAGTATTGATGTTAATTCTGATGTTTGACAGATTTCAGCAGTGAAGCCATCTGGTTCTTGGGTTTTCTTTAATAGGAGATTTTAACTACTGATTCAATCTCACTACTCATTAATGATCAACATATGTGTTTTCTCTTAGGATTCATTCTTGATAAGGTGTATATGTCAAAGAATTTATCCATTTATTCTAGCATATCAGATTTGTGGCTATAGATTTGATCACAATAATCTCTCTCTTTTTTTTTTTTTGACAGGCAGAGTGGACAGTGAGAGAGAGAGAGACAGAGAGAAAGGTCTTCCTTTTGCTGTTGGTTCACCCTCCAATGGCCACCGCAGCTGGCACACTGCGGCCGGCACACCGCGCTGATCCGATGGCAGGAGCCAGGCACTTCTCCTGGTCTCCCATGGGGTACAGAGCCCAAGTATTTGGGCCATCCTCCACTGCACTCCCTGGCCACAGCAGAGAGCTGGCCTGGAAGAGGAGCAACCGGGACAGAATCCGGCGCCCCGACCAGGATGGACTAGAACCTGGTGTGCTGGTGCCACAAGGCAGAGGATTAGCCTAGTGAGCCATGGTGCCGGCCACAATAATCTCTTAAAATCCTTTATATTTCTGTGATGCCAAGCATAATATCTTTTCATCTCTGATTCTAGGTATTTGTATCTTCTCTTCCTCTCTCTCTCTCTCTCTCTCTCTTTCTCTCTCTTTCTCTCTCTATCCTCTTTTATTTTGCTCCATCGAGCTAAAAGTTTACCATAATTTTAATTTTTCAATGGACTGGCTCAACATTTCATTGAATTTTGTTTTTTTTTTCTTTTTTTTGTATTTATTTGTTCTCTGAATATTATTATTTCTTTCTGTCTATCAATTTCATTCTGATGAAGTACAACAATAATTTTATTGATTAAGTTCTTTCTGTTTTATTTTTGATGTAGGTATTTGTTGCTATACAGTTCCCTTTTATCAGTGCTTTTGCTTTACATCACAGAGTTTTGTATGTTGTGGTTCAATTTTCATTTGTTTCAAAAATTTTAAATTATATATTTCTTCTTTTATATCATTGGTTTTTAAGGAGTAAATGCTTTAATTTCTAAGTATTTATGTAGTTTCTAAAATTTTCTTTTTACTGATTTTGTTTTACTGCATTGTGGAAGGAACAAATCTTGATGTGATTTGTATTCTTTTAAATTTCTTTTTTTCAAATTTTATTTAAGTTATGCAAGTTTTATTTATTTCATATATATAGATTTAGGAATATAGTATTACTTCCTCCTTTACTCCCTCTCCCACCCATGCTAAAACCTTTTATCCCACTCCCTCTCAGATTCCCACTCTTAATTTTTTTAAAGATTTATTTATTTGAAAGTCAGAGTTACACAGAGAGAGGAGAGGTGGAGAGAGAGGTCTTCCATCTGATGATTCATTCCCTAATTGGCTGCAATGGCCATAGCTGCGCCAATCTGAAGCCAAGAGCCAGGAGCTTCTTCCAGGTCTCAACATGGGTGCAGGGGCCCAAGGGCTTGGACTTTCTTGTACTGTTTTCCTAGGCCATAGCAGAGAGCTGAATGGGAAGTGGAGCAGCTGGGACTAGAACCAGCACCCCTATGGGATGCCGGTGCTTCAGGCCAGGGTGTTAACCCACTGCACCACAGCACCAGCACCTCCACTCTTAATTTTTATAATGATCTATTTTCAGTATTTTAATGATCATACAGTTCACACTATTTGTTGAACTCTTTAATTAGAGTAGTGTTAAGAGAAAAAAAACAACAATAAGAACAACAACAACAGTAAAAAAAAAAAAAAAAAACTTTTCCTCAACAAAGGAGACAAGGAGTATAAATGATCCTCCATTTTCAAAATGTTTATTTCACTCCAATACATTACATTTCAAGTACTCAGTTAGTTACCTTAGATCAGGGAAAACATAATATCTGTCTTTTTGGGACTAGATTATTTCACCAAGTATAATGGTTTCCAGTTGCTACAATCTTGTTGCAAAGACAGGATTTCATTTTTTTTTACAGCAGAGTAGTATTCCATAGTGTGTGTGTGTGTGTATAATTATTTCTTTATCCAGTGAACAGTTGATGGATATCAGGGTTGATTCCATATCTAAGCTATTAGGAGCAGTGCTGCAATGAACATGGTTTTACAGATAACTCTTTCATAAGCTAATTTCATTTGCTTTAGGTAAATTCCCAGGAGAGGGATGGCTGAGTCAAATGGTAGGTCTACATTCAGATTTCTGATGTATCTCCTTGTTGTCTTCCACAGTGGCTGTACCAGTTTACATTTCTACCAACACTGGATTAGGATACTTATTCTCCCACATCTTCACTAGCATTTGTTGTTGATTTGTGTATGAAAGCCAATCTGGGGTTAGGTGAAACATCGTTGTGGTTTTTATTTGCATTTCCATGATTGCTAGATGATCCTGAGCAGTTTTTCATGTATCTGTTGGAAATATGGATTTCTTTTCTTAAAAAAAACACCTATTGAGGTCATTTGCCCATTTCTTTTTTTTTAAACTTTTATTTAATGAATATAGATTTACAAAGTACAGCTTATGGATTACAATAGCTTCCCCCCCATAACGTCCCTCCCACCAAAACCCTCCCCTTTCCCACTCCCTCTCCGCTTCCATTCACATCAACATTCATTTTCATTTCTCTTTATGTACAGAAGATCAGTTTAGCATACATTAAGTAAAGATTTCAACAGTTTGCTCCCACACAGAAACATAAAGTGAAAAATACTGTTTCAGTACTAGTTATAGCATTAAATCACAATGTACAGCACACTAAGGACAAAGATCCTACATGAGGAGTAAGTGCACAGTGACTCCTGTTGTTGACTTAACAAATTGACACTCTTGTTTATGGCCTCAGTAATCACCCTAGGCTCTTGTCATGAGCTGCCAAGGCTATGGAAGCCCCCTGAGTTCACTGACTCTGATAATTTTTAGACAAGGCCATGGTCAAAGTGGAAGTTCTTTCTTCCCTTCAGAGAAAGGTACCTCCTTCTTTGATGACCCATTCTTTCCACTGGGATCTCACTCACGGAGATCTTTCATTTAGGTTTTTTTTTTTTTTATTTCCCCCAGAGTGTCTTGGCTTTCCATGCCTGAAATACTCTCATGGGCTTTTCAGCCAGATCCGCATGCCTTAAGGGCTGATTCTCAGGACAGAGTGCTGTTTAGGACATCTGCCATTCTATGGGTCTGCTGTGTATCTCACTTCCCATGTTGGAACATTCTCTCCCTTTTTGATTCTATCAGCTAGTATTTGCAGACACTATTCTTGTTTATGTGCTCCCTTTGACTCTTAGTCCTATCATTATGATCAACTGTGAACAGAAATTGATCACTGGGACTAGTGAGATGGCATTGGTACATGCCACCTTGATGGGATTGAATTGGAATCCCCTGGTATGTTTCTAACTCTACCATTTGAGGTAAGTCAGCTTGAGCATGTCCCGAATTGCACATCTCTTCCCTCTCTTATTCCCACTCTTATATTTAGCAGTGATCACTTTTCAGTTAAGTTTCAGCTCTTAAGAAGAATTGTGTATTGATTACAGTATTCAACCAAAAGTATTAAGTAGAACAAACAAAAAAATACTAAGAGGGATAACATATTAAGTTGCTCATCAACAGTCAGGGTTAGGGCTGATCAAGTTATCGTTTCTTATAGTGTTCACTTCACTTTAACAGGTTTCCTTTTTGGTGCTCAGTTAGTTGTCACCTATCAAGGAGAACAAGTGGTATTTGTCCCTTTGGGATTGTCTTATTTCACTCAGCATAATGTTTTTCAAATTCCTAACAGGGATCACTTTTCAGTTAAAATTTAAACACCTAAGAATAATTGTGTGTTAGTTGCAGAGTTCAACCAACGGTACTAGAACAAAAAAAATACTAAAATGGATAAAGTATTACATTGTACATCAACCGTCAGGACAAGAGCTGATCAAGTCACTGTTTCTCATAGTGTCCATTTCATTTCAACAAGTTTTCCCTTTGGTGCTCAGTTAGTTGTCACCAATCAGGGAGAACCTATGATATTTGTCCCTTTGGGACTGGCTTAATTCACTCAGCATGATGTTTTCCAAATTCCTCCATCTTGTTGCAAATGACCGGGTTTCATTGTTTTTGACTGCTGTATAGTATTTTATAGAGTACATGTCCCATAATTTCTTTATCCAGTCTATTGTTGATGGGCATTTGGGTTGGATTCGGGTCTTAGCTATTGTGAATTGAGCTGCAATAAACATTAATGTGCAGACAGCTTGTTGGTTTGCCAATTTAATTTCCTCTGGGTAAATTCCAAGTAGTGGGATGGCTGGGTTGAATGGTAGGGTTATCTTCAGGTTTCTAAGGAATCCCCAAACTGACTTCCATAGTGGCTTAACCAATTTGCATTCCCACCAAAAGTGTGTTAGTGTCCCTTTTTCCCCACATCCTCTCCAACATCTGTTGTTGGTAGATTTGTGAATGTGAGCCATTCTAACCGGGGTGAGGTGAAACCTCATGGTGGTTTTGATTTGCATTTCCCTGATTGCTAGTGATCTTGAACATTTTTTCATGTGTCCGTTGGCCATTTGGATTTCCTCTTTTGAAAAATGTCTATTTAGGTCCTTGGCCCATCTCTTAAGTGGGTTTTTTTTGTTTTGATGTTGTAGAGTTTCTTGATCTCTTTGTAGATTCTGGTTATTAACCCTTTATCTGTTGTATAGTTTGCAAATATATTTTCCCATTCTGTCGGGTGTCTCTTCATTTTCCTGACTGTTTCTTTTGCAGTACAGAAACTTCTCAATTTGATGCAATCCCAAATGTTAATTTTGGTTTGACTGCCTGTGCTTCTGGGGTGTTTTCCAAGAAGTCAATGCGGGTACCTACATCTTTCAGGGTTTTTCCAATACTCTCTAATAATTTAATGGTGTCAAGTCGTAGATTTAAGTCTTTAAACCATGTTGAGTGAATTTTTGTGTAAGGTGAAAGGTAGGGGTCTTGCTTCATGATTCTGCATGTGGAATTCCAATTTTCCCAGCACCATTTATTGAATAGACTGTCGTTACTCCAGGGATTGGTTTTGGATCCTTGATCAAATATGAGTTGGCTGTAGATATTTGGGTTGATTTCTGGTGTTTTAATTCTGTTCCATTGGTCTATCCATCTGTTTCTGTACCAGTACCATGCTGTTTTGATAACAACTGCCCTGTAGTATGTCCTGAAATCTGGTATTGTGATGCCTCCAGCTTTGTTTTTGTTGTACAAGATTGCTTTAGCTATTCGAGGTCTCCTGTGTCTCCATATAAATTTCAGCATCATTTTTTCCAGATCTGAGAAGAAGGTCTTCGGTATCTTGATTGGTATTGCATTGAATCTATAAATTGCTTTTGGGAGAATGGACATTTTGATGATATTGATTCTTCCAATCCATGAGCATGGAAGATTTTCCATTTCTTGGTATCCTCTTCTATTTCTTTCTTTAAGGTTTTGTAATTTACATCGTAGAGATCCTTAACATCCTTGGTTAAGTTTATTCCAAGGTATTTCATTGTTTTTGTAGCTATTGTGAATGGGATTGATCTTAGAACTTCTTCCTCAGCCATGGCATTGCCTGTTTATACAAAGGCTGTTGATTTTTGTGCATTGATTTTATACCCTGCTACTTTGCCAAAATCTTGTATGAGTTCCAATAGTCTCTTAGTAGACTTCTTTGGGTCCCCTAAATAAAGAATCTTATCATCTGCAAAGAGGGATAGTTTGAGTTCTTCCTTCCCAATTTGTATCCCTTTAATTTCTTTTTCTTGCCTAATAGCTCTGGCTAGAACCTCCAGAACTATATTGAATAGCAGTGGTGAGAGTGGGCATCCCTGTCTGGTACCAATCTCAGTGGGAATGCTTCCAACTTTTCCCCATTCAATAGGATGTTGGCTGTGGGTTTTTCATAGATTGCTTTGATTGTATTGAGGAATGGTCCTTCCATACCCAGTTTGCTTAGAGTTTTCATCATGAAAGGGTGTTGTATTTTATCAAATGCTTTCTTGGCGTCTATTGAGATAATCATATGGTTTTTCTTCTGCAGTCTGTTAATGTGGTGGATCACATTGATTGTTTTGCACACATTGAACCATCCCTGCATACCAGAGATAAATCCCACTTGGTGTGGGTGGATGATCTTTCTGATGTGTTCTTGCATTCTCTTGGCCAGAATTTTATTGAGGATTTTTGCATCTGTGTTCATCGGGGATATTGGCCTGTAATTCTCTTTCAATCCTGCATCATTTTCCGGCTTAGGAATTAAGGTGATGCTGGCTTCATAGAAAGAATTTGGGAGGATTCCCTCTTTTTCGATTGTTCTGAATAGTTTGAGAAGAATTGGAGTCAATTCTCCTTTAAATGTCTGGTAGAATTCAGCAGTGAATCCATCTGGTCCTGGGCTTTTCTTTGTTGGAAGGGCCTTTATTACTGTTTCAATTTCTGTCTCAGTTATGGGTCTGTGTAGGTTTTCTATGTCTTCCTGGTTCAATTTAGGTAGGTTGCATGTGTCCAGGAATCTATCCATTTCTGATAGGTTTCCCTGTTTGCTGGCATACAAGTCCTTGTAGTAATTTCTGATGATTCTTTTTATTTCTGTGGTGTCTGTTGTTACGTTTCCTTTTTCATCTCTGATTTTGTTGATTTGGGTCTTTTCTCTTCTTTTTTTAGTTAGTTGGGCCAATGGAGTGTCAATTTTGTTTATTTTTTCAAAAAACCAGCTCCTCGTTTGGCTTATGTTTTGTAATTTTTTTTGGATTCAATCCTGTTGATTTCTTCTCTGATTTTAATTATTTCTCTTTTCCTACTAGATTTGGGTCTGGTTTGCTGTAGGTTTTCTAAATCCTTGAGGTGAATTGAAAGCTCATCTATTTGGTGCCTTTCCAATATCTTGATGTAGGCACCTATTGATATAAACTTTCCTCTTAACACTGCTTTTGCTATGTCCCATAAGTTTTGGTATGTTGTGCTGTTATCCTCATTTACTTCCAGAAAATTTTTGATTTCTCATTTAATTTCTTCTATGACCCATTGCTCATTCAGGAGCATGTTGTTCAATCTCCATGTGTTTGCGTATGCTCTAGGGATTCCTGAGTTGCTAATTTCCAACTTCATTCCCTTATGGTCTGAGAAGCTGCATGGTATGATTCTAATTGTTTTGAATTTCTTAACTGCATTGTTTGTTTTGTTGTATTGAGTTTCTTGCACTCTTTATAGATTCTATATATAAATACTTTATCAGTTGTATAGCTTGCAAATATTTTCTCCCATTCAGTTGGTTGCCTTTTCACTTTACTGAGTGTTTCTTTTGCAGTACAGAAGCTTCTCAATTTGATGCAATCCCATTTGTCAATTTTGGCTTTTATTGCCTGTGCTTCCAGGATCTTTTCTAAGAAGTCTTTGTGTATGTCAGTGTCTTGCAGATTTTCCCCAGTGTTCTCTAGTAATTTAATGGTATTGGATTGTATATTTAGGTCTCTGATCCATTATGAATGGATTTTTGTGTAAGGTGTAAGTTGGTATCTTGATTCATACTTCTGCATGTGGAGAACTAGTTTGCCCAGCACAATTTGTTAGACTGTTAAAGAGACTGTCCTTTCTCCATGGATTAATTTTAGTACCTTTGTCAAAATTTGTTTATTATAAATGTGTGGATTCATTTCTGGAGTTTTTATTTTGCTCCATGTCTACCTGTCTGTTTTTGTGCCAGTACCAGGCTGTTTTGATTATAACTGCCCTGTTATATGTCTTGAAATCTGGTACTGTGATGCCTGTGTCTTTGTTTTTACTGTATAAGTTTGCTTTAGCTCTTCATGATCTCCTATGTTTCTATATGAATTTCAGCATCATTTTTTCTAGATCTGAGAAGAATTTGATATTTTTATTGAAGTCACATTGAATCTGTAAATTTCTCTGGCAACATGGGCATTTTGATGCTGTTGATTCTTCTAATCCATGAACATGGAAGATTTTTCCACTTTTTGGGTCTTCGTTTTCTTTCTTTAATGGTTTACAATTTTTTATTGTAGATGTATTTCTTGCTATTGGTTAAATTTTTCCCAGGTATTTAATATTTTGTAGCTATTGTGAATCAGATTGATTTTAGAAGTTCTTTCTCAGCCATGACATTTTCTGTGTTTATAAAGGCTATTGATTTTTCCATGTTATTTTATATCCTACCAATTTACCAAACTCTGAGTTCCAATTAGTCTCATAGTGGATTCTTTTGAATCCCCTATATATAGAATCATGTCATCTACAAATAGGGATTGTTTGATTTTCTCCTTCCCAATTCGTTTCCCTTTGGTTTCTTTTTCTTGCCTAATGGCTCTGACTAACTTCAATATAATGAATAGTAATGGTGAGAGTGACCAACTTGGTTCCAGATCTTAGGGGGAGCACTTCCAGCTTTTCTCCATTCAATAGAATGTTGGCCGTCAGTTTGTTATGAATTGCCTTGATTGTGTTGAGGAATGGTCCTTCTATTCCCAATTTGCTTGAGGTTTTTATGATGAAAGGATGTTGCATTTTATTAAATTCTTTCTCTACATCTACTGAGATAATCATGTTTTTTGTTCTTCAGGTTTTTAATGTCATGTATCACATTTATTGGTTTGTGAATACTGAGCCATCACTGTATACCATAGATAAATCCTACTTGGTCCAGGTGAATGATCTTTCTGATATGTTATTGTGATTCATTGGCTAGTACTTTGTTAAAGGTTTTTGTGTCTATGTTCATCAGGGATATTGATCCATAGTTCTCTTTCTCTGATGCATCTTCTTCTGGCTTGGGGTTAATGTGCTACAGGCTTCATAGGAGTTTAGGAAGATTCTCCCTTTCAATTGTTTTGAATAGCTTGAGAAGAACTGGATTCATTCCTGGTAGAATTCAGTGCTGAAGCTTTGTTCCTGGACTTTTCTTTGTTGGGAGGGTCTTTATTACTTATTCAGTTTCAGTGTTTGTTACTGGTCTGTTCCTGATTTCTGTGTCCTTATGGCTCAATTTTGATGGGTAGTATCTGTCCAAGAATCTATCCATTTCTTCTAGGTTTCCCAATTTGTTGGCATATAGCTCTTTGTAGTAATGTAGTAATTATTGATGATTCTTTTTATTTCTGTGGTATCTGTTACATTTCCTTTTTTATCTCTTACTTTATTGATTTAGGTCTTCTACATCTTTTTGGTATTTCAATTCTGCTCATTTTTTTCAAAAAAAACAGCTCTTCATTTCAATATTTGTATTTTTTGTTTCAATTTTGCTTATTTTCTCTCATGTCAATTATTTGTTTTCTTGTACTAATTTTGGGTTTGGTTTGTTGTCTTTATAGGTCTGTGAGATGCATTGATAGGTTATTTAAGCAGTGCCTTTCCAATGGCTATATACTTTCCTCTGCTTATACTGCTTTCGCTGGATCCTGTAACTTTTGATATGTTATACTGTTTTCTTCATTTGGCCTGTGGTGTCATTTAAGTCTATTATTTCCATGCTGAATTTCTTTCTGGTTGATGTTTCTATTGCTGAAAGTGAAGTATTGAAGTCCCCCATTAATCTTCTTTAGGAGTCTATGTCTTTCTTAAATCCATTAACATTTCTTTTAAATAGCCAGGCACCCTGTAATTGGTTACATAAACATTTATTTTAGTCACATATTCCTGTTGAATTAATCCCTTGAGCATTGCATAGTACCCTTCTTTATCTCTTTTAAGAGTTTTTGTGTTAAAATATATTTTGTCTGATATTAGGATGGCTACCCCAGCTCTCTTTTGGCTTCCATCAGCATGGATTAACTTTTTCCATTCTTTCACTTTCAGTCTACAGGAGTCTTTGTTGGTGAGATGTGTTCCTTGTAGGCAGCAAAAATATGGGTCTTTTTTTTTTAAATCCACCTATCCAGTCTGTATCTTTTAACTGGAGAGTTGAGGCCATTTACATTCAAGCTGACTATTGATAAATAACAACTTGACCCTGCCATTTTTCCATAGATATTCCTATTGTTTATTTTGGATTTACTTTGTACTTTTAATTGGAGATTTTCTACCTTCACTGTCTATCATAATGATTACCACATTTCTGTGTTTAGCACATCCATAAGTATCTTCTGAAAGGCTTGATGAGTTGTATCAATTTCTTTCAATTCTGATTTTTATGGAAAGTCTATTTCACCTTCATTACTAAATGAGAACTTTGCAGGTTACAGTATTATGGGTTGACAGTTTTTCTATTAAGATTTGGACTATATATCATCATTCTCTCCTGGTCTGTAGGGTTTCTGATTTTCTGAATAGAAGTCACCTGTGAATTTAATTGGAGATGCTCTGGAAATAATCTGACATTTATCTCATGCACATTTTAGAATACTTTATTTAAAAAAAATACCTATTTATTTAGAAGGCAGAGTTACAGAGGCAGTGAGAGAGAGAGAGAGAGAGAGAGAGAGAGAGAGAGAGGTCTTCCATCAACTGGTTCACTCCCCAGATGGCCACAACAGCTGAGCTGTTGCCAATCCAAAGCCAGGAGCAAGGAGCTTCTTCCAAGCTTCCCACATGGGTACAGGGCCCCAAGGACTTGGGCCATCTTTCACTGCTTTCCCAGGTCATAGCAGAGAGCTGGATCAGAAAGTGGAGCAGCTGAGTCTTGAACCAGTGCCCATATGGAATGCTATCATTGCAGGCAGCAGCTTTACCCACTATGTCACAGTACCAGAACCAGAATATTTTCTTATGTTTTAGCGTGAAAATTTGACTACAACATGTCATGATGAGGGTCTTTTCTGGTCATGTCTATTAAGAGTTCTATGTGCTTCTGGTACTTGGATGTCTCTCTCTCCAAATTGGGGAAGTTTTCTGTAATTATTTCACTAAAAAGACCTTCTAAGCTATTTTCTTTCCACTCCTTCAAGAAATCCTAAGACCCACATGTTTGATCATTTGATAGTAATCATCAATCTCCAACATTTTTTTTTTTATTTTTCTAATTTCTTCTTCTCCTCCTCCTCCACCTCCACCTCTCTTTGTCTTCATCTTCATCTCTGTCTGATTGTAAAATTTCCGGAGGTTTGTGTTCTAACTCAGATATTCTTTCTTCTGCTTTACTGAGTCTCTTGTAAGGCTTTAAACCACATTTTTATTTGATCTATTGAATTCTTCATTTCTAAAATTTTATTTTGTCTTCTCTTTAAAATCTTTATTTCATGTGGAAAACTTTCACTCACATCATGCATGGAATTCTTTAATTTGTGGATTTGCTTCTGCTTTCTTCTGAGTAATCCTATGATTAGCTTTTTGAATTCTGTTTCTGGCATTTTATAGATTGCTTTATCATCACATTCCAATTTTGAAGTGTTGTTGTGTTCCTTAGGGGATTAATGTCTTCCTTATTCTTATTTCTTGAATTTCTGTGTTTATTCTTAGGCATTCGTGGAGATACTTGTTGACTTTTTTTTTTCTTTCCTCCGATGGCTTTTGTCTTTGGACTATGCCTCTCTGGCTTAGTGGAGTGTCTGCTCTTTCAGTTAATACCCAGAGGCATTTTCTGGGTGTAGCCAGGGGGGGCTCTGTTCAGTACTCCAGGGTGAGGAGATTGTCCGAAGTGACATACAAGTTGAGCATGGTAGATTTCTTCTTCTTCATCTTTTTTTTTTTAATCAGAGGAAAGAGTTTGATCAGTTCTGTCGGCTTAGTTTCATCCTCCTTTTCTCTTCTCCAAGGTAACAAATGCCTGAGTGCTAGCCCCAGTGGGTGCAATGCTCATCTATACTTTCACACAGATCCACAAGGGATCTATGCCATCCTCAGTGTGAGCATGGAACACACAGCAATGACCCTCACCAGGCAATCAGGGAGCCCCAAACATGTGGAACCACCCAAGGTGACTGCCCAAAGACCCAGCCACACCCTATGCCCTCCCACAGAGTCACAGTGTTTCCACAGTCCCAGCACACAAGGATCCCACAGTCATGGAGCACCAAGGATTCATTCTTCCCTGCCAGTCTGTCCCATCCACAGAGGAGCAGAGATCCTTCCAGAGCCTGCTGCCTATGGATACTTTGCCTAGGCAGTCTAAGCCCCAGAGCCTATGACACACTGGGACCCTGGGAGCACTTTAGAGTCCTACTTGGGTGCCCAGCCACCTGTCAATCCTCCCAGCTAAACTCAGGAATCTCCTTTTAGCTGGTTGCTGGGCACATGGACACATGCTGGTGCAGACATTACATATGTCCAAAATGACACCCACTCTCTCTCAGCTAGTTAAAGGGCACCATTGTCAGGGGATTGGGGATAGAGAAACTTGCCTCTTTTCTCCCTCTAGGTTGGTAGGTATATCGCTCCCCACTGGGCTACAGGCCAGACTCATGTCCAGCTCTCCCCACAGCTTTATTGCTAGTGGCTTGGGTTGCTGCAGTCTGATCTTACCTCACTCTCCAAAACCAGTGTTGAGACTCTTGGCTACTGGAGTCCTGTGTTGTGTCTGTGCTTGTGCTATGTGTCCACAGCCTCCACTTGGAAATACAGCATCCCTGTAACTTCCGTGGAGTTTCCACTGCAGTTTCTCCTCTAACTCTTCCCTGAGATGCAGTCTCTTCCCACCCCCCTTTTCTTTAACTATCTTTCCCTAGACTAGAGCAATAAGCCTCCTCCCTATTCTACCATATTGGAATCTCTGTGAATTTTCTTGCAAGAAGCAAGTATTCATTAATCTAAATGTTCACTCTGTGTTTTGTAATTGGAGAATTACTCAATTGGCATTTAAGGTAATTATTGATAGGCAATGTCTTACTACTGCCATTTTGCTAATTGGTTTGTATTTTCTTTAATTATTTGAAAGGCAGAGAGAGAGAGAGAGAGAGAGAGAGAGAGAGAGAGAAGAACTTTCAGTTGCTGGTTCACTACCCAAATAGTCACAACAGATGGAGTTGAGTAGACAAAGCCATGATCAAGGAACTGCATCCAGGTCTCTCATGTGGTTGTCACATGGATCATCTTCTGCTACTTTCCCAGACACATTATCAGGAAGTTGGAGCAGAAGCAGAGCGTCTGAGACTCAAATGGCTCTGCAATATGGGATCCAGCACCACAAGCCATGTCTTAACCAGTTATGCCATAACATCAGCCTTTATTTTTTTTTTTTATTTTTATCGTAGTTCCTTTCTTTCTTTCTCCCTCTTTTACAGTCTTCATTCGTGGTTTAGCAATTATCTAAGTGGTGTAATTGAGTCCTTGCTTATTACTTTTGATAAATCTATTATAGGCTTTTCTTTTGTGGTTACCATAAGGTTTATAAAAACCTTCTTTTGACTATAACGAGTTATCTTGAAATGACTACTTAATGCTGATTATAAAACTAGGGTAGGAGACTAACAAAAAACAAAGAAGTAAGGAATCTTAAAAAAAAAAAAAAAAAAAAAACCTTGTATTTGTGCCCCATTCTTACCCACACTTAAAAAATTCTTAATGTAATATTTGACCTCTACATATATTTCCTCTCGACATTTTAATGTAGTGATTCTAATGTTTTTAATCTGCCTAGTAAAATATAAATGTTTATAAACTATATTTAAAATATGAGCATTCTGAATTTCTGTAATTACTCTTTCCTGTGAGTTTTATACCTTCTGATGTTTTCTTCTTGTTAGCATTTCTTTCAATTTGATAAATGGAATTTAGAAAGACTAGTCTGGTGGTGATAAATTCTCTCATTTTTTATATGTCTTATAATGTCTTTAGTAACCTTCCTATTTGAAGGTCATCTTTGTTGGATACAATATTCTTGGCTGGTAATTATTTTCTTCAGAAATAAAAATGTTTCATCCCACTATCTCCTGGCTGGTACAGTTTCTTTTGAGAAATCTGCAGTCAAGCAAATTGGGATCCCTGTATGTGTTATTTTCATGTGTCTCTTGCAGCTTTGAAAAATCATCTGTTTATCTTTAATCTTGGAGAGTTTAACTATAAGAAATCTTGGGTAAATTTGGTTGAGTTCAATCTGACTGGTGACCTTTGACCTTCCTGTTCCTGGATAATTGTATCTTTTTCAAGGTTTGAGAGGTTTTCTGCCATTCTGTCTTTGAATATGCTTTCTAAGTTTTTGTCATTCTGAAGTCTGTTGAATCTCATTAACTCAAATATTTGTTCTTTTCATACCATTGTCTCCTGTAAGCTTTCTTCATTCCCCTTGGTCATTTTATACTTTTCTCCAGCTGTGTATTTTCTTTGTAAAAATTAGTTTAGTATATTTTAGTAAAAAGCTTAAAGGAACACCACAGATGACAGGAAACACTAAAGAACAGGTGCTTGCATGTAAGGCAACTCAGAAAAGTATAATGAGTGACTAGAATCTACTGTATAATAAACATGCTACAAACACCATTTAGTTGCTGTCAATAAGAAATTTACTTTTTTAAAAAAATCCAAATGCTGTTACTTTCCAGAAAATGGTACAGGTTTATTTATAATTGTTATAAAGCTGAACTGTAACTTGTTTGTTGAAACATTTTGACTTGCATCAATGCTTTATGTCCCCTCACTGATATTTAAAAATTAACATACAAATGAAAATGGAAAAACTGAAAATACCTTATTTCTGTTCCTTATTTTCTCACTCACAATCATATATTTAGGTACCTTTTGAACCCATTGAAAAAAAATAAATAACATTCAGAGCTACCCTTAATAACAGGAAGAAGAGAAAAAATTTCAGAATGAAATATTTCTTATCATAGCAGATTTTTAAATATATTCTTCACATATGCAACGAACTAGCTTGATGTCATTTGGCATAATTGTTACAAATTTGGCATAGATTGTTGTCTTTAAAAAGGCCAACAACATAGACCTCATTTGCCTTCTGCAAGGCACCATTAGCTTGTCCTTGAAATCCTAAGCAGTTTCTCACCCTAGACACTGGAAGGATAGTTTACGAATCAGAAGTTCAGTGAACTTTTGATAATGTCTAATTTCATGGAGTGCCAAAATAGCAGGCCTGTAAGGATGAGGTTTCTTCATTGCTCCAGTAGAGGACATACTCTTGAGAGTAGCTTTTGTAGCCAGTTGCTTCCCCAGGGTGTTTACCTCCAGACAATTTGTGGGCAGTCTGCTTTTTAAGAGACATCATATGGAGACCTTCTTAGTTAACCTCCTCCATCAGTTGGGGTTCAGCAAGTTTGAGACAGTGCAGGCATTAGACAGCAATGATGCAGTGGTGGCTATGAACATCTTCTCCAGCTGTACATTTTCAAACAGCCCGTTTTAAGCTCATTGATTCTTCTGTTTGATCACTTTTGCTAGTGATGTGTTCTTTTGCATTTTTCATTTCACTTAGTATACTTTTCAGTAGGAGAATTTCTGCTGGATTTTGTTTAATTACTTCCATCTCTATAAAATCTCTCTGTTATAATATTATATAATTTTTCTGTTCTCTTGAGTTTCATTATTCCCTTAAAATTACAATTTTGAAATCTTTTGCATGTTAAGAAACTTCAGTTCCTAAACAGTTGGTTTCTGGCACCTTATCTTGCTCTGTAAGTGAGGTTATGGGTCCATAGAAATTCTGTGTGTGTAAGTGTGTGTGTGTGTGTGTGTGTGTGTGTTCAAATGAATTTTATTTACAGAATCAACCCGATCAACTATGTATTTTTTTTACCTAGAAATCTTTTATTTAAGGCATACATATTTCATGCATTTCATACATACGAATTTAAGAACATAGAAATTCTTGATGCTTGTTGGTATATGACCTCATCCATGCACTGAAGCACTAATTTTACTCTTCTGGCTACATTTATGACTACACTTCTAGAAATTCCAAGCAGCCTGTTTATTTTCTATAAGCCTCTGTATACTTCTATTTAAGCACTAGATAGCACCTTAATTTGAGGTTTGCCTTCAGTCCACAATTGATAAGATTTACTGATTCAGGCCTACAGTATTTCCCAAACTCATTTTCTCCACAAATATGTAGTTGGTGTTTTGTTCAGTATGAATTGGGAAAAATGCTTAAAAAGTGGAAATACATCCTTATAAGCCTCTTTCTGGGCCTATCATGGGCTCAGACTACTTGTCTGTGTTCATAAATGCCATGATTGTAGATCATATCAAGTGCTCACAACCCACCAAAACTAGTGCAGCTCCAGAAGTAGAGCCCTGTAGCTTACCTTGCTATTGTCTGTCTTTTGCTGATTTGAGTTGACTGCCTAATGTTGCACTTGTCCTCCTGTTTTCAAAAAGCAGATATAAGCAAATTACTTTGCATAATCAATGACTCTTCTTCAAGATCTTATAACCTGTTGCTGTATATTTGGACTATTAACAATTTACATTTTGATACTCATATTTATATTTGAAAACAAATTCTCTACTTTTGTGGTATCTAAGTATTATTTTGGCTTAAATGTCAACAATGATTTTTTTTTTGACAGGCAGAGTGGACAGTGAGATAGAGAGACAGAGAGAAAGGTCTTCCTTTGCCGTTGGTTCACCCTCCAATGGCCGCCGCGGCCAGCGCGCTGTGGCCGGCGCACCGCGCTGATCCGATGGCAGGAGCCAGGAGCCAGGTGCTTTTCCTGGTCTCCCATGGGGTGCAGGGCCCAAGTACTTGGGCCATCTTCCACTGCACTCCCTGGCCACAGCAGAGAGCTGGCCTGGAAGAGGGGCAACCGGGACAGAATCCGGCGCCCTGACTGGGACTAGAACCCGGTGTGCGCCGCAAGGTGGAGGATTAGCCTAGTGAGCCGCAGCGCTGGCCTCAACAATGATTTTACAAATATTTTCTGAGCAGCTATTTAGCCAAAGCATGATACTAGGTACAGGGTATATTCTGGTAAATTTCAAAGATTCAAATTCTGGACAAATTCAAATTAGTATTCTTCTACTAGAAAATCACCAATCATCACTTAAAGGCTAAGTGCCCCTTAAATGGAATTTTTAGTTTCTCCAAAGCTTGATTTTTTTTCTTTTCTGCCTCTGTCTAATCATAGGAATTACTAGGAAGAAACAAGAGCTATTGCTATGGTTCTTAAAATGTGATAGTTATCAATGTTTTGACCTGACTGATTTTCCTTTACTGATATAACTCATTATTACTCCTTTTATTCTGTGTGATTTGGGTGGGAATGACGCTGCCTGTTAGAATGGGCACATGATTCAGGCATGATCAAATGGAGGGGACTTATGCTGATAGCCAATTTTTTGGTTTGGAGTAAATTTATGAGCAAGTCAGGAAATCACTGCCATTCTGAGATGTTCTCTCAAAGAACTAATAAATTGGCATTCTCTTTTTAGCTTTGCAATCAATGCTGGTAGAATTTATGAGAATATTTAATAGAATTTGTGAGAGTATTTCAAAAAGTTTATGGAAAATGGATTTGAAATATGTTTATTTTGGTGAAAAAACATTTGAAATTCATGCAAAAATTTTTTCTGTAGTATAGGATGAGCCATTTGAAGACACTTTGGAAATAAATTGGAGCTACTGCCAGGAATGAAGCCAACACAGACATATGTGCAATTTATAGATCTTTGAGCTCATTACCATCAGTTTTGTATCTAAAAGGTTTCAAGAAATATTTTTTCCTTGAACTTTTTACTTATTTAAGCTGATAGATTATCTTTTCACTTTATTTTTAAAAAAAATATTTATTTATTCATTTGAAATTCTGAGTTACACAGAGAGGGAGAGACAGAGATCTTCCATCTGCTGGTTCACCCCCTACACGGATCACCACAATAAACACAGTCAGGTCAGGCCAAAGACAGGAGCAAAAAGATTCATCCAGGTCTCCCACATGGGTGGTAGGGACCCAAACACTCAACCTATGTTCTGCTGCTTTTCCCCGGCCATTAGCAGGGAGCTGGATCTGAAGTGGAGCAGTCAGGACATGAACCATTGTTCATATGGGATGCTGACATTGTAGGTGGTGACTTTACCTTCTCTGCCAGAATGCAAGCTCCTACTTTAATTTTTTTAAATTTGTTTGTTTGTTTGTTTATATTTATTTGAAAGGTAGAAATAGAATGCAAGAATGAAAGTAAGCAAGAAGTAGAAGGAGTGGGAAAATGAAAGAGAGAGAGAGAGAGAGAGAGAGAGAGAGAGAGAGAGAGATCTTCCTTTCCTTGATTCATACCCCAAATACCTACAATACCCATCCCTGAGTGTCTGGTTCAGACTGAAGCCAAGATTCAGGAAGTCCATCCAGGTCTTCCATAATGAGTGGCAGGGACCAAAATACTTGAACCATCTGCTGCTGCCTCCCAGATGACCATATGCAGGAAGCTGGATCAGCAGTGGAGGGAGGACTAATCCCATTGACTCTAATATAGGATGCAGGTTCCCAAGTAGAGTTTACTTTATTGTACTACACCCATTCCTGATCTAAATTTCTTTTTATCATAATCAAAACTATCTAGGAAAATAAATCTAGTAGCTGTTGAAACCACATTGAGTTCTTACCTCTAGAGCAATATGAACCATTGGGAAGATGCTTACAGAAAATACAACTATTTCCTATTTTAATTGCTTGTAGAAACCGAATGGGTGAGCCTGCAAATGAAGATGGAGAGGTCTATATAACATTCCAAATAGTAGTTTCTCATTTCAGTAGTGGTACAGAATCAGAAAGAACACCTCACTTACATTGACTGTTAGGAGGCAAGACTCAAATGTAACAGAACAGTTACTTTCCTTTAATAGTTAATAAAGAGACATTTTAACAGATTCATAATGAGGTCCTACCAGCTTGTTATATTGAAGAGGAACAGATTTGCTCTGTATGCCTCAAATAGAACAGCTGGGATCAATGAGTATGAGCCATAGGAAAGACTCCAGTTCCAAAAGAGGAGGTGTTTCTTAAGAATAAGTAGACTTTTCTGAGATGTAAGTATTTCACGGATCAAACTTTTCATTTATATGCAAGATAACTATCAGGTATGAATGCTGGCAGGTGACTGAAGCACATAAAGACAGGTTGCAAATGAGTCTCTTTCCTTTGTTGTACAATCCCAAGATGTGAAAGCTCAATAAAAATGGAAATCCAGGCTGATATAGCAGTTATTCTACCTGGATCATTGAAACATCCCATTCTTCCAGGAAAGGGCATTCAATTAACTACATTTGAATTTCTATCCATACTGAAATATGCTAAGTCATGTAGACATAGACATATGTGAGAATAGATTTTTTTAATATTGAAATGATCAGTAAAAAAATAACAAGAACAAAAAAGCCATGAAAACAACCAAAATATCTCTAACTGGAGTTCCAAAAAGAGTGAGAATCTGGCAATCTTTCAACTGTTTCAGTCAATATAGACTGCCAAGCTATAAGATTTAAGTAATTAAGTGATTTGGATTTTTAGATCAATAAAATTAATTATGCAATTAACAAATTCTCATCCTTTATCATGTGGATCATTGTTTTTCAATTTCTGTGTAGATTTTAACGTGTAGAATGATATTATATAATTGAAATTCTATATTAAGTTATTAAAGGCAATAAGGGCATTCTTGTATAAGTGTATCCTGCAATGTATGTGAGATTCTTGACTTATGTACTCAAAAATGCTTATACTTTGGTAGAGAGAGCACAAGGAGGCAGTATGAGATTGCAGTTCAGAGAAGAGAGTTTGGAGCCAGGTAGCCTTGGGTTCAAGTTTGACAAGTTACTTTATAGATAAGCGATCTTAGAAAGGTCATTATTTTCCTTTGGCCTCAGTTTTTTTAACTGTAAAATGAAGACAACATCTTCATCAAATCTATCTGTGCTCCAGTTTTCAATCTTTTTTTTTTCTTTTTTGACAGGCAGAGTTAGACAGTGAGAGAGAGAGAGAAACAGAGAGAAAGGTCTTCCTTTTTCCATTGGTTCACCCCCCAAGTGGCCACTATGGCCAGCACATCCCGGCATTCTGCGCCAATCCAAAGCCAGGAGCCAGGTGCTTCCTCCTGGTCTCCCATGCCAGTGCAGGGCCCAAGGACCTGGGCCATCCTCCACTGCATCCTGGGCACAGCAGAGAGCTGGACTGGAAGAGGAGCAACCAGGACAGAATCCGGCGCCCCGACTGGGACTAGAACCCAGGGTACTGGCGCCGGAGGGGGAGGATTAGCCTAGTGAGCTGTGGCGCTGGCCCCAGTTTTCAATCTTAATTCATGTTCGCACTCTCTATAGCTTAGACTATCTTGTTTGTAGTACCTTTTGAAAGTCAAACTCATATTTTAGTGCTTAGTCTATTTTCTGATACCTAGTAATACATCTTGATCCCACTAATATCCATCATACCATCCTTAACCATCCTAACCATACATTCTTACCTAATATTTGGTAATTCACTCTAAGCTTATTATTTCATCTTATATTGTTATGATTTTAATTACTTTCTTTCTCTTGTCTGTCTTTTTTTTTAAACTTTTATTTAATGAATATAAATTTCCAAAGTACAGCTTATGGATTACAATGGCTTCCCCCCCATAACGTCCCTCCCACCCACAACCCTCCCCTTTCCCACTCCCACTCCCCTTCCATTCACATCAAGATTCATTTTCGATTCTCTTTATATATACAAGATCAGTTTAGCATACATTAAGTAAAGATTTCAACAGTTTGCTCCCACACAGAAACATAAAGTGAAAAATACTGTTTGAGTACTAGTTATAGCATTAAATCTCAATGTACAGCACACTAAGGAAAAAGATCCTACATGAGGAGTAAGTGCACAGTGACTCCTGTTGTTGACTTAACAAATTGACACTCTTGTTTATGGCCTCAGTAATCAACCTAGGCCCTTGTCATGAGCTGCCAAGGCTATGGAAGCCCCCTGAGTTCACTGACTCTGATAATATTTAGACAAGGCCATGGTCAAAGTGGAAGTTCTTTCCTCCCTTCAGAGAAAGGTACCTTCTTCTTTGATGACCTGTTCTTTCCACAAGGATCTCACTCGTGGAGATCTTTCATTTAGGTTTTTTTTTTTTTTATTTCCCCACAGTGTCTTGACTTCCCATGCCTGAAATAGTCTCATGGGCTTTTCAGCTGGATCCGCATGCCTTAAGGGCTGATTCTGAGGCCAGAGTGCTGTTTAGGACATCTGCCATTCTATGGGTCTGCTGTGTATCTCACTTCCCATGTTGGAACATTCTCTCCCTTTTTGATTCTATCAGCTAGTATTTGCAGACACTATTCTTGTTTATGTGCTCCCTTTGGTTCTTAGTCCTATCATTGTGATCAATTGTGAACAGAAATTGATCACTGGGACTGGTGAGATGGCATTGGTACATGCCACCTTGATGGGATTGAATTGGAATCCCCTGGTATGTTTCTAACTCTACCATTTGAGGTAAGTCAGCTTGAGCATGTCCTGAATTGCACATCTCTTCCCTCTCTTATTCCCACTCTTATATTTAACAGTGATCATTTTTCAGTTAAGTTTCAGCTCTTAAGAAGAATTGTGTATTGATTACAGTATTCAACCAAAAGTATTAAGTAGAACAAAGAAAAAAAAATACTAAGAGAGATAACATATCAAGTTGCTCATCAACAGTCAGGGTGAGTGCTGATCAAGTCACTGTTTCTCCTAGTGTTCATTTCACTTTAACAGGTTTCCTTTTTGGTGCTCAGTTAGTTGTCACCTATCAAGGAGAACAAGTGGTATTTGTCCCTTTGGGTTTGGCTTATTTCACTCAGCACAATGTTTTCCAAATTCCTAACAGGGATCACTTTTCAGTTAAAATTTAAACACCTAAGAATAAATGTGTGTTCATTACAGAGTTCAACCAATGGTACTAGAACAAAAAAAAATACTAAAATGGATAAAGTATTACATTGTACATCAACCGTCAGGACAAGAGCTGATCAAGTCACTGTTTCTCATAGTGTCCATTTCATTTCAACAAGTTTTCCCTTTGGTTCTCAGTTAGTTGTGGCCGATCAGGGAGAACATATGATATTTGTCCCTTTGGGACTGTCTGTCTTTATCCTTTCTGAAACATCATCTCCTCATAACATGCCTGACACAGAGTTGTCCATAAATATTCACAAAGAATAAGTAAAGTATACAATAAAAATTCAGTGAAATAATGTAGATGAAACACATCGAAAACCATTTACTATTGTAACAAAATTGTTGTTGTTAAAGCTTTATCATTCTTCACCTTCACTCCTAAAATTCTTGTCATGGAAATGAAAATATAAACAATCAGGTAGAAATTCACTTCAGTAGAGAATTATGAAAATCCCTTCATAGAATTTTACCACATTATAGTGCTTTATTTAGCTCACTATTTTCTTTGCCCTAGACTGGAAACTCTGAAGACAGAGGTTCTATCTTATTCCTTGCTGTACTGCCTATTCATCTGATAGTGCCATGTCTTAGAAATTGTGATTTATCCTAAGAGCAATGAAATCCATGAATTATTTGAACATAAGAGTGATGATATTAGATTTCCTCTACAAGTTATGATATTAGATTTCCTTTACCCTGGATGGAGGCTCCATTAATCTGGGGTCAAAATGTATGTGGCCAGAGAAGATGTAATGCTATCTAAGTTTTCCCTACAAAAAAAATCAGGATAGTTCAGACTTGTGTGTTTGGAAGTGGAGATCCAAACACGTAATTGGATTCAAGATATGGTACACAGTTGGAATCATCACAGGTGGGTGACTGATAGCTGATATTGGGCAAAAGAATTAGATGAATCTACTGCTACCACCATAATTAACAAAGATTACTTAGATTTAGTAAGATGGTTGTTAGCATGTACATGATGGTAAGGAATGGATTATCAAGGTAAAAGTGATAAAACACTTCTCTGTAGAGATACCAGACATGTGACTAGAGTCAGCAGTTCATTTTTAAGTTAGATTTGTGGCAATTTTAACAGCTTTATGGAGGTATAATTGACATAAAATGCATGTACTTAATGTATACAATTTGATGAGTGTAGAGAAAGATTTGAAACCAAGGAAAACAAAGGATCCCTTCTCATGCTTCGCTTGGCTGCCTAACATACCAGTAGCTCACAATAGTCATCTATCTACTTGTGCATAGTAACTTCCAACCTCATAATTATGTCTTTGCTAAAACAATTCTGTTGAGCTCTTTCCTGTGTACCTGATAAAACTGGACAGAACTGGCTGCAGACAACCTTTAACTGGAGCCTATGCAGATTAATTCAGACCGATGAGATGGTTACTTTATACATTATTATAATGTTAAACAATATAACTCTGATGATGTTTCAACAGCCATCTTTGAACATACAATGTGTGTATAGTCATGATTTGTCAAGGTACATGCTCAAGGACTTTCCCACCCCTTTCCTCTGCACCCATTATGTTTTGTTGCTTCATCTTCTCCCAGTTCCAATCCAATTACTTTAACTCCATAAATTTCCAAACCATTTTCTGAATGGAGAGATGGATTTTGACTTTGATAGGACCTACCCCTTTCTACTACAGGTCTGTAATTAATAATAATTTTCGCTTTCTCAGAAGGAGAATTCAGTTCTTTCGAAACACTAACAGTGTACACATCAGAGTAGGAGGAACTTATTATCAAGTAGCAAGCTAGCCAAGATGATTAAGTTCCCTCTGGGACTATGCTGATTGTTGTTTTGTGGCCGCTCACTGGGTAACACTCTCACACATTAATTGTAGCAGCTGCTGGAGTCACTTGTTCAGTGAATCTGTGTGGAGACCCTGAACAGTAGGATATTGCCAGCATAAGGTGCAGAGGTTTCATTTCTGGAAGACAGAGTTGTGGTAACTTTAAGACATCTTACTATAAGTGCACTGAAATTGATAAATCCTTAAAAACCCCTCTTACCTTCTGGTGCTCTTAAGAATAGCTCTTAAGGGACTTTTGTTTGGAGGTAGTGCTTTCAAGGGCAAGAGGACTGGGTTGCTCTGTGGCTTGCCTTAGAGTGATGTGGAACTTGGTAATTTTACTTATATGCCTGTATTAGCAGCAAATAAATGTGCAGGTCAGTTTATTTGTATTAGTTGTTTTGTTTGTTTTGCAGGCATGCTGTTATGGAAAATATTAATTCTCTCTCTGAATGAGACCCTTTAGGCTGTACTCCACAAAGCTGGTGTATCTTTAGTTATGAGCCTATGAAGAAAAAGAAGATGATATTTTTCTGTGTCAATGCTTAGCCCCAGAACTCTTGAATCTGGAGAGGCTTGGCCAGAAAGTGCCTCCCTGAATTAAAATACCATTTTGCCACAAGATTTATTCTACAAAAGAGAAGGAAAATGGGAAGATATTTCTTACATGAAGACTTCATGACCTTACATGAGAATAAGGGTAAACAAAAATATGTGATATTATAATTCATAAAAAAAGAGCAAAAGAAATTAGTTTTGCCAGAATCGAACCAGGTGGAGGAAGACTTGCTGTTGATCCAGTTGAGTGACCCACAGGCCCCACCATCTCCATAAGGGGATGCTGAGACTGATCTGACACCCTCACCACCACGAGTGACATCTTTTTTCATGCTTTATTTTAATTTTGTGAAAGGAATACAAGTTTGTGCATTTAATATGCACAGATTTGAGAACACGATGATTCTTCCTCCCCTCCTCCGTCCCACCCATACTCTGCCTTTCTTCCTCCTCCCTCCTCATTTCCCATTCTTATTTTTCACAGAGACCAATTTTCAGTTAATTTTTATACTCATAAAATTAACCCTACACTAAGTAGAGAGTTCACCAATTGGTATGAGGAAAAAAAGGAAAAGAACAAAACAAACAAGAAACACATTGTTCCTTGGCAGTCAAGGCAAGGGCTGCTCAAAATCATTGCATCAGTTTTGCTCCTATAGATTACATTTTAAGTACTCTATTAGTTACCACAGATTAGAGAGACCATATAGTATTTGTCTTTTTCTGATTGGCTTATTTCACTAGGTAGAATTGTTTCCAGTTGCATCCATTTTGTTGCAAATTATAGGATTTAATTTTTTTACAGCTGTGTAGTATTCCATTTCTGTATGGTTTTGTTTTTTTTTTTTTTTTTTTTTTTTTTTTTTTTGACAGGCAGAGTGGACAGTGAGAGAGAGAGACAGAGAGAGAAAGGTCTTCCTTTGCCGTTGGTTCACCCTCCAATGGCCGCCGCTGCAGCCGGCGCACCGCGCTGATCCTGGCAGGAGCCAGGAGCCAGGTGCTTTTCCTGGTCTCCCATGGGGTGCAGGGCCCAAGCACCTGGGCCATCCTCCACTGCACTCCCTGGCCATAGCAGAGAGCTGGCCTGGAAGAGGGGCAACCGGGACAGAATCCGGCGCCCCAACCGGGACTAGAACCCGGTGTGCCGGCGCCGCAAGGTGGAGGATTAGCCTATTGAGCCACGGCGCCGGCCTCTGTATGGTTTTGATTTGCATTTTCCTGATGGCTAGAGATCCTGAGCATCCATGTGTCTATTGGCCATTTGAACTTCCTGTCTTGAAAAATTTCTGATCAGGTCCTTTGCCCATTTCTTGACTAGGTTGTTTGTTTTGTAGTTGTTCAGTTTCTTAAGCTCTTTATAGATTCTAAAATTTAATCCTTTGTCAGTTGCATAGTTTGCAAATATTTTCTCCCATTCTCTCTGTTGCCTCTTCACTTTGCTGAATATTTCTTTTGTAGTGCAGAAATTCTCAGCTTGATGTAATCCCCCTTGTTAGTTTTGGCTTTGATTGCCTGAGGTCTTTTCTAAGAGCTCTTTCCCTATGCCAATGTCTTGTAGGTTTTCCTCAATATCCTCTAATAATTTGATGGCATCATGTTGTAGATTTAGGTCTCTGATCCATTTTGAGTGGATTTTTGTGTAAGGAGTAAGGTAGGGGTCTTGCTTCATGCTTCTGCATGCAGAGATCCAGTTTCCCAGCACCATTTGTTAAACAGATTATCTTGGCTCCAGGGTTTGATTTTTGCTCCTTTGTCAAAGATAGGTTGGTTGTAGATGCATGAATTAATTTCTGGAGTTTCTATTCTGCTGTATTGGTTTACAAGTCTCCCTTGTGCTATTATCAGGCTCTTTTGATTATAACTGCCCTGTAGTATGACTTGAGGTTTAGTATTGTAATGCCTCTAGCTTTGTTTTTGTTGTTTAAGATTTGTTTAGCTATTCAGAGTCTCTTTTGTTTCCATATGAATTTTAGCATCATTTTTTCTAGATCTGAGAAGAATGTTGTTAGTATTTTGAATGGGATCACATTGAAGTCTATAAATTGCTTTTGGTAATATGGCCAATTTGAAGATGTTGATTCTTTCAATCCATAAGCAAGGAAGATTATTCAACTTTTTATATATTCTTCTATTTCTTATTTTAAGATTTATTTTATTTATCTGAAAGGCAGAGTTTTACACAGAGAAAGGAGGAGAGGCAGAGAAGGAGAGATCTAGATCTTCCATCCTCTGGTTCAATCCCTAGATGGCCACATCGGCCGGAACTGTGCCAATCCAAAGCCGGAGCCAGGAGTTTCCTCTGGGCCTCCCATGTGGGTGCAGGGACCCAAGGACTTGGGCAATCATCTACTGCTTTCCCAGGCCACAGCAGAGTGCTGGATCAGAAGTGGAGTTGCCAGGCCTTGAACCAGCACCCATATGGGATACCGGCACTTCAGGCCAGGGAGTTAACCCGCTGTACCACAGTGCCAGCCCCATATTCTCCTATTTCTATAATGTTTTATAATTTTCATCATAGAGATCTTTGACGTTCTTGGTTAAATTTATTCCAAGTTATTTACATTTTTTGAGCTATTGTGAATGGGATTGACCCTAGAATTTCTTTCTCAGCTGCGGCATACTCTGTGTGTACAAAAGCCATTGATTTTTGTGTATTGGTTTTATATTCTGCCTCTTTATCAAACTCGTTTGTGAGTGCCAGTAGTTTCTTCATGGAGTCTTTTGGGTTCCCAATATATGGAATCATCCTAGGATGTTACTGATATGGGCTATAGGACTAGACTTTTTCAACATAGGAAATGTAGTCTCCTAGCATTAAAGAAAGGACTCCTTAGCAAACAGCAGACAAACAAACAGTGAGGAATTGAACCAGGAGGAGATTGAAAATGGATTTTACCACAATCATAAAGGCAACTGGTAACCTCAAGTCCTAACTGGTTTTAGTTGACATATTTATAGGATGGTGGAAACTTTTCTTTTAGAAGAGAAAAAGCCTCTAAAGTGTCAAAGGAAGTAATCCACAGGTTTGGTTTCTCCATTTAATCCAGAGTGACAACAGAGGAGCCTTCCCTGTCAAGGTAACTCAGGAAGTATCAGGAGATTTAGGAATCTGGTAAAGACTTCATGCCTCCTGGAGACCTCAATGAATTGGAAAAATGGGGAAAAATTGAACCATACCTTTAAAAAATGTATAAAATGTGGCCAAAAATGTGTCAGAAAATCAACTTAACTTGAGATATGGCACTTCCAGTAGCATTGCTTAGTTCTAGTAGCCCCTAAAGTGGAATCCAATTGAACCCTAAGAAATGCTATATGGGAGAGCCTTCCTATTTAATGAATATAACATAAGCTCAGCTAATAGTGATCATGGAATAATATTAGGTGATAATAAGCAGGTATAGTCTCTGGTGGGGCTATTATAGATATTAACAAATTTTCTTTTGATGGTTTGACCTACCCCACTGCTGGTTCTCTTCACGATATATCCACAGAAGACTTGGTATTACTAAAATACTTGAAAAACAAACATCCTGAAAATCAACTCATTGAGATAGGACCTACCTAATGCTACTAGTGACTCAATCTTCAGTAAAAACATGGGAATCATGCCTTGGATCCATTATACCTGAGTCAAGCTCGCATCTCTGTAACCTTTAGATAATCAGGCTCTCTTTCTGGCACTGGCTGGTAGGGCATCACATGATACTGTATGGATGATAATATGTTCATCAAAAGACTTTGCATGTCTCTGTAGAGGGCCAGAGTCCAATTGTCTGAAGAAAAATGGGGGCTGATTATTCTGACCAAGTCAGAGTATTGCAATGTGTCAATAGTCTCTGCATACATAACAAATGTACACCAGGACATGTTCATCTTAATGTAAAGGATTAAGAGATTCAGAGTTACTAATTGCTGCTATAGGACTGGCACTTGGATTGGCAGCACCATGGAAAGGATTTGTTTATCATGAGGTCACTGGACTACTCCTGTGCCATCTCAACTCCAAATTTAGGGGATATCAGCTTCTCCATCAGTTCCATGTAAATGATTGAGAATGTATCCAACTCATTGCCAAACCATTTCATTCCTTAAATCCTGCTGGAACCCCATGCCTTGTCAGAAGAAAGTAACTATATTGTCATTGTCATTTCTCAGGATCAAGGAATACAGAAAAGGGGGGATGGACATCATTGGCGACAAAGGGTACCCCTTTCCTTGCTTAACAGCAGACTTCCTAAGACTGTCTAACATACTAACAGCTCACAATAGCCATAGGCCTGCAGGTTGTGTAAGAATGTGCAATCCTACAATAGTTATATTTGCTAAAATGTCAACTGAGTTCTCTTTCCTGGGTCCCTGATACAACTGTAAGGAACTAGCCTGAACAGATGAACTCCCGGTGAATGGAGAGAGATCTTGTGGTATATGCCCTATAATGTTGTGACACATCTCCTGTGAGGTTCAGCAGTCATCTTTGTATATATAATGTATGTAAAGGAATGATTTATCAAGCTACATGCTCAAAGGACTAACCACCCTTCCCCTGCACTTACCATGTTCTGTTGCTTTGTTTTACCCAATTCCAGCCCAATTACAGGAACTGTATTAAATCCTAAACCCCTTTCTGAACAGGGAGGCTGATTGGGATTTTGACATAGACTGCCACTTTCCCCTGCACACCTGTAATTAATAATAAATGTTCCCTTTCTCAGTCAGTGCATTCAATATTTTTATAAGAGTAACAGTGTGAGAACAAATAGGAGGACCTGCTGTCTGATAATATTCATGTCCCTGTGGTACTATTTGCCATAATGGAGATGATAAAAATACTAAAACCTCCACGAATTTTCTTGTATCTTGTTGGGCTTGATTTTTTGTTCTTTTTTTTGACAAGAACACATAAAATGTGATATATCTCCTAACATTTTTTGAAGAGGACAGTATCAAATTGTTGAATATAAGCACTTTTTTAAACTTTTATTTAATAAATATAAATTTCCAAAGTACAGCTTATGGATTACAATGGCTTCCCACCCCCCACAACGTCCCTCCCACATACAACCTACCCATCTTCCCCTCCCTCTCCTCTTCCATTCACATCAAGATTCATTTTCAATTCTCTTTATATACAGAAGATCAATTTAGCATATATTAAGTAAATAATTCAACAGTTTGCACCCACACAGAAACACAAAGTGTAAAATACTGTTTGGAGGCCGGTGCCGTGGCTCACTAGGCTAATCCTCCGCCTTGCAGCGCCAGCACACCAGATTCCACTCTGCTTGTCAAAAAAAATACTGTTTGGGTACTAGATATAGCATTAATTCACATTGAACAACACATTAAGGACAGAGATCCTACATGAGGAGTAAGTGCACAGTGACTCCTGTTGTTGACTTAACAAATCGACACCCTTTTTTATGGCATCAGTAATCTTCCTAGGCCCCTGTCATGAGTTGCAAGGGCTATGGAAGCCTTTTGAGTTTGTGGACACCAATCTTATTTAGACAAGGCCATGGTCAAAGTGGCAGTTCTCTCCTCCCTTCAGAGAAAGGTACCTCATTCGTTGATGGCCCATTCTTTCTACTGGGATCTCACTCGCAGAGATCTTTCATTTAGTTTTTTTTTTTATTTTTTTTCCAGAGTGTCTTGGCTTTCCATGCCTAAAATACTCTCATGGGCTCTTCAGCCAAATCTGAATGCCTTAAGGGCTGATTCTGAGGCCAGAGTGCTGTTTAGGACATCTGCCATTCTATGAGTCTGCTATGTATCCCGCTTCCCATGTTGGATCATTCTCTCCCTTTTTTATTCTATCAGTTAGTATTAGCAGACACTGGTCTTGTTTATGTGATATCCTTTTGACTCTTAGTCCTATCATTTTTGTAAACAGAAATTGCGAACAGAAATTGATCACTGGGACTAGTGAGATGGCATTGGTACATGCCACCTTGATGTGATTGAATTAAAATCCCCTGGCACGTTTCTAACTCTACCATTTGGGGCAAATCCGTTTGAGCATGACCCAAATTGTACATCTCCTTCGTCTCTTATTTCCACTCTTATATTTTAGAGGGATCACTTTTCAGTTAAATTTAAACACCTAAAAATAATTGTGTGTTAATTATAGAGTTCAACCAATAGTACTAGAACAAAAAAAAATACTAAAAGGGATAAGTATTAAGTTGTTCATCAACATTCAGGACAAGGGCTGATCAAGTCATTGTTTCTCATAGTGTCCATTTCACATCAACAGGTTTCCTGTTTGCTGCTCGATTAGTTGTCACCGATCAGGGAGAACATAAGCTATTTGTCCCTTTGGACTGGCTTATTTCACTTAGCATGGCTTTTCCAGATTCCTCCATTTCATTGCAAATGACCGGATTTCATTGTTTTTGTCTGCTGTGTAGTATTCCATAGAGTACATGTCCCATAATTTCATTATCCAGTCTACTCTTGATGGGCATTTAGGTTGATTCCAGGTCTTAGCTATTGTGAATTGAGCTGCAATAAACATTAAGGTGCAGACAGCTTTTTTATTTGCCAATTTAATTTCCTTTGGGTAAATTCCAAGGAGTGGTATGGCTGGATTGTATGGTAGGGTCATATTCAGGTTTCTGCGGAATATCCAGACTGACTTCCATAGTGGCTTAACCAGTTTGCATTCCCACCAAAAGTGTGTTAGTGTCCCTTTTTCCCCACATCCTCACCAGCATCTGTTGTTGGTGGATTTCTGTATGTGAGCCATTCTAACTGGGGTGAGGTGAAACCTCATTGTGGTTTTGATTTGCATTTCCCTGATTGCTAGTGATCCTGAACATTATTTCTTGTGTCTGTTGGCCATTTGGATTTCCTCTTTTGAAAAATGTCTATTGAGATCCCTGGCCCATCTCATAAGTGGGTTGTTTGTTTTGTTGTTCTGGAGTTTCTTAATCTCTTTGTAGATTCTGGTTATTAACCCTATATATGTTGCATTACTTGCAAATATTTTTTCCCATTCTGTCGGTTGCCTCTTCACTTTCCTGACTGTTTCTTTTGCAGTATAGAAACTTCTAAATTTGATGCAATCCCAATTGTTAATTTTGGTTTTGACTGCCTGTGCCTCCAGGGTCTTTGCCGGTGCCAATATCTTGCAGAGTTTCTCTAACCTTCTCTTTAATAATTTGATGGTGTTGGATTGTAGATTTAGAAATTTAATCCATGTTGAGTGGATTTTTGTGTAAGGTGTATGGTAGGGGTCTTGCTTCATACTTTTGCAAGTGGAAATCCATTTTTCCCAGCACTGTTTATTGAATAGACTGTCCTTTTCCAGGAATTTTTTCAAGGAATAGGTTTTAGAGCCTTGATCAAATATAAGTTGGCTGTAGATGTTTGGATTGATTTCTGGTGTTTCAATTCTGTTCCATTGGTCTATCCATCTGTTTCTGTACCAGTACCATGCTGTTTTGATTACAACTGCCCTGTAGTATGTCTTGAAATCTGGTATTGTGATGCCTCTGCCTTTGTTTTTGTTGTACAAGATTGCTTTAGCTACTCAAGGTCTCCTGTGTCTCCATATGAATTTCAGCATCATTTTTTCCAGATCTGAGAAGAATGTCTTTGGTATTTTTATTGGTATCACATGGAATCTATAAATATCTTTTGGGAGAATGGACATTTTGATGATATTGATTCTTCCAATTCATGAGCATGGAAGATTTTTTCCATTTTTTGGTATCCTCTTCTATTTCTTTCTTTAAGGTTTTGTAATTCTCATTGTAGAGATCTTTAACATCCTTGGTTAAGTTTATTCCAAGGTATTTGATTTTTTTTTTTGTGGCTATTGTGAATGGGATTGATCTTTGAAGTTCTTTCTCAGCCATGGCATTGCCTGTGTATACAAAGGCTGTTGATTTTTGTGCATTGATTTTATATCCTGCTACTTTTCCAAACTCTTCCATGAGTTCCAATAGTCTCTTAGTAGAGATCTTTGGGTCCCCTAAGTAAAGAATCATATCATCTGCAAAGGGGGATAGTTTGAGTTCTTCTTTCCCAATTTGTATCCCTTTAATTTCTTTTTCTTGCCTAATAGCTCTGGCTAGAACTTCCAGAACTATATTGAATAGCAGTGGTGATAGTGGGCATGCCTGTCTGGTACCAGATCTCAGTGCAAATGCTTCCAATTTTTCCCATCAATAGGATGCTGGCAATGTGTTTTTCTTAAATTGCTTTGATTGTATTGAGGAATGTTCCTTCTATACCCAATTTGCTTAGCATTTTCATCATGAAATTGTGTTGAATTTTATCAAATGCTTTCTCTACATCTATTGAGATAATCATGTGTTTTTTCTTCTGCAGTCTGTTAATGTGGTGCATCACGTTGATTGATTTGCACATATTGAACCATCCCTGCATACCAGGGATAAATCCCACTTGGTCTGGGTGGATGATCTTTCTGATGTGTTCTTGCATTTACTGGCCAGAATTTTATTGAGGATTTCAGCGTCTATGTTCATCAGGGATATTGGTCTGTAATTCTCTTTATATGCTACATCTTTTTCCCGCTTAGGAATTAAGGTGATGCTGGCTTTATAGAAAGAATTTTTGAAGATTCCCTCTCTTTTGATTGTTCTGAATAGTTTGAGAAGAATTGGAGTTAGTTCTTTTTTAAATGTCTGGTAGAATTCAGCAGTGAATCCATCTGGTCCTGGGCTTTTCTTTGTTGGGAGGGCCTTTATTACTGTTTCAATTTCTGTCTCAGTTATGGGTCTGTTTAGGTTTTCTGTGTCTTCCTGGTTCAATTTAGGTAGGTTGCATGTGTCCAGGAATCTATCCATTTCTGATAGATTTCCCTGTTTGCTGGCATACAGGTCCTAGTAGTAATTTCTGATGATTCTTTTTATTTCTGTGGTGTCTATTGTAATGTTTCCGTTTTCATCTCTGATTTTTGATTTGGGTCTTTTCTCTTTTTTTTAGTTAGTTGGGCCAATGGTGTGTCAATTTTATTTATTTTTTCAAAAAAACAGCTCTTCATTTTGCTGATCTTTTGTAAATTTTTTTTTTTGGATTCAATCCTGTTGATTTCTTCTCTGATTTTAATTATTCCTCTTCTCCTACAAGAATTGGGTCTGGTTTGCTGCAGTTTTTCTAGATCCTTGAGATGCATTGAAGGCTCATTTATATGGTGCCTTTCCAATTTCTTAATGTAGGCTATAAACTTTCCTCTTAACATTGCTTTCACTGTATCCCATAAGTTTTGATATGTTGTGTTGTTATCCTCATTTACTTCCAGAAAGTTTTTGATTTCACTTTTTATTTCTTCTATGACCCATTGTTCATTCAAGAGCATGTTGTTCAATCTCCATGTGTTTGCATATGCTCTAGGGATTCCTGAGTTGCTAATTTCCAACTTCATTCCGCTGTGGTCTGAGAAGCTGCATGGTATGATTCTAATTCTTTTGAATTTGCTGAGACTTGTTTTATGGCCTATCATGTGGTCAATCCTAGAGAAGGTTCCATGCACTGCTAAGAAGAATGTAAATTCTTTAAATGTAGGATGAAAAGTTCTGTAGATATCTGTTAGATCAATTTGAGCTATAGTGTCAATTAAATCTGCTGTTTCCTAGTTGATCTTCTGTCCAGTTAATCTGTGTATTTCTGAGAGTGGAGTATTGAAGTCTCCCAGTACTATTTATTGGAGTCTAAGTCTCCCTTTAAGTCCCTTAACTTATTTTTTAAATAAACCAGTGCCCTGTAATTAGGTGTATATACATTGATAATTGTTATATCTTCCTGTTGACTTGATCCCTTAATCATTATATAGTGCCCTCCTTTGTCTCTCTTAGCAGTTTTTGTGTTAAAGTTTATTTTGTCTGATATTAAGATGGCTATGCCCACTCTTTTTTCATTTCTGTTGGCATAGAATATCTTTTTCCAACCTTTCACTTTCAGTCTGCAGGCATCTTTGTTGGAAAGAGGTGTTTCTTGTAAGCAGCAAATAGATAGGTTTTGTTCCTTAATCCATTCAGTCAGTCTGTGTCTTTTAACTGGAGTGTTGAAGCGATTAGCATTCCATGTGACTGTTGATAAGTAGTGACTTTGCCCTGCCATTTTCTCAAAGATCTTTTCTTTTCTTTTCTTTTCTTTTCTTTTCTTTTCTTTTCTTTTCTTTTCTTTTCTTTTTTGACAGGCTGAGTGGACAGTGAGAGAGACAGAGAGACAGAGAGACAGAGAGACAGAGAGACAGAGAGACAGAGAGAAAGGTCTTCCTTTTTCCATTGGTTCATCCCCCAATAGCTGCTAGGGCCAGCGTGCTGTGGCTGGCGCACTGCATCTATCCAAAGCCAGGAGCCAGGTGCCTCTCCTGGTCTCCCATGCGGGTGCACGGCCCAAGCACTTGAGCCATCCTCCACTGCACTCCCAGACCACAGCAGAGAGCTCGACTGGAAGAGGGGCAACCGGGACAGAATCCGGAGCCCCAACCAGGACTAGAACCCAGTATGCCGGCACCTCTGGTGGAGGATTTGCCTAGTCAGCCATGGCGCCAGCTCCAAAGATATTTTCCAATATATGCTTTGAGCTTCCTGTGATTTTTTACTGGGGGGTTTTCTTCCTTCACCTTCTTTCCTGCTGATAGCCGTGTTTCTGTGTTTTTGTGTGTAGCACATCTTTAGCATCTTTTACAGGACTGGACGAGTGGTGACAAATTCTTTCAATTTCTGTTTGCTATGAAAGGTCTTTATTTCACCTTCATTCACAAATGAGAGCTTTGCAGGATATAATATTCTGGGATGGCAGTTTTTCTCTCTGAGTAATTGGGCTATATCTCGCCATTCCCTCCTAGCCTATAGGGTTTCTGATGAGAAGTCAGCTGTGAGTCTAATTGGAGATCCTCTGAGAGTAATATGACGTTTCTCTCTTACACATTTTAGAATCTTTTCTTTATGTTTCACTGTGGTGAGTTTGATTACAACATGTTGTGGTAAGGATCTTTTTTGGTCATGTTTATTAGGGGTTCTATGAGCTTTCTGTTCAAGGATATCTCTGTCCTCCAAACCTGGGAAGTTCTCGGCTAGTATCTCACTAAAAAGGCCTTCCAATCATTTTCTCTCTCTCCATGACTTCAGGAGCTCCTAGAACCCAAATGTTGGGTGTTTTTAATAGCATCATGTAGATTCCTGACAATATTTTTTAGATTTCTAATTTCCTCTTCTTTTCTTTGTTTTGACTGTATACTTTCCTGTTCTCTGTCTTGTAAGTCTGATATTCTCTCTTCTGCTTCACTGATTCAGTTTTTAAGGCTCTCTAATGTGTTTGTCATATGATCTATTGAACTCTTTTACTTAATTTTGATTTCTCTTCCTTATCACACTTTCATGTTCTATGAGTTTCTTTATTTCATTTTGATTCCTCCTTAAGATTTCCTTTTCACGAGAGAGATTTTCTATCCTGTCCTGTAAGCATTTCTGTAGTTCAAGAACTTGTATTTGAGAAATTCTAATTGTTCTTATGAATTTTTTGAAATCTGTATCTTGCATTTCTTCTATCTCATCATCTTCATAATCTTGAATTGGGGTGTCTTGTTCATTTGGGGGCATCATAATGTCTTCCTTGTTCTTGTTTCCTCAGTTTCTGTGTTTGTTGCTTGGCATTGTGGAGATATTCTTTGGTTTCTTTTTTTTTTCTCACTGTGGTGGTTTTTCTCATTATATTATGACTCTAGATTAAGTTGCCTGTCTGCTTTTGGTGGATCCTTAGAGGCTTGTGATGGGTGTGGCCAGAGAGCTCTGTTTGGTTCTTCAGGGTTAAGGGTATGCCAAAGGTGACAGGCCCAGGTTAGGTGTGGTAAATCTCTCTCTCTCTCTCTCTCTCTCTCTCTCTCTCTCTCTCTCTTCAGAAGGGAAGTAATTCCACACAGCTGAGTGGAATTGAAGGTAGTCAATGTCCGAGCTCTGGCCCTGTGGGTATAATATTCGTCTGCTCTGTCCCAAGGACCACACAAAGGATGTGTGCAGTCCTCTGTGTAAGCTCAAATTCCCCTGCAGTCTCCCACTGGGTTGCCAAGGTTACCGAGTTTGTGTACTCTCCCCAGAGAACTCACGTCTCAGGTACTCCCTGAGTTCTCTCACACAACCTCAGATTTTTTTTTCACAATCTCAGTTCATTAGCTCCACACATTCACTAGGTCCTAACCTCCTGTTATTTCTCCCCACCAGAGTCAGTTTTTCTGCTTGGCTGATGGTGGGTGCAGCTTTTACATATGTGCAAAATGGCACCTGCTCTTTGTCTTGCTCTCCTTTGTAAGGTGAGTGGAGAGAGAGAATTGGAATATAAGCACTTTGTTGTACAGAGATCTCTAAGAATTATTTATCTGATGTAACTCAGGCTTTATATCCATTGAATAGGAACTCTCCATTACTCTTCTCCCCAGATCCTAAAAAGTACCATTCCAATATATTATAGATTTGGGGCAGTTTTTTTCCCAGAAGATATCAGCCATTGGAGAAGGCTTCAGAGGGAAAGAATACAGTGTACATTGAGGGAGAAGTTCCATATTTTCTGCCGAGTAAAGAGAGGGTTGTGGAATTGGACAATAAATGTCTTTTTCCTATCTAAACTAGAAACTGTTTTTCTTTTTTTTAAAGATTTATTCTATTTATTTGAAAGACAGAGTTACAGAGAGAGGTAGAGCCAGAGAGAGAGGACTTCCATCCGCTGGGTCACTCCCAAGATGGCCACAACAGCCAGAGCTGAGCCGATATAAAGCTAGGAGCCAGGAGCTTCTTCAAGGCCTCTCATGTGGGTGCAGGGGCCCAAGCACTTGGGCCATCTTCTACTGCTTTCTCAGGCCACAGCAGAGAGCTGGATTGGAAGAGGAGCATCCGGGACCAGAACCAGTGCCCATATGGGATGCCAGTACTTCAGGCCAGGGCTTTAACCAACTGCCCCACTGTGCTGGCCCCTAGAAACTGTTTTTCTGTCTCCACTTTGCACAGGCAGAGGACACTAGTTAGATCAAACAAGTGTGCCTGTACCTTGGACAGTTACAGTGATTGGCACGTTTAGGTCCAGAGTTGTCAAATGTGAGACTGGTAAAGTCATTGACATTTTGGAGACAAACAGTAGCAGGATAAAGAAAGTTGAGTCAGGAACAAAGGAAAAGGGGAAGAGAGCCTTGTATGGAAGTCAGCCTGATTTGTTGGGCAGGTGAGCTGAGTAGCAGTGATATGAACAAAATATGAAGGAATGCAATGGCAGTGCAAGTTTAGTACAATGTTGGGAAACATGAGAGAATGATTGACATGTGTAGTACCTTAATATTCTGACAGGTGGTGGGCTAGTTGTTTGTATATGCTCTAATGGTTAGTCCTTGTTAGAACTTGGTGAATAGTGTTTCATTTCTATTTCCATTTCCCAAAGAAAGAAACAGACTAAGCCTGGTTCAATCACTTGCTTGTGTTCATATGTAGTCAGCGGCAAAGGCTGGACTAATTCTCCAGTTTGTCTAATTGCAAAGCTTTTTTTATTTCTTAAAAATGTATTTATTTGAAAGGCAAAGAGTGAGGAGGAAAGAGAGACCAAGCTCCAATCTGCTGGTTCACTTCCCCAAAGGCTGCAACAGCCAACCCTGTGCCCAGGCCAAATCTGGGAGCCAGAAGTGTAATCCAAGTTTTCTATGTGGATGACAGAAACCCAATTACTTGTCCATTATTGCTACTGCTTGTGCTTGCTTCAGCAGCACACACACATCATTGCTGCCTCCTGCCTTCCTGCATTATCAAGAAGATGGGATTAGGAACCAGAGCTGGGAACTGAACCCAAGCACTCCAATGTTGGGATGTGAATGTTTCAATAATTAGGTTCAACATGTGTTCCATTTCTTTCTTTCCTTCCATTTT
The DNA here is from genome assembly GCF_964237555.1 of Oryctolagus cuniculus. Classification (NCBI taxonomy): domain Eukaryota; kingdom Metazoa; phylum Chordata; class Mammalia; order Lagomorpha; family Leporidae; genus Oryctolagus; species Oryctolagus cuniculus. Next base: position 63,647,572 of record NC_091442.1, read on the forward strand.
TCTCTGTTTACTTTATCTTTGCTTTCTTTATATATTAGCATCATACTGCCATTTCCAAACCAAACTTCTTCAGGTGCCAGGAGGCAATATAAATGAGCAAAACTGGCTGGGGTGTGAATCCTTAGAGCTGTAGGGCATTTTGACAGCTAGTGAGCATATGCTTCATTCAAAGCAGGCAGCATCCATTTAGCTCCAGGAAGATACTTGGCATGTGAGGCTGCAGGCTCAGTGTTGTCAGATCTTCAAATTTCATAAGAGAAACTGAGAATTTGTGTTTTTGTGTGAAATCTCTTAATTTGTAAAGGCTGCTAATTGATTCGGTATTTCAGAAGGCTTTGACTGATCAAACAAAACTTCCTGAAAGCTGAATCCAGGCTGGTGACTGCAAGTTGATGATCTCTGTTACCTCTGCTGCTTGGGGCTCACTTGTTAGCACATTTAAACCCTCGTGTCATAAACATAATGGCTGGAGATGTAAATACATGGGCAGTCAAAAGGTTCTAGCCACACCAAGACAGGAAAAAGGAATACAAGGGAAAGATAATTGTGTGCCCCATCACTGGAGAAATTCTGGTTAGAGCCAGAACAAGGAGTGATATCACAGGGTCCTGAATTAGAGTACAATGAATTAAGCTGTAAGTTGTAATACTGGGAGCCAGTTTGAGTCCTGGCTTCTGATCTAACTCTTTGCTAATGTGCCTGGAAAAGCAGTGGAAGATGGCCCAGTACTTGGGCCCTTGCCACCCATGTGGGAGATTGGGATGATGTTCCAGGCTCCTGGCCTCAGCCCAGCCTAGCCCCAGAAGTTGCGACCATCTGTGGAATGAACCAGCCAATAGAATATCCCCCTCTGTTTCTGTCTCTCCACTTTCCCGCTGTAATTCTGACTTTCAAATAACTAAATAAATCTTTTTAAAAAAAGGATAGTAACTTCTACACAATAGTGTCTCCTTATCCATGGTTTCACTTTCCTAGATTTCAGTTACCTGTATTCAGCTATGATCTGAAAATACTAAATGGAAAATTCCAGAAATAAATAATTCACGTGTTTCAAATAGTGCTTAGCAGTGTGACAACATTTTATGTCATCCTGTCACATCCCACCTGGGTCCTGAATCATCTCTTTGCCCAGCATACTCACACTGGATCTACTACCCACCCATTAGTCACTGAGTAGCTATTTAAGTTATCAAGTTGACTGTCATAATATCATAACATTGATGTTCAAAAACCTTATATGGTAGCTTTTTGCTATATCAAAAAACCTGCATGATTCACCTCTCTTCAGCTCATCACACAGGAATTGTATCATCACAAGAATAAGTGAGTCCAATATACATTTTGAGAAAGAGTGAAACCATATTCAGACAATTTTATTACAGTATATTGCTCCAAGTATTCTATTTTATTATTAGTTATTGGTCTAATTTATAAATTAAACTTATTCTGATTAATTTATAAATTAAAGTTTAGCCTAGAGATGTTGGTATACATGTAGCATTCAATCCTATCCATGGGTTCAGGCATCCACCGAGGGTCTTGTAATTCATCCCTTGTGATTATAACTGTGGTTTGTGGGATTGTTTCACAACAGCCAACAAGAACCAAATGTTAAAAAATTAAGAGCTTTGACAGTCAGTGTTAAACTGATGGTAGCTTGAGATTCATTATGTTGAGAAATTTTCTAAACACTAATATCAGGGTTTTTTTTTTCCTTTTCAGAATGTGTTTATTAAGTACATGCATTTGTGAAAGTGATTATTTATCAAATAAAATCATTTAAAATGTGCTTATAACTGGTTTAATCTCCAATAATCCGTGTCTTTAGGTGTGTTTTTAGATGAGCTCAGCCTACTTCATTTTCATCCTTGCTGACTCTGCAATGATGATTTCAGGATTAAAGTTCTGGAAACAACTATAACAAAATCTGTATTGGGAACAGGCATCATATAATTAGTTTCAAATAGTAGCTAATACTTAGCTCTCCTTCTTGCCAAGGAATTGCTCTAAGAGATTACAAATATCAAATGTAATGTGATCATCACAACAAACCTATGAGGTACAAGTTTTATCATTATCATTTTATTGATCAAGAAACTGAGTTATGAAGATTGTACAATCAGTAAATGCTACAGTTGGGATTTGAATGAGGTACTCTATCTGTAAGATACTAATGTGTATCTGTTACACTGCTAAAAGCTGTAATAATGGCCAAAAGGACTTCTTTTATTGAATAAGATTGTACACCACCTTCTCAACAAGATAGTACAAGAAAAAAAATTTAAATAAGAAGCTTAGCTTCTGGATTTTTGTGGATGATAAATAAATGCAATTTCTTTCCTTTCCTCTCCTGAAGGCTAAACACATTACACAGAATTGTTATCTAAACAGGATTTCCAAGTTACAACTTCACAACTTCACATACTCAGTGTATCTTAATAAGAAATAAAAATGAAGCAACATGTCCAGATTTACATAGGAGAAACCATTTAGTTCCTCTTTTTCAATAAAATAGCTTCCTATAGATGTTATGATTTGGAAGACCTATCTCTATACCCTTACAACAATTTTTCATGGATGTTCCACTTTCTATTCAACACATGTTATCATGTTCCTGAAAGTACAATATGTAAGTATCCCCTCTATATTAATATAGTATAGTGGACCATATCATGTCAGGTAGTATAAGGGCTAAATATTTCTGTTTTTATGAAGGCAATTATGTGTTAGATATTGAGATTAGAGCAGATATTCAATTTTCACAGGAGTTCTGAGAGGTAGAGTTTGGTTGACATGTACCTGTGTGTTATGTACATTTACTTTTAAGCTTTCCTCTTACATTACTATTGGTAGATTTTAAGTTTTTCAATTACCCAAAACATAAACTTTATATTTATAATGGTAATAAAATTTTATAAATCTATAGCAGTGATAATAATTTTAAACTTATAAAAATTATTTTGGGCCTTAAAAAAATCTTTTCCTAATTTGTAAAATAGCCAAAGTCTCACTTTTCTTTCATTTAAAAAATTTTTATTGAATACTCAATAAGATATGAGTATTCAAACTTATTTTAATGTCAACTTTGATATTATCAAGATTCCCAGATTGACCCACTTTTAGGGAGTCAATCAGTTGTTCATGAGATGGGTGGATGCAGTGTAAATATCAACCTTTGCTGAATGCTGTGAAGGTACATATCAAAGTGCCCCATGTTGTCCAGAGAGCTTGTGAGTTGTGATGGGTGTAGTAATTGAAATGTAAGACAGAGAATGATTTATAAATTCTAAATGTTGTGGAGCATGTAAACCAAAGGACTAACTTCAGATCAGGTGTTGGACATTGTTATGGCACCAGTCCTTGAATAAAGAGACAAGTCAGGAACAAACTTGGTAAGAAGATTTTATGGAGGAAGTCAGATTTCAAATGCATTTTTGCAAAATGGGTAGGTAGTAGATATGCAAAGAAAGGGAATAAGGACTGCATGGTAGGGATTGGCATTTTATGTATACCAGGTAATTGTAAGCCAGTCTGTCTGAAAAAGAGGCCTCGTTAATGGAGGCAGGCAGATGTAAGGATCTACCATTTGGACAGACCAGGCAAGCCTGATTTTCTTTTCTCAGAGATGAATGATATTGGAATCATAATGACATGGACTTTGTTAGCAGATTTATTTTTTCTTAAAATTGTATTATTTTTTAGATTTAATTATTTGAAAGTCAGAGTTACAGAGAAAGAGGGAGAGAAAGAAAAAGACAGATCTTCCATCCACTGGTTCACTCCCTAGATGGCAACAGAGGCTGGAGCTGGGGACGACCATTGTCAGGAGCCAGGAGCTTCTTCCAGGCCTCCCACATGGGTGCAGGGGCCCAAGGGTTTCAGCCAAACTCTGATGCTTTCCCAGGCCATTAGCAGGGAGCTGGATTGGAAGTGTAGTGTCTGGGACTCAATCTGCTGCTCATATGAAATGCAGGCATTGTAGGTTTTACCTACTTCATCACAATGCCAGCCCTAAAATTGTATTCTTAAAAGAAGAATGGAAGCATCAGAGCTGCAATCTAGCTGACTGATTCTTTCAATGACATACAGTGAGCATCTTATATATGCCAGGCATCCTTCTACACATTACAACACAAAACAGAGAAAACTATATTCCTTGTTCTGAAGGAATTTGAAATCATGTGAAACAAAACAGATACATAAATAACTGGAAGAACTTCAGCACATATACTATAAGGTACTTCAAAAAGTTCATAGAAATACATATTATGAAAAACTATGCTTGGATTTAATTTTTGTGCAAAATTAAGCTTACTTTTTAAATCCATTTTTCATGAACTTTTTGAAGTCCCTTCACAAGTGTTTTGTACAAAGGATGATAGGGACAAGGAGAGAGGTATGGTTTATATTGATAGGATAGGCTGTAATGCCTTAAAAAGTAGGTAATATTTAAGCATTGCAAAGAGTGCTGCTCAGAGAAAGGAGAAAGTGCAAAAAAGATTGAGTTCAAATAATACACAACTTCTGGTGTGTGTTTGTGTGTGTGTACTTGTGCATGCACTCACATGTGTTTGTATTGGACTAAGTGCAAAGGAGTGGTTGTAGAGAAAGGGACATCTGATGGTTATGCATACGATGGTTATGATAAGCTGCTTGACCCTAAAGGAGAACTAAGTTCATTGTTAGAAATATATTGAAGATTGTAACTTCTGTTACATGTTTCTAATCACAAAAGCTATTTATTTGTCCCATATTGAAAAGTGACACTGTCAGTGATGTGATTTCCTTCACTGAATTTAAGATTGACTTTATGCTCTTCAGTTATAAGCACCATAAACTCTCTTGTGACCTTGCGCTCTAGTCACAGGCAAACCTACTGTACTACAGTCTGGATATTATTGACAATACATAATACATGGCTAAGTGATTGAAAGGAAGCCACAAGGTTTTGTTATAAATGAGTGTGTTGTTTTGCTATATAGATGACCTTTAATTGCTCAGAATCCATTAGAAGATCGTACCCAAATAGGAGTGGTTCTGAGAATATATGGAGTGTCTTTATGGGACTTTTGAGAAAGCAAGTAAGTATGCAAAATGTCTGCATTAGACCATCAGTGATATGTAGAAGCTTAAATCTATCTTGCTCATTGACTTGTTTATTTTTTAAAAAGGCATATTGTTTAAACCCACTATCTCATGTGGTTTTCTCAGTAGTGGAAGTCAAAATCAAATAAGCCACAATGACAGCTCTTAGAGAAATAGGAAATATATAATACAGTCAGTTATTTGCCTTAATGTAACTCTATGGCATCTTCAAGGGGATAGAATTTGGGGGGCACTTAACTAATTTGACTTTGGGGAATCAGGGATGGTATCCAAATGAGGTGATGCTAAAGTTGACAGAGTGGCCAGATGAGTTTGGGGAACTAGTGTTGCATTAAGACTGGAAAGAATGAGTGTACCAGATATTGAAGGACCTTATTTGGTCAAGAAATTGGATTTTACATAGAAGGAAATGAAAACCTAGAAAGATTTAAATAAGGAAAGACTATAACTTAATTTGGGTTTTTTGGGAAGGTCATTCCAGCAACAATGTAGAGGATGGGATTGAGAGATTGGAGAATTCAGACCAGTAATCTTGGCAGGACTGACACAGCCCAAAGAAGGCCATTACAAGTGGCCAGTAAAATGTGGTGGTAGGATGGCCATTTCACTTGAGAAATATTTAAGTTAGCATGATTTGACTCACTAGGTAAAACAGAAAGCAAAGTGGGAGACAAGTCTTTAGATACACTCATAACACGTTAAGCTGTTAATCTCTGATTTGATAACACACTGAACCCAAATAGCCAGATTGAATTCATGGGCCCATTTCTAATGGATTCATTAGGATGAAAGGCTTTGGTCCCTTTGCCTTTCCTCTTTTGCTATTAGGGATGTAACTTGGGCAATAGGCCAAACAGCCAAATTCAGTTATTGAGTGGATGATGGAGAGAGGGGGAAAAAGGGAAGAGAAAATTTTCCGGTGTTGAAGCTTTCATTGTTGGTAAAATAACTCACTGAGAAATAACAAGTAGATAAGTTTTGGTATAGGGCGATGCACATGGCAAGTGACTCATTATTGTGTGAGGTTAATTTAGTTCACCGAGGCTCAACTCACTGGCTATCTTTTAGTCAATGAGTGAAACTCTGAAGATGAACTGTGTATCGCCATTGAGAAGGTAAGAGTTGAAACCATAGAGTGAGAAACAGAATTGACATAGTGCTTTACAATAAGGAAGATGACAAAATCAAAGAGCTTAGACAACTTACCTCTTTCCCCCTTTTTATTTACTTAAGTTATACAGATTTCATATATTTCTAACTGTATAAAGAAATTATGATATATATATAGGTATATATGAAGTACTACTCAGCAGTAAAAAATAAAATGAAATCTGCCTTTTGCTACATGATGGTCACAACTGGAAAACATTATACTTAGTGAAATAAGCCAGTCTCAAAAAGACAAATATATATTTTCCCTGATCTGATGCAACTAATACCTGGAAAGTAATGTATTCAAGTGAAATAGACATTTGAAGAATTGGTGATTGTTTATAGCCAAGGTCTCTTACATTGAGGAATAATCTTTTGTTTACTTTTGCTTTATTTTGTTTTCTTTCTCTTCATACTATTTGCCGACAGTGCTAGCTCTTAAAATGTAGAGTAGAAAAGTACATTTGGCCTAGCAGTTAAGGCACCTGCATACCATATTAGAGCAATTGGGTTCGGGGCTGACGCTGTGGGGCAGCCGGTTAAAGCCCCAGCCTGCAGCGCTGGCATCCCATATGGGCACCGATTCTAGTCCTGGCTGATCCTCTTCCAATCCAGCTCTCTGCTATGGCCTGGGAAAGCAGTAGAAGATGGCCTAAGACCTTGGGCCCCTGCACCCGAGTGGGAGACTTGGAGGAAGTTTCTGGCTTCTGGCTTCAGATCGGCTCAGCCCTGGCCATTGTGGTCATCTGGGGAGTGAACCAACAGAATAGAAGACCTCTCTCTCTCTCTCTGACTCTACATCTCTCTGTAACTGTCTTTCAAATAAATAAAATAATTCTTTTAAAAAAAGAGTAATTGGGTTCAATTCCCAGATCTGGTTTCTGATTCCAGCTTTGTGGTATTAAGACCCAGGGAGGCAAAAGTGATGGTTGAAGTGTTGAAGTCACTAACACCCACAAGAGAGATTTGGATTTCATTTCCAGCTCCTGGCTTTGGCCTTGGTCCAACCTAGGCAATTTCAGGCATTTGGGAGAATGGACCAATGGACAGGAACTCGCTCTCTCTTTCTCTGCCTCTCAATAAATGTATTTAAAAATAGAAAATTATGATTAAATAATGGACATCAAAAAGGAATATAGACCCTGTTTAGAGCAGATGCAGGTAAAGTTACAAATAAAGTAGCACCATTATGTATGATTTTGAGGAATATGGGTTTTAGAAGTCTGTGTTATAATTGCTAATAGTTAAAAAAGTAATGTTCACCAGAATTGTACAAACACTGATTATTCTTTAAAACTAAGCATGCAATTGCTTATTATTATTATTATTATTATTGCCCTTCTAAAAGTCCCTTTATTTATAAACCTAGCCCAAACAGGTTTATGGAAACAAGGGTGTCTATTAGCTCACATCAGAAAAATTTTTTTAGAAATTTGTTGAAAAAAACCTGTGACACTTGACTGAGACATTTTAAACCTACTTTTTTTTCACATAAGGAAGCACTATATTTGAAAAATGTAATTCTGTTTCCCAGATTTACAATAACTACAAGAATAATCCCACTGAAAATTCCTGCTGAATCTAAAAAGCATGAAGCATGACAAATTATTTTAAAGACTTTTAGATTGGAAAATATGCAAGAAAACTGAGAAATGAATATCCCCAAACAGAAAGGGTGAATCAAATTGAGGCACTGACCCTATCAGGTATATAAAAATAACAGAAATCCACTGGCCATGGAAAAAAAGACATTTAGAATTGTCGCTCCCCCACTCGCGGAGGAACGACCCCGGGCCTTCCCGGATTTGCTGCTGCTCCCCCACCTCCGCGGAGGAGCAGCACCAGTGAGCTCTCCAACCGGCTCTCTCAGGGGGGCGCGGCCGCACATGTTGTCTCTCTCCCCCTTTTAAGGGGTTGGGTCAGGAATCAGCTAATTAAAGAGGCAGCTGTGTGAGATTTGTTTACTCTCTCAGCGCCATATGATGTGAGATCAGATGCATAGAGTTAGTCTTAATAGTCTCAGTGGTCTAGTCTAGTCTCGGTAGTCTCAGTACTTATTTCGCCATGTTGTAGGAGGCAGGCCCTGCTCCCCACATAGAATAAATCTATCTATATTAGATTTTTAAAAAATTTTTATTTAAAAAAATTTTAAATTTTATGTAAGATATTCAAGTTTCATGTATTTCATATATACAGATTGAAGAATATAGCGATGCTTTCTCCACCACCCTCATCTCAAGATCATACAGTGGGTGTGTGGGTACAGTGGACCTAAACAACTATTGTGAGACAAATTGGATCCTAGTAAACACTTGGATTCTGTATGCCACATTCTAAATGAAGTGCATGCTGGTTATATTGCTAACAAATATTTCCCATTATCTACTAGCATTTGAAGATTTAGATATGCATCTATCCTCTGCTGAAGTTATAATGATAAATGTTTTTAGGCCACTTTGGGAGAGAATTAGAAAAATTACTGTTGTATATACTTCCTATGAAATTCTAGAGCCCCTCTTCAAGTGACACTGGCCTGCTCTTCAGTTGAGTGTTCCTACATTTAATAACTCACTGGCTCATTTCTCTTTCCTCCCATCAATTTCTGATTTTAGCATAGGGGACTTGCCACAACTGTGACTCCAGCTTCTCTTGTAACACCAACCTTACAATAAAATCTTGAGCATACTTTTCATAACACTATATCTTCTGCCTGCATGAAAACAGAATCTATTTTTTTTTGATTTGGCTTATTTTCTTCTTTCAGAGGCCTTTTGTCTAGTAACACTTGCCTATCAACTGTATAATGAATGTAACAATCAACACTCCTATGTCATTCAAAGGTTAGAATACCATTTGAGCCTGCACATTGCCTGCTATTTTAAGTACCTTATCCCTGTTCATTGTAGGTAATATTATTAATAATCTTGGTCCTATTTCATACCATGGATTCCACTGAATGGGTCACTATCCAAGGCTATATTGTTATGTGATCAGCAAGTGATCTGATTTCAGAATTCCACCTTGAGGCTCTACTTCCTAGAACTATTAAGACACCAAGAGTTGTAGGTAGGGTTCTCCCGGAAGCAGAATCCAGGATCAGGCTTGGCGTGGTTCTGTACTTTATTTTGGGATGACTCCATGAAGTATTTGTAGGGGGGCAAGAAAGTAAGAAAGGAAAGGAGAGAAGCCAAGTAAAGATGTGTTGATAGTTTACCATTGGGGGAAAATGAGGTTTGTCTGATCTCGGTGTATTGTCAGACAGGTACAGAGTTATCCCAACTGAGGGTCAAGAAAGCTATTTACCCTCCTTCTCCAGCATTCATTTGTTATTTTTTTTTAGATTTTTTAGCAAATATAGATTTCCAAAGTGAAGCTTATGGATTACAATGGCTTTTTCCCCCCATAACTTCCCTCCCACCTGCAACCCTCCTAACTCCCGCTCACTCTCCCATTCCATTCACATCAAGGTTCATTTTCAATTATCTTTATATACAGAAGATCAGTTTAGCGTATATTAAGTAAAGATTTCAACAGTTTGCACCCACACAGAACATAAAGTGTAAAATGCTGTTTGAGTACTAGATATAGCATTAATTCACATTGAACAACACATTAAGGACAGAAATCCTACATGAGGAGTAAGTGCACAATGACTTCTCTTGTTGGCTTAACAAATTGACACTCTTGTTTATGGCGTCAGTAATCTCCCTAGGCTCCTGTCATGAGTTGCCAAGGCTATGGAAGCCTTTTGAGTTAGACAACTTTTATCTTATTTAGACAAGGTCATAGTCAAAGTGGAAGTTCTCTCCTCCCTCAGAGAAAGGTACCTCCTTCTTTGATGGCCCATTCTTTCTACTGGGATCTCACTCGCAGAGATATTTCATTTAGTTTTTTTTTTTTTTATTTTTTTTCCAGAGTGTCTTGGCTTTCCATGCCTGAAATACTCTCATGGGCTTTTCAGCCAGATCCACATGCCTTAAGGGCTGATTCTGAGGCCAGAGTGCTGTTTAAGACATCTGCCCTTCTCTGAGTCTGCTGTGTATCCTGTTCCCATGTTGGATTGTTCTCTTATTTTTAATTCTATCAGTTAGTATTAGCAGACACTAGTCTTATTTATGTGATCCCTTTGGCTCTTAGACCTATCAGTATGATCAATTGTGAACCTAAATTGATCACTTGGACTAGTGAGATGGCATTGGTACATGCAACCTTGATGGGATTGAATTGGAATCCCCTGGCATGTTTCTAACTCTACCGTTTGGGGCAAGTCAGCTTGAGCATGTCCCAAATTGTACATTTTCTCCCTCTTATTCCCACTCTTATATTTAACAGAGATCACTTTTCAGTTAAATTTCAACACCTAAGAATAATTGTGTGTTAATTACAGAGTTCAACCAATAGTATTAAGTAAAGCAAAAATTACTAAAAGGGATAAAGTATTAAGTTGTATATCAACAGTCAGGACAAGGGCTGAGCAATTCATTGTTTCTCATAATGTCCATTTCACTTTAACAGGTTTCCTTTTTGGTGCTCGGTTAGTTGTCAGCGATCAGGGAGAACATATGCTATTTGTCTCTCTTGGACTGGCTTATTTCCCTCAGCGTGATGTATTCCAGATTCCTCCATTTTGTTGCAGATGACCGGATTTCATTTTTTGTTTGTTTGTTTGTTTTTACTGCTGTATAGTATTCTATAGGGTACATGTCCCATATTTTCTTTACCCTGTCTACTGTTTATGGGCATTTGGGTTGGTTCCAGGTCTTAGCTATTGTGAATTGAGCTGCAAGAAACATTAAGGTGCAGATAGCTTTTTTGTTTGCCAATTTAATTTCCTTTGGGTAAATTCCAAGGAGTGGGATGGCTGGGTTGTATGGTAGGATTACATTCAGGTTTCTGAGGAATCTCCAGACTGTCTTCCATAGTGGCTTTAACAGTTTGCGTTCCCACCAACAGTGGGTTAGTGTCCCTTTTTCCCCACATCCTCACCAGCATCTGTTGTTGGTAGATTTCTGAATGTGAGCCATTCTAACCGGGGTGAGGTGAAACCTCATTGTGGTTTTGATTTGCATTTCCCTGATTGCTAGTGATCCTGAACATTTTTTCATGTGTCTGTTAAAAGTGGAGATACTGCAGTTTCAAGGAAATCCAGCATTCATTTGTGACTGTTCATATGTTTCTATCCTCCTCTGCTCAGATTTATCATCTTTCTGCAGTCAGAGATGTCAGAGTTAATGTTGAAAGTTGCTGGTGCTGGCAGTAGGACGTGTTTATACATAAGAACTGCAGGTCCTGAAAGTCTGTGAACCAAACAATAGTGGTCGTCTCATATGCTTTTAAATTCAGGTTTTAAACTGTATCATAGGAGTGCATATATGATATCTCTAGAATGACTTTATTCCCTGGCTCCTAAAGGTCTGAGGGTTACCTAAAACTTCAGGCATACAATTATTTTAGTATTTTTGCTATAGTAGAAGAAAGAGTCCTTTTACCTGTGAGCTTAAAATCAGTTCTTTAATTCAGTTTCATTAATCATAGGCCTTAACCAGCCAGACCTGAGACAGGTACTGAAATATCCAGTGTTAAAGTCTGGGTGGAAGGTACTTCAAGATTCATTTTCTTAAATATTTATATATATTTATATATATTAATGGAATGAAGGAGGAAGAGACAGGGATAGAAAGATATTCCACCTGCTGTTTCATTTCCCAAATATACACTATGCCAGGGGCTGAGAAAGACTGATGCCGTAAGCCAGGAATTCCATCTGAGTCTTCCACATGGGCCATCCTCTGCTACCTTCCCAACATCTGGACCATCCTCTGCTGCCTTGCCAGGTGCACTAGTAGGGAACTGGATCTGAAGCAGAGCAGATAGAACTCAAACCAGTGTTCCAATATGGGATTACCAGTGTCACAGACAGCGGGCTTAAACCAGTGTACCACAATACCAGCCCCAAATGCAGAATGTACCCATGCTTTTAAATGCTCCATGCTTTTAAAATGCTCTATGTTTTTTTAATGCTCCATGCTTTTAAAAACATTTATTTACTTATTTGAAAATCATAAAGCAGAGAGAGAGATCTTCTATCCCCTGGTTCACTCTCCAAATGGATGCAATAGCCAAACACAATGCTGGTCTCAAAACACTCTATCCATGCAGCCCAGAAAACATTCAGGACACCTTATGTCCATGGTATGAGAGTGGGCCAGGTTGGTTCCAACAAAGCAGAATTTCCACAGAAGAAATGATGAGAACCAGGTAGCAAAAACACCTGTTAACTACACCTTGTTTAATCATCTCTTAATGATATTTATGGAGTTTAGTTACTCTGGTCTTGGTAAACTTATTAGTCAGCTATTTATGTCTTATCTGCTTCAAAGTTTCTCTTCAATGATGCATTGAGAGCCACAGCACTACCAATTGTGCCATTTATTTTGGCATAGACTACCTTTCAGTAAACATGATTTCTATTATTAGTGACGGGTAACATACTTCACACAGATTAGGTGATCAGAGAAAGGGCCCCATGGTTAGGGACATCTGGGATGTTTGAAAGGAAATTAACATTTATCAAGCACCTGCTATGTTCCAGGATCCATGCCAGAAACTTACATACATCATCTCTTTAATCCTCACAACCGCCGTGTGGAGAAGATGATAGTCATTGCATGAGATGAGAAAATAAAGGCTCATGGTGGCTGATTAGTTTTGAAATCCCTTTTACTCAGCACAATGCAGAGCTCCCTAAGCTTGGAATGTTATGACATGGACACAAAGTAAGCAATTATTTTACATATAAAATAAAACATTGATACAGTAGGCATGAGGCTAATAACACTTTTTTTTAGCAGGCAGTACTTGTTTTTAAGGGAAACCTTGACAACGTTCATGATATGATCTTAAAACTTTTCAGAATTAAGGAGAAGTAATTGAGGGTTTATTTCATTTTTTGTCTACTAGAATAATGTTCCCCATGTCAGGAAAAAACTCAGCATCTCCTTTTACAAAAAGAAGTTACAAACTTTTCCTCCCGGGCGTTTTCTGATGATTTAAGAAATGCCTTACCCAAATACTCACAACATATGCATCGGTGCATCTTGAAGCATGTAATGCTTATTCTGTGATAACAACACTTGAAACATTATTTGCATCACTGGCCTCCATGCTACTTTGGAAGATATTGTAGGAGGATATGGAACATATCTTAACAGTCATGCTGCATCTGTCATTTCTTGGTGGATGTTCCATGAAAAATCCTAGCTCATATAATGGAATGCTTTTTGGATTATTTTAAGATTCATTTTTGTTATAATTTATTCCCTCTTTATCTTCTTGCCACAAAGTTTTCAGATAAGATCTATGAAAAAGGACATCAGAACTGTGTTTTTACTCTATCTGATATAAATTACAGTAGTAATAAAAATTGTGGCAAAACAATAGAAATAATTAAAATGTGAACTATTTATTGACTCTGTGCAAAAAGTTTTCATTGCTGATTAAGGAAGTATTTATTAAGCAGGTATCCAGTCAGGTTTCTATTCACTGAGCATACCACTGTGATACAAATCCCTGTCATTGTTTTTTGAATGTATGTGTGTCAAAAGAGGGATGAGGAAAAAGACAATAAACAAAATAAATAAAACATAGAGTAGTTGAGATAGTGAAAAGCTTTATGGAGGAAAATAAAATTGGGATGGTGCTGAGGAGTTCATGTGGCCTCTAAAGGGCTATAGTTTATGGGGTGGATAAAGGAGCTGCATCAATGATGCTTTGAGTAGAGACCCAAAGGAAATATAGGAGCTGGACAAGCAAATACTGATGTCTTCAGACGTTTCCTAGGACATGCGTGTTATGGACAAACTATGCATGGGTTTGAAGAATGCTTTGCACCAAAACAAACTTATCTTTTAATTGTAGCCTTTACAACTTTTTATTTTAGGGACAGATTGAAAGAGACAGAGTGAGAGGGGAGGAAAGTCCCATCTTCTGGTTCACTCCTCACATGCCCACAAAGGTTGAAGCTGGGAACTGAATCTAAGTCTCCCACAGGGCTGGCTGACATCCAACTACTGAGCCATCACTGCTGCCTCTGAGGGTCTTCATTAACAGGAAATGAGATTGGAAGGGCTTGTCTTTGCAGTTGGGAGGGTAAGTTAGGAGAATGTAGGAGGCAAAGAGAGAATTTAAGGAAGAATTGGTATTATCATGTATCCAATGCTGATGAAAGCTCAACTGAGGAGAATCTTTGGGATTTAGTGACAGTGAGGTCTTAGGAGATACTTGGTGCTTTCCACAGATCTGCCATAGGAGTTAGTTGTAAATAAGAGAGGTGTCAAAATTGAGGGGGAGGTAAGGCAATAGAATTGTGAAGTCTAAGTAATTACTGAATTTATGGAGGAGAGGGATGTTGACAGCATATCCATGTAAATCATCTTCCAATACAGCAATCCAGAGTGTTTTTCTCTGAAGAAATAATGTAATTTTGTGTGAAGTAGGATGAAACAAGAGCAGGTTCTTTTGAGCCAGTTCCTGGATTTAAACCCAGATCTGCCTTTTACCTGCTATGTTTGTGATATTGGGATGTCACTTTTGTGCCTCAATTTATCTAAAAAATATAACTGTAGTATTCACCTCGTGTGTAAAATGAGTTGTTGGAGAAGTGCCTGGCATGGAAGCTCTATAGAAGGTAAACATTCTTACATAGCAAGCACGCTAAGAATGAGGAAGTTGATGGACTATGATAAAATATTTGAGAAGAGAGAAGGTTTGCAATAGTTCTTGTAAAGTGACAGACTTCAAATTTTTTAGAACTATAGCTGCATTTTAGGTCATTGAATGAATTTCTAGAGAGAAGTTCCTCACCAATGCTTACATGTCCAAGTGTAGGATCATGGGATTTAAAATGAAGGGGAGGATTAGTGAATGCATGTGGGATGCTTTTGGGTAGGGAAAAAGTTACAGTACCGGTGGACTAGAAAATTAGCTGGACTTGAAGAAGAGGTGGAGAAAGTAGTTGAAAAGTCACGTTGGAAAACATAGGTTGGTTGACAGAAGAGGTGCAGGAATGGTGCAGATGGTGAGATGGTGCAGGAAAGGCTATTTAGTGCACTGCCAAGGCCCATGTGACAGAGGGGACATTCTGAAGAGGGCGTCTGCAGGTAAAGGATTATCTTAATTAAAACTCTCCAAGTACCTCAAACAAAACAACAAGAAAAATACCTTGAATATATATGATTTATAGAACCCACACAAGGGCAGCCTGGTACTAATCCATGCTATTAAATTAAGGATGGGGCACTCATGGTTCAAGTGTCATTCTGTGTATTTCTTGTACTATTGTGTCTGTGTAGCTGTTTCAATATTCTCTCTGCACCCTGAAACAGAAAACCTTAATGTATATGAGTGAAACTGACATCTTGTGGCTTAATTATTGCTTATAACACTTGTGTATATTCCTGCAGAACAGTGGTGTTTCTACTTTTAAAAAAAATCTAAATCTTGGGGGAGAGAATGTGATTGACACAGCTCAGGTCAAGTATACTCCATAATCAACCCAAGTAGAAAACCCTAAATGCTACTAATAGGGTTTCACAGACATATCCTTCCCCATAAGAGTCAGGTATCAGAAAATAGGGATAAAGATATTTGTAGGAGATGACTGTAGAAATGTTAGGGAACTGAGCTGCAGGGATGCTAGTTGAGATACCCAATTTAACTCAGGTGGATGACATTTGAGGAAAGAGTGAGTTAGGAACTCAATTTGCCACTGACAGTGGAGATGTCCAGGATACTATAGGATGGACCTATTCAGTTATTCATTCCATTTTAAAATTTATTTAAAGGACAAATAATTTGAAAGGCAAAAGGGAGAGAGCGAGAGCACTGAGGCTTGAACCCAGGTACTGTGATATGAGATGCAAACATCTTAACCACTAATCAAATGACTATGCTCACTCTCTTTTAGTCAGCAAATACTTATTTGGTACCTAACAAGGGACAAGTATGCTGACGGGTGTTGTAGAAAGATCATCACTGCAAGTGGTAAAGGCTGAGAACCATGGAGTCAGAAATCTCTGCTCCACTATTGACAAGTTATGTGACCCTATGCAAATAAATGTTTTTCCACCTGAGATTGCTTGCACTTTTGAAAAACAGGAAAAATGAGGATAGGCATTGTGGTGCAGCAGGTTAAACTGCTGCCTTCTATTCCTGTATCCCATATTGATGCCGGCTCAAGTTCCACCTATTCTACTTTTGACCCACTCCCTGCTAATGTGCAGGGGAAATCAGCAGAAGACAGCCTAAGTGCTTGACCTCCTACACCTGAGTGGTAGACTGAGCTGGAGTGCAAGCTCTTGGTTTCAGCCTGGTCCACTCCAAGCAGTTGTGGCCATTTGGGGAACCAACCAGTGAATAGAAGATTCTCGCTCTACCTCCTCCACTTTCCTCCCTCCTCCCTCTGTCCCCCTCTCCCTCTCTTTCTCTTCCACCTCCCTCCCTCTCCCGTCACCTGCCTTTCAAATAAATTTTTAAAAAGAAAGAAAAAAATAGGAAAAGTAGTTTATCTGTTCTGGGATGTTTAAGAATTAAACATGACAATTTATGTCTCGGGTACTTACCATGAAATCAGAAATACAAACAGCTCCTAAAATAGAAACATGCTAATTAATCAAGGAGTCACAGTGCTCAAGGGTGAAAGATCAGTAACAGTGAAATGTTGTAGTTCTGTGCACAACAGACTTTGAGATTTCAAAGGTGAGAGAGAACTGGGGAGGGATGTACCTGGGGATAGAATTACCTGGGAAAGCTTCCAGGGGATGCTATGCCCAAGTTGAATTTTGAGATATTCTGGAGTTAGTATCCTAAGCAGAGAGGAATCAAATCCAAAAGTACATAAACTGTATGCTTCGCTCACAGAATTCCAAGTGGTGGACTGTGACTACCATGGATGTATTTTATTTGAGTGGAGGAGCTAGAGAGGGGACTGGGCATTAAAGACTGTGATTGGCATTGTGGAGTAAGCTGTGTTTAATGTTAACTCATGACTACATGAAAGCCCTTGGCTTAGGAACAACATTAGGCACTATCAGGCATGGAACAGACATGAAAAGGTAGACTTGGGAAGAGGTCATCAAGAGACTTGGTCTTGTTACCACATCCAGCACACAAGACCAGGACAAACTACATAACAAAGTGTGTGTTGCTGGACCAAGGAGAACTGAATTTGTGAGACTTTAAGCTTTTAAACATATGACATACATTTCCTAGAGCTGGTGATTAAATACAGTACAGGGTGGTCAGTTGGTCCTGTCATCCTGGGATGGAGGGGAGATGAGGTTCTTGTCAATGATATGTAGAAATGGAACCTACAGTGTCCCTTCCACCTGCAACTACTCCTTTACAAAAGGAGGGTGTGTGAGGCACTTGCAGGTAGAAGCACCTGAGACAAGGTTGCCTCAGCACGGAGTAGACCTGAGCGTGATGATGGTCCTGGATAGCTCAGCAGGTCGTCTTAACAAAGTGCCTTTAGATCATGAAACCAGACATCCTGGAACAGTTACCCTAGTCTGTGAATTCTTGTTGAATAAATGTTTTCATTTCATTCAAAATCTCTGAGGAATATTTCAAGGGGAAATAGTGGAAAACTTTTAAAAGTTTTCTTTTCACCTGTTCTAATGACTAATCTTAGGCACAATATATGTTACTGTGGATGCCAGAAGGCAGGTGAACCTTATTTTTAGCAACAATTTGGGTAAAGATGCTGATAAATACATTTTAGCAGAATGTACTATAGCAGAGTACTTTAGAAAGTTTGCGGGCCGGCGCCGCGGCTCACTAGGCTAATCCTCCGCCTAGCGGCGCCGGCACACCGGGTTCTAGTCCCGGTCGGGGCACCGGATTCTGTCCCGGTTGCCCCTCTTCCAGGCCAGCCCTCTGCTGTGGCCAGGGAGTGCAGTGGAGGATGGCCCAGGTGCTTGGGCCCTGCACCCCATGGGAGACCAGGAAAAGCACCTGGCTCCTGGCTCCTGCCATCGGATCAGCGTGGTGCGCCGGCCGCAGCACGCTGGCCGCGGCGGCCATTGGAGGGTGAACCAACGGCAAAAAGGAAGACCTTTCTCTCTCATCTCTCTCTCACTGTCCACTCTGCCTGTCAAAAAAGAAAAAAAAAAAGAAAGTTTGCAGAAGATGAACTTAAAGGTATTAATTTATTTTGCTGAAAAAATCTTTTGAAATCCATGCAGTTTGTTCATAATACACATTTTCCATATAGTCTAAAAATTTCACTATTTTAACACTGAAATAAATTCCTACCTTAAATTTTATTTTTCTTAAACTTTATAAAGTACTTCCTAAAGAAACTAATTATTTAGAGTAAATGTTAGTGAATCTTTACTGATACTTTTCTTAAATTATTCCTATTATAAGTCAGATCATATGGTATATCACATTGTATCCCATAAACACATACAATTAATATTTTAAAAATAAATGTAAAAATATAAGAAAGAAGCAAATCGTTCCTTTATTCACTTGTCTTCCTGGCTTGAGGTAATATCTTGTAGCCACAAAGTCTGTAGACAAGGCAAAATACATTGTGTCCTAAAATTGTGGAAGGTTATAGAGGGATGAATTTCTCTTCCCTTTTTTCAGTGGTCCTTCTTTACCCTGTTCCTTTGAAATTCGGTCTTGTCTCACAATCAGGTATTTTCTTTTATGTTCTTTACCTGATTGCACAGTTAGCCCACATACTGCATACACCTCTAAAGGGAAGAAAGTCCATTTTCTGATTGTCTGGGGGCACTTAGAACTTAATCTTAAAAGTACTGATTATTAGTTATTTGATTTCTCTCCGAAATATTAAAGAAACTTAAATATATGGAGAGATTTTTGGAGCTATTTTTTTTTTAGTTGAGGTGGGGAAGAGAAGGAGAGTGGAAGGGGGAAGGCAGAAGGGGAAGAGGGGGCGAGGGGGCAAGGGGTGAGGGGACATGGTTGGGGCAGAGGCTGGGGTAGGGGCCTGGACAAGGATCCCATATTGCTTTATGCTGCAGATGTCTACAACAACCTGGTCTGGGGTTAGGGGGAGGCGGAGGGAAAGGGAAGCTGAAGCCAGGAGTCAGGAATTCAATCTGGGTCTCCCATGAGGATGGCAAGAATCTAATTACTTGACTCAAAACTGTTGCTTCTCAAGGTCCGCTTAGCAGGAAGGTGGAGTCAGGAGCCGTAGCTGGGAATCAACCGCAGGCATTCTAATGTGGGATGCGGGCTTTTTTTTTTTTTTAACTTTTATATAATGAATATAAATTTCCAAAGTACAGCTTATGGATTACAATGGCTTCCCCCCCATACCGTCCCTCCCACCCACAACCCTCCCCTTTCCCACTCCCTCTCCCCTTCCATTCACATCAAGATTCATTTTCGATTATCTTAATATACAGAAGATCAGCTTAGTATACATTAAGTAAGGATTTCAACAGTTTGCTCCCACACAGAAACATAAAGTGAAAAATAATAGATGATTTTTTTAAATGATGATGAAATCAGATCAGACCTATTGTCATGTTTAATCCCAGTGAGAGTCAAGTTGGGAGTTGATGATTTCTTTTTTTTTTTTTTTTTTACAGAGGATCAGTTTAGTATGCATTAATTAAAGATTTCAACAGCTTGCACCCCCATAGAAACACAAAGTGAAATATGTTGTTTGAGTACTCATTATAGCATTAAATCTCAATGCACAGCACATTAAGGACAGAGATCCTACATGAGGAGTAAGTGCACAGTGACTCCTGTTGTTGACTTTACCAATTGACACTCCTGTTTATGGCATCAGTAATCTCCCTATGCTCCAGTCATGAGTTTCCAAGGCTATGGAAGCCCTCTGAGTTCTCCGACTCTTATCTTGTTTAGACAAGGTCATAGTCAAAGTGGAGGTTCTCTCCTCCCTTCAGAGAAAGGTACCTCCTTCTTTGAAGACCTGTTCTTTCCACTGGGATCTCACTCACAGAGATCTTTTGCCAGAGTGTCTTGGCTTTCCATGCCTGAAATACTCTCATGGGCTTTTCAGCGAGATCCGAATGCGTTTAGGGCTGATTCTGAGGCCAGAGTGCTATTTATGTTCTCCCTGATCGGTGACAACTGACTGAACACCAAAAAGGAAACCTGTTGAAGTGAAATGGACACTATGGGAAACGGTGACTTGATCAGCATAGCCCTGACTGTTAATGAACAACTTAATACATTATCCCTCTTAGTAGTTTTTTTGTCTGTTCTACTTAATATGACTGGTTTAATTCTGTAATTAATACACAGTTATTCTTAAGTGTTAAAAATTAACTGAAATGTGATCCCTGTTAAACATAAGAGTGGGAATAAGAGAGGGAAGAGATGTATAATTTGGGACATGCTCAAGCTGACTTGCCCCAAATGGTAGAGTTAGAAACATACCAGGGGATTCCAATTCAATCCCATCAAGGTGGCATGTACCAATGCCATCTCACTATTCCAAGTGATCAATTTCAGTTCACAATTGATCATAATGAAAGGACTAAGAGTCAAAGGGAGCCCATAAACAAGTCTAGTACCTGCTAACACTAACCGATAGAATAAATAAAGGGGAGAGTGATCCAACATGGGAAGTGAGATACTCAGCAGACTCATAGAATGGCGGATGTCCTAAATAGCACTCTGGCCTCAGAATCAGCCCTAAAGGCATTCGGATCTGGCTGAAAAGCCCATGAGAGTATTTCAGGCATGGGATGCGGGCTTTTTAACGTGGATTTTAATGGCTAGTCTAGAGCAGCAATCTTTTACCTTTTGGAGGCTTTGAAAGTGCATTCAAATTTGAAAATGATGATTAGTGATTTTTGAACTACTTTTCTTATGAGTTTTACATTGTTATTTGCTAAGCCAAGTTTGGCTTTGCTCCCAAAGAATTATGACTTGGAGGGAATCTTTTTTCATTCTTTCATGTGCCAAAATTGTTTTAAGAGAAGGCTAGATGTTTCTTTTCCTTTTGATTTATGCTGCATGGTCACATCGTCTTCCTCTCCTCCTTTTTTCCCCTTGATGGCCTCTGGCTTCTCCCAAATCAAATCTGGAACAAGATTATTTTACTGAGTGATCTCCTTTTATGAGGTTTCGCTGTCAGCAGCTCCAGTGGAAGTCGGGCTTACAGAGCTGTGATTTACCACCACTCTGCACTGAGTGATTTAATATATTCACACATCTTCAAGAGCAAGATGAATGGAAAAATGCCGGGGAAGGAGAACGGCTGACTCACTCACCAACCACTGGTAGGCTGGGAAGCCGGCTGCTGAGGTAGATGAACAGAGCTTGCTCAGTGAAAGGAACAGATTTTCAGAAACCAGGGAGGATGTCATTGAACTTGCTGCTGTGTTTGAACACTGGATACGATGGGAACACTAAATACGATCTAGCAGAAAGGATTGGCTCATCATCCTTAATGTGTGCTCTGTGTACAGAATTGAGCAAAGGAAGTGTTAAGTGAGAAGGTAATGAGAAGCAACTGACTTTGCACTTTAGGAATTATACTGAAAAGCACCTTAAAAAAAAGAGAGAAAATGATGAGTTTGTTTAGAAAATATATGTTGTTAATTCAAATATTTATCTTTTCTTGAAAACTCACCCACTGAGTTTACATGGCACTTAAACATTTTAAATAAAATACAAAATTAACCTCAAAAGTTTGTGAAATATGGAGTTAAGAGGTAAACTTATATTAGTGTACAACATTTTCAAATCCATGCATACAAGAAATCTTCATAAATTTTATGGATGGGTAGGAGTTTGACCTATTGATTGAGCCCACTTCCCAGGTAAGAGTGCCTGATTTCAAGTCCTGGTCTCTCTCCTAGGTCCAGCTTCCTGTTAATGCACACTGGAAGGTAGCAGATGAAGCTCAACTACTTGGGTCCCTGTCATCTAGACTGGCGACCTGGGTTGAGTTCCTGGCTTCTACCTTCAGCCTGGATCTGCCCTTTCCATTTTGGGCCATTGAGGGGTAAACCAGTTGATAGGTCCTAACTCTCTCTCTCTCTCTCTCTCTCTCTTTCTCTGTTTTTCTTTCTGTTCTCTCTGCCTTTTAATTTAAGTGAAACGGAAAATTTGTTCTATGGAAAAATTATGTATGGATTTCAAAATTAGGGGATGCTAAACTTACCTTTTGATTCTATTTTTCTATGAGTTTTTTGAAAGATCTGTATATTCTTTGTCATAAGACAATCACTAATGGCATGTGTTAAACCTGAGGTGACCTTCTAGAGTATTTTCAACAATAACAGGGACATTTGGCTCTTGAAGAAGAAAAAATTTAGGTCTGGCCATATATGATGAAATCTTCACTTCTTGTTGAGGTTCTGGACCACCCTGGGGAACCCAAGTTTTTTTTAGTGTATTTTGATTCAGAATTCAAGTCTTTTTATTGTAGTGATTCCTTTATATTCTAGCAAATTCTGCTTTTCTCTTCTTTCTTTTTTCTTTTTAAAGATTTATTTATTTGAAAGGCAGAGTTACAGAGATGGAGGAGGGGGTTAGAGGAAGGGGGAGGGGAGAGAGAGAGAGAGAGAGAGAGAGAGGGATCTTTCTCTATTGATTCACTTCCCAAATGGCTCAAATGACCATGGCTGGCCAACGCTAAAGCCAGAATCTAGGAGCTTCCTCCAGGTCTCCCATCTGGTTGCAGAAACCTTAGTACTTGGGCCATCTTCCACTGCTTTCCTAGGAACATTAGCAGGGAGCTGGATTGGAAATGGAGCAGCTGGGAGTTGAAATGGTGCCCACATGAGATGCTGGTGTCACAGGTGGCTACTCAGCCCACTATGCCAACGCCAGCCCCAGAGCTTTTCTTTTTTTAAAAAAAAAATTATTCATTTGAGAGACAGAGACAGACAGAAAGGCAACTAGAGCTCCCATCTGCTGGTTCATTCTCCAAATGTCTACAATGGCTAGGGTTGAGCAAAAGGTCATGACTGAAGTCAGAAGCCAGAAATTCAATCTAGGTCTCTGACATGGGTGGCAAGGATGATGATATTTGAGCCATCATCTGTTGTCTCCCAGTGTGTGCATTAGCTGGAAGCTGGAGCCAGGTGCTGGGTCCAAGCGTTAAACCCAGGTACTCCAATGGGGCATGCTGTCATCTCAACCAGCAGCTTAACCTTAGCTCATTGTCTCCCCCTCAGCTTTCTTCTGTCTCTCAATAAGTATGCAGTCTACGCATCAATTGCATCATTGCATCAGTTGCTGGGGGCACTTTGGAATGAATATATCTGAGGAATACTCCAGGCCTATGAGTCAAATTACTGGGAAGCTAAACTAGGAACCTGCATTGTTACAAGCACCCCAGATAATTATTATGTACACTGAAGATTAAAGAAATTCTGCTAAAAAGGTGAAGAAGTAGAACACACAATGAATTCACCTATATGGTCATCATTTTTCCACATGCTTTCTGTACATTATGTTTTTTATTCCTTGTATCATGTTAAATTATTCACTATTATTATTTTAGAAGTGAAAATTGGTTCAGCTTTTTTTTTCCCCCAGAAAATAATTCAGGGAGATGCAAACTCAGAATTATATAGTTGAGCTTCAAAGCCTGTGCGATTTTCCTTAACTGATTCCTTCAATCTCAAGGGTGGTCTATGTCCCTGCAATGTTGCCAGGCTGCACTGCCATCTAGCTCTTTACAATGAAGACAAATAGACATTCATCTTGCCATTGGCTCTTCTGAAGTTATAGCACCTCCTTTAGGGGTATTACTTGGTGTCTCTTCAAGCTCTTTCATAGATAGTTCAAACTAAAAATGCACTCAGGATGGTTCTACAATAGTGATTCACATATACGTTGCTCTGCCAATCCATCCATGCGATTGCTTAGTGCCATTACAGCAAATAGAGCAATACTACATTGACCTATTGACTCTCAATGTGTTTCAGTTCATAAGATTTGATTCTCCAGCTTCAGGTCTCAGATGGCTAAACCTTGTGATGACCAGCATTACACTTTCAGTTCAGTCTGGTTTACAGACTCAGGCACTGTCTTATGACAACGTGGTTTCCATTCACATAGTTGCGCTCAGACATCAGTTATAGTTGACCAAATGTGACACTTCAGTTCTGGCTTTTAACCTTTGGATATCAACATCTTGTTCTCCCTTTTATGAAATATTTGGGAAATTAGACTTGAATGATATGATTTTGAAATATAGTGATGTGTTGAGAACCACTGTCACTGAAATTTTATTAGTAACAAGGTGAAAGTACTGAAGGAAGCCATACATTGTAAATTGCTTCAAATATATCAACTAAGTGATATTGCAAGTCATGAATCTCTTACTGACCATTTTAATCCCTTTTTATTTTATTTTCTGTGTTTTTTAAAGATTTATTTATTTATTTGAAAGGCAGATTTATAAGAGAGAAGGAGAGACAGAGATCTTCCATCTGCTGGTTCACTCTCCAAATGGCCACATCAGCTGAGACTAGGCCAGACCAAAGCCAGGAGCCAGGTGCCTCATGTGGGTCTCACACGGGTACAGAGGCCCAAGCACTTGGACCATCCTCATCTGCTTTCCCAGGTGCATTAGAAGGAAGCTGCTTTTTGTTCACCAATCACACTGGCCTTGCCATGCTCTTTCTCATCAGATGGTCTTTGCACATACTTTTTCCTTTGTCTGAAATGATTTTCTTTTCCAATTAGTTAAATGAATTCTGACTTTTTCTGAAAATCCTGAATTCTCACTGGCTATTTGGAAGTTAGGAGATTATCCTGGGCAGAGCTCCTGAGTGGCTGTTGAATCTTATAGGCAACCTTAGAAGTGGCAGAGTCAGTCCTGTGTCAGCATTCACATGAACTCAGGACTTCCTGAAATATCTGCTAATTGAGTCAGCCCAGAGATTTTCTGGCTTGACCCAGAAGCTTTCCTTGAATGTTCCCCTTATAATTGCTTCTTTAGATTCTGAGTATGCTCATCCTTCTTCATTTTCACACATTTTCAGGAAATACCAAGTAGAAATACAATATGTGAAGATGGGGATTGATACCATGACTATATAGCTGTGAGATAGTGACTACACATGTGTTTAAGTAGTTCTAAAATAGCGAATATGCACATAGACACACAAATGTGCATATACACAAACATATACAAACACAACTATTGAGGTATCTCAGTAATTCTGAAGGGTCTGCCCTTTATGCAAGGTGAAAAGTCACATTAAATAAAAATACATTGATTATTTACCAACTCCTCTCATCTCATTCAAATTACCCTTAAGTGCCAAGCCCTGGGCTAAATGATTAACATTTGTTTTTGATATCACAACACTCTCATTCACCCTGCTTTACAAATGAGATCAAGCAGAGAGTGGGTTGAGTAATGTACTTAAGGTTAAAGCATTAGGCCAACATGTAAACCTAGGCTATTTAACTCAGCTGCTTCTTTAACTACAGGGTTGTTCTCAACCTGTGGGGACTATATCTCCCCCTCCAAAAACACCTCTTCACCAACCAAGATTCTGTTAGAAACACGGACTCTCAGTGCTGCCCAGACCTGGTGAAAGGAAGCTGAAAAATCAACAAGATCCTGAGGTGATTTATATGAATTTTGAAGTGCTACAATGTGCTGTGTTAACTTTATAATTTTATAGAAAGGTCAATGCTATATTTTCACGTTTGTCTCTGAGGAATATTATCTTGCTTTGATAGTATTTGTGTTTCCTTTCAATCATAGTTTTAAAATGTAGGGATAATAAACCTAATATGTTCTCTTGGGCAATTTGCAAATTTCATTTTATTTATTGTTTACATCAATTTAAATGTCTGATAGATTATGGTTCAATGTGCCTGAAATAACATTTAATATGCTAACATAGAACTTCCTAGCACAAAAAAAATTGGGGGTTATATTTTGAGAGTGAGAATTTGGGGAAGTCAATGACTAAATTATTTTTCAACTAAGATATTTGATATAAAAATGAGATTAAGCTACAAGAATCCTTGTTCTGGCCTGAAGTTATCTTTCATTTAAAAAAAGGTTATTTTTGTTTGTTATGTTTCTATCTGTAAAGCATTCTCATAAGGAGAAAATAAACGGGAGGTTGACATTATGGGGTCATTGATAATGAAGAACTCGGGAAGCAGTGGTGCCCTCCAGAAAATAGTACTAACCTCCAGCAAAGAGAGGCCTGGCTGCCAAACAATGGCTGCAAAAAAAGAAAAAAAAAATAGTCCTGTGCATTTTCTATTGCTTTCCGGATTGACCAAGCATGACTTTGTTTATCCTTTTGGTGCTTAAAGCTATATGGGTGTCACCCAGGGATTTCACTTGAATTTACTCATATCCTTGTATTTCAGCGTTTGGGTTACCAAACTACACATCTTTTAATTCCTTTTTCCACACATTTTTTAAACCCTGTATATTTGTGTTGGCGTCTGTCCTAAACCAAGTGTCTCTGTAATGGTGGTAATTCACTCAGAATCTAAGTGAGGATCGTCTGTGCTGCACTTAGAGCGAGAACTGAATCCTTAAGGCATAGGAAGCTAAACAAGGACTGGGTTTGCCATGTAGTGGTGACACTTGGGATGCTTAGACCCTCTTTGAATCTCATTTTCTACTCAGGAAAATAGCAATAGCAAAATCTCATAGAATTGTAGTGAGGATTAAATGAGGATACACATAGAGTGTTTAGCATGATTTCTGTCATAGTACTGAAAAGTCAAATCTATGTGAGAAGTCTGCCCTGTTTTACTAGGCATGGCAGGATAAGCTAATTTATTTCATATCTCACACACACACACACACACACACACAGTAGATATAGATACACTATGAATGACCTGGTGTGTCACACTGAAGACCTCTTTGTAAGAGAACTGCATTCTGTGTATACACTTCTGAAGGGGAGGACAGTCTGGGTCCATAAAGAGGCATGAATTTTCAGGAGTATAGAGCATCTCCTTCCTTTATATCTTAATAAAGCTACATACAACATAGCCCCAGGCAGGTGACAAAATCTGATTGCACTGTTGTATCAAGGAGATCGAGGTGGTATGCAAGGCTGAATTCAAAACATATTTGAAAATCCAGCTCATTTTGATTATAGCACAGTTGCTATTAGAAGAGATAAGGAAAAAAAAGGAGAGACTAAAGAAATTTCTAGAAATAGGGGTCTAATTGAGTGGGAACCAAAGTGTTAGTTGAGCCCTAAGCCCTGACAGGCAAGATTGCAGTTTATGTGGTAGATGCTAGCTTCTTGGATGGCATTTTCCCTGTGCATACGATGACAGGATTAAGAACACATCTGGGTAAGGATTCCTACACTAAACAATCACACATCTCTTCTTTATATATAAATAAGAAATTTGTGAACTTGAAGTCCAGGACAAAAACACCTTTATGCATAATTTCTAGTCATTCCCCCATTCCCTCCTTGGGAAGTGTACCTTGTACCTTCTGTTGATTGTTATACCCAACATCCAGGACCCTTTGTACCTCTCCTCCCACACCAGTCACCAAGACTCAGATATACATTTTCACTTTCAATGTAATTTTTCCTGCCTTATTTCTGTCTGTAGACTTAAATGGGCAGAATTTAAGAACTGCCTAATATCTTGTTGATAGACTGGTTATTCTTTAGTGAATGAATTTATTGGTGTTAGCTTAAACAACATTTGTAGTTTGTTTTTTATCTTTGTCACAGAAAGACAATTTCTTGAAGGAAAAAGCAAAATCTGGCAAACAGTTGCCCTCCTCTAGATTTATGTGGAGTTGCCAAAATAGTAGGCAATACTCTGTAAGAATGATGGAGGGGCTGGCACTGTGGCATGGTTGGCTAAACCTCTGCCTGTGGCACCAGCCTCCCATATGGGCACTGGTTCCAGTCCCGAATGCTCCTCTTCTAATCCAGCCCCTTGCTTATGGCCTGGGAAAACAGGGGAAGATGGCCCAAGTGCTTGGGCCCCAGAACCCTGTGGTAGACCTGGAAGAAGCTCCTGGATCCTGGCTTCAGATCAGTTCAGCTCTGGCCATTGCAGCCATTTGGGGAGTGAACCAGTGATGGAAGACTTTTCTCTCTGTCTCCCCCTCTGTAATTCCACCTCTCAAATAAATAAAAACTTATGCAAACAAAGAGTGATTGGAACTAGGAACTTCCTATTCTACCCAGGTAGATCCCTTCCCTCAGGATGCTGGCCTGGAACCCCAGGCTCTGGAGACTTTGTGCTGGATGACATTGTTCCTTGCAGGTGCACTGGAAAGCCAGCCACTTTCCCCTGTTCTTTTTTTATCTCCCTGCCCACCTTGAATCTCATCTTCACTCTCTTCTTCACCCTTTAAGCATTTCTTACACTTGTCACTGTTCAAAATGAAGCTTATATTTCATTTTAACATATCAGATATCATTTTCACTTACTTTAAAGTAACATAACTGTGCTGCCTTTCTAGTGAAACATCACAAAGTACCCTATATACTGAAACCTTTTATTGCCATTTGTTAAATGATTACTATGTGCCAGAAATGGTTCCTGACACATGTTTTCTCATTTAACTCAATGAGGTTCAATCACTAATTCACATTTCATTTTATTTTTTAAACATTTACTTATTTGAAAGGCAGAGGCAGGGAGAAGAATGAACAAGGGAGGGAGAGAAATATTTTCCATCTGCTGGTTCACTTCTCAAATGCCTGCAACAGCTGGAACTAGGCCAGGCTGAAGCCAAGAGCCAAGGACTACATCCAAGTCTTCAAATATGTTTGGCAGGGACTCAAGTACTTAGCCATCATCTGCTGCCTCTTGGGATGTTCATCAACAAGGAGATGGACAGGAAACAGAGGTGATAAAACTTGAACCCAAAGATGCTGGGGAGATATTTTCTAAGAAAGAAATACCTAAGCTGGAAACTGGGATTGATAGAAGTTAACCAGTAATGTCAAAAAGTAGGCTAGTGTGGAGGTGACAAGGTATTTCTTTGTTAAGAAGTGAGAGAATTTGTAGCTGGCACTGGGGCATGGTAGGCTAAGCCTCTGCCTGTGGTGTTGGCATCCCATGTGAGCCCTACTTGGTGTCCTGGCTGTTTCTCTTCTGGTCTGGCTCTTTGCTTATGGCCTGGGAGAGCAATGGAGGACGGCCCAGGTGCTTGCACCTCATCATCCATGTGTGAGACCCAAAGGAGGCTCCTGGCTCCGGGCTTCCTATCAGCCCAGCTCCGGTTGTTGTGACCACTTAGGGAGTGAACCAGCCGATGGAGGACCTTTCTCATAGTCCCTGCCTTTCTGTCTATGGATCTAACCTTTAAAATAAATAGATAAGATATTTTTTTAAAAGGTGAGAAGTTGTAGAACTGAAGAAGGAAGTGATTATGAAGGGTTCTATGAGCCATTGATAAGCTGTATTACATATCAAGGACAATGAAGATGTATTTCAAAAATTTGGGGAACAAAATAATCAAAGTTGTGTTTTTTGAATGATCAGTCTGATGGTGGTTGGGAGAATGATAAAGTAAAAAAGATTGGAGATTATATTACTGAGGAAACTAATTCAGGAATCAAGGTGAGGGAGGATAGATGTACTTGATTAATGGTGGGGAGAAATGCAAAAGCATAAGAGACACATTTAAACTAGAAATATGGAACATGAGTTCTAATCTGCAGAAAAGTATAGCATGATTGCTAAGGACCTGTGTTCTGGGGCAGATACTTTGATACCAACTTCTATCTCTGGCTCTTATCTACTATGTGGCTTTGGAGTCATTAAAACTGGTGCTTGCATTACTGTACTTATCTGTGAAGTGCACTGTCACAATAGCCACCTAAGCTCACATATGTAATGCACTAAGAATAGTATCTAATAATAGTACGACCTTGGCACCTATTAGCTATCACCGTTTTGTACTGCAGTCTAGCCCTCTAACATTAAAAGCTCCATTCACTAACCAAGTTTTCATTCAGTACTTAACTCTGTCCAATGATTCATGCAGTCTTTGAGCTTTAGTTTTCTCATCTGGATAATGATTGCCTTGCTGGAGTTCTTTGGGTGGGTTCCAGCTGAAATTTCGTTGGACTGATGTTCGTTAGCACTGGGACTACCATGCTAAGTTGAAGTTAAAGGAAAAGTGACTCATTCCTCTAAGCAGACCTCTGTGGGTCATTTGTCAATCTTTTCTGTGGTGGCAAGCGGGGAACAGGAACATAATTGATTCCACAACACTGAGAGACTCCCTCTTAAACTGCAGAGCAGGAGTTTTTATTCTGGGACATTTAATGACTTGGCAAGGATGTGCCACAGAATAACAGAGTTTACCTGGGATAATATCAGTTTACTTTCTGAGATTTTAATAAGGAACTTTAAATGAAGGGTGTAAGGGAAGGGTGGGGAATGTTAGAAACTTTACCAGTCTCTCACTGTACAGGTTCTGGAGCCTCGTAATAAGAATCAAAGGCAGGTCTCCTGCTGTTGGGGATCATTAGCGCAGAAGGACAGGCAGGGCTGGGAAATCTTAAAAGTAAAAGTTGTTTAAATGGAGTTCCTGCTGAGTTGAATAATGTCAGTCACAGCTGCCTCTTGCTCTCCAGAAGCTGAGAAAAGGATAATTTTATACAGTAGAATATTCACAAGCATGTACCATTAGCTTTCATTTGTTGGGTACCTACTATGTACTCTGGTACTTTACAATTTTGTTTATTGATGCCATTATATCTACCCTATAAATTAAAAATCTCACTCGATTTTCAGAAGGGAGTTTATGTAGTTTACCAACCCATATAGCTAATTTGTGGAGGAACCCAGGCTTTTTATTCAAGATCATCTGTATGTTTCCACTACTGAGTGCTGTGTTTAAATCATCAATTATTTTAATTAATTTTAATATCATGAGAGCAATCCATTATTATCTGAGGGGGGACTGCAAAAATGCTAATGGAAAACATGTCACCAATCATCACAACACTTTTTAAAGATAACCAATTATGGAGGCAAGGGAGTATACAAATAATGAAGTGAGAATGAAGTAAAAAATAAGTACAATGTCTGTTTTATTTGATGCTTTATGATTACAATGCCCAACATATGCCAATGAGTTCAGAGGAATCTCAGCATATGCACACGAAAGCAGTTAATTTATTAACAAATGATTCTTTGTTGGAGTTTGAAATTTGGGCTGTTTCTGTAAATTGTGGAGTGGAAGGAAGATGGTGATGGATTCTTAGGAGACATTGGAATAGTGTATAGGAGTAAACGTGGCCTCTATTAAAGATGAATTCTTTAAATTTTGTTTTTACAAATATGTAATCAAATTTATGAATGTGCTCCATTTAGTGGACTTTATAATATAACCATTTACCACATCCACATTTCTTCATGAACTTAATTTTTTAATTAACTTTTATTTAATGAATATAAATTTCCAAAGTACAGCTTATGGCTTACAATGGCTTTTTCCCCCCATAACTTCCCTCCCACCCGCGACCCTCCCCTCTCCTGTTCCCTCTCCCCTTCCATTCACTTTTTACAAAAGGATAAATTAGGTATCAGAAAGAGTTGGATGGATATTTTTCTTAACAGATTATCTCTGATTATTTTTCTGCCCCAAAGGAGAACAAAAAAGTTTAAAATAGGGTACCTATCAGAAATCCAAGAATCAGAAATGATGGTAAGATATGATAATGAACATTAATACTTACAGAAAGTTGTAGCTACCTGAGCAGCCTAGTAGAAGATGGGACCTTTGAATTCCAATGCCTAGACACACAGAAATGTGACCAGGGGCAGCACTCGAAAACCTTGGAGCTTTGAATCTGAGACTGTGCTTCAAGAAAACAGTCCTGAAAAGCAGCACAAGGATTAATCTAATACAGAGGACAGAAAATGAACCTTTTGCAAATAAATATAGGATGACAAAAAAGATGACTTGTTTGCTCAATTAGACACAAAGAAGTATCTTTCCCACCTTGTTACTTTAATACATATGTATACTAAGGCAGAAAGAACAAAATAGGCAGCAATTCAGAGTAACTGCAGTAGAATATGAACAGGGATTTAAGAAGACATTTCCATCTATTAAACTCAAAGATTTAGGAGGCCCACCATTGTCAACAAAATTTCTGAGATAAATTTTGTTGGTAGTAAACATAATCAGTCAATACTAGCAGCTGGGTTTCAAGATCAGGGAAGTACTCAAAAGAACTTGGATTAGAAAAATGTAGCTTGGTTGTTGATGAGAATGTAAAATAGTGCAGCCACTATGGAAAACTACATGGTGATTTCTCACAATTAAACCGAAGTACCATATGATTTAGGAATTTCATTTCTAGGTGTGTACCTATAAGAAATGGAAGGAGGGACGTCCACCAGATGTTTAATGTTTCCAATGTTCATAGCAACAGTGTTTACAATGGTAGAAGCAACCAAATATTCATTAGCAGACAAATTGATAAAATGATATGTACACAAAATAGAATATTATTCAGCATTAGAAAAGAAATTTCCATACAACACTGAACTTGAAGACATTTTGCTTAGTGAAGTGACCAATACAAAAGGGCGAGTACTACATGATGCCACTTACATAAGGTACTTAGTCAAATTCATAGAGATAGAAACTAGAAAGGTGGTAACTAACAAGAAGTTAGTATTTAATGAGTGAAGATTCAGTCTGGGAAGACCAAATGGTTCTGGAGATGGATGGTGTGAATGTATTTATTGCCATGGTGCTCTATGCTAAGAAATGGTAAGATGATAAATTTTGTTATATTTTCTCATAATAAAAGGCTATATGGGGCCTGCGCCATGGCTCACTAGGCTAATTCTCCGCCTTGCAGCGCTGGCACACAGGGTTCTAGTCCTGGTCGGGGCGCCGGATTCTGTCCCAGTTGTCCCTCTTCCAGGCCAGCTCTCTGTTGTGGCCAGGGAGTGCAGTGGAGGATGGCCCAAGTACTTGGGCCCTGCACCACATGGGAGAAGAGGATAAGTACCTGGATCCTGCCATCGGATCAGCGCTGTGCACCGGCCGCAGTGGCCATTGGAGGGTGAATCAACAGCAAAGGAAGACTTTTCTCTCTGACTCTCTCTCTCATTGTCCACTCTGCCTGTCAAAAAAATAACAAAAAAAGGCTATATTTTTTCTGAACTTAGGACACTTCTAACAATCTATAGAATATATACATTAAAATAATTTCCTAATAAAGTAATTATAAATTTATATTGATCTTATATTTAATATTTAATTCATAATTTGGTTTCAATATTATACATTTAATATATATTCAGAGATAGTTTTTTTGTATTCTTTTTTTCACTTTTATTTAATAAATATAAATTTCCAAAGTACAGCTTATGGATTATAGTGGCTTTTCCCCCCCATAACTACCCTCCCAACTGGAACCCTCCCATCTCCAGCTCCCTCTCCCATTCCATTCTTCATCAAGATTCATTTTCTATCTCTTTATATACAGGAGATCAATTTAGTATATATTAAGTAAAGATTTCAACAGTTTAAATCCACACAGAAACACAAAGTATAAAATGCTGTTACAGTACTAGTTATAGCATTAATTCACAATGTACAACACATTAAGGGCAGAGATCCTACATGAGGAGTAAGTGCACAGTGACTCCTGTTGTTGGCTTAACAAATTGACACCCTTGTTTATGATGTCAGTAATCTACCTAGGCTCTTGTCATGAGTTGCCAAGGCTATGGAAGCCTTTTGAGTTTGCTAACTCTGATCCTATTTAGACAAGGTCATAGTCAAGGTGGAAGTTCTCTCTTCCCTTAGATAAAGGCACCTCCTTCTTTGATGACCTGTTCTTTTCACTGGGATCTCACTCGCAGAGATCTTTCATTTAGGTGTTTGTTTGTTTTGTTTTGTTTTGTTTTAATTTTTTGCCAGGGTGTCTTGGCTTTCCATGCCTAAAATACTCTCATGGGCTTTTCAGCCGGATCCGCATGCCTTAAGGGCTGATTCTGAGGCCAGAGTGCTGTTTAGGACATCTGCCATTCTATGGGTCTGCTGTGTATCTCACTTCCCATGTTGGATTGTTCTCTCCGTTTTTTATTCTATCAGCTAGTATTTGCAGACACTAGTCTTGTTTATGTGATCCCTTTGGCTCTTAGTCTTATCATTATGATCAATTGTGAACTGAAATTGATCACTTGGACTAGTGTGATGGCATTGGTACATGCCACCTTGATGGGATTGAATTGGAATACCCTAGTATGTTTCTAACTCTACTGTTTGCGGCAAGTCACCTTGGACATGTCCCAAATTGTACATCTTTTCCCTCTCTTATTCCCACTCTTATATTTGACAGGGATCACTTTTCAGTTAAGTTTCAACACTTGAGAATAACTGTGTATTGATTACAGTATTCAACCAAAAATATCAACTTTATAAAAAAATATTAAGTAGAACAAAAAAAAATACTCAGAGGGATAACATATTAAGTTGTTCATCAACAGTCAGGGTGAGGGCTGATCAAGTCACCATTTCTCTTAGTATTCATTTCACTTCAACAGGTTTCCTTTTTGGTGCTCAGTTAGTTGTCACAGATCAGGGAGAATATATTATATTTGTACCTTTGGGACTGGCTTAATTCACTAAGCATAATGTTTTCCAAATTCCTAATAGGGATCACTTTTCAGTTAAAATTTAACACCTAAGATTAATTGTGTGTTAATTACAGAGTTTAACCAATAGTACTAGAATAAAAAAATACTAAAATGGATAAAGTATTACATTGTACATCAACAGTCAGGACAAGAGCTGATCAAGTCACTGTTTCTCATAGTGTCCATTTCACTTCAACAGCTCTCCCCTTTGGTGCTCAGGTAGTTGTCGATGATCAGGGAGACCATATGATATTTGTCCCTTTGGGACTGGATTAATTCACTCAGCATGATGTTTTCCAAATTCCTCCATCTTGTTGCAAATGATGGGGTTTCATTGTTTTTGACTGCTGTATAGTATTCTATAGAGTACATGTCCCATAATTTCTTTATCCAGTCTACTGTTGATGGGCATTTGGGTTGGTTCCAGGTCTTAGCTATTATGAATTGAGCTGCAATAAACATTAATGTGCAGACAGCTTGTTTGTTTGCCAATCTCATTTCCTTTGGGTAAATTCCAAGGAGTGGGATGGCTGGGTTGTATGGTAGGGTTATATTCAGGTTTCTGAGGAATCTCCAGACTTACTTCCATAGTGGCTTAACCAGTTTGCATTCCCACCAACAGTGGGTTAGTGTCCCTTTTTCCCCACATCCTCCCCAGCATCTATTGTTGGTGGATTTCTGAATGTGAGCCATTCTAACCGGGGTGAGGTGAAACCTCATTGTGGTTTTGATTTGCATTTCCCTGATTGCTAGTGATCTTGAATATTTTGTCATGTGTCTGTTGGCCCTTTGGATTTCCCCTTTTGTAAAATGTCTATTGAGGTCCTTGGCCCCTCTCATAAGTGGGTTGTTTGTTTTGATGTTGTGGAGTTTCTTGATTTCTTTGTAGATTCTGGTTATCAACCCTTTATCTGTTGCATAGTTTGCAAATATATTTTCCCATTCTGTCAGTTGATTCTTCACTTTCCTCACTGTTTCTTTTGAAGTACAGACACTTCTCAATTTGATGCAATTCCAATTGTTAATTTTGCCTTTGATTGCCTGTGCCTCCAGGGTCTTTTCCAAGAAGTCTTTGCCAGTACCTACATCTTGCAGGGTTTCTCCAATGCTCTCTAATAATTTGATGGTGTAAGGTCATAGATTTAAGTCTTTAATCCATGTTGAGTGAATTTTTGTGTAAGGTGAAAAGTAGGGGCCTTGCTTCATGATTCTGCATGTGGAAATCCAATTTTCCCAGCACCATTTATTGAATAGACTCTCCTTACTCCAGAGATTGGTTTTGGATCCTTGATCAAATATAAGTTGGCTGTAGATGTTTGGGTTGATTTCTGGTGTTTCAATTCTGTTCCATTGGTCTATCCATCTGTTTCTGTACCAGTACCATGCTGTTTTGATTACAACTGCCCTGTAGTATGTCCTAAATCTGGTATTGTGATGCCTCCGGCTTTGTTTTTGTTGTACAAGATTGCTTTAGCTATTCGAGGTCTCCTGTGTCTCCATATGAATTTCAGCATCATTTTTTCCAGATCTGAGAACAATGTCTTTGGTATTTTGATTGGTATCACATGGAATCTATAAATTGCTTTTGGGACAATGGACATTTTGATGATATTGATTCTTCCAGTGCATGAGCATGGAAGATTTTTCCATTTTTTGGTATCCTTTTCTATTCCTTTCTTTAAGGTTTTGTTATTTACATCGTAGAGATCCTTAACGTCCTTGGTTACGTTTATTCCAAGGTATTTGATTGTTTTTGTAGCTATTGTGAATGGGATTGATCTTAGAAGTTCTTCCTCAGCCGTGGCATTGTCTGTGTATACAAAGGCTGTTGAATTTTGTGCATTGATTTTATATCCTGCTACTTTGCCAAACTCCTCTATGAGTTCCAATAGTCTCTTAGTAGAGTTCTTTGGGTCCCCTAAATAAAGAATCATATCATCTGCAAAGAGGGATAGTTTGAGTTCTTCCTTCCCAATTTGTATCCCTTTAATTTCTTTTTCTTGCCTAATAGCTCTGGCTAGAACTTCCAGAACTATATTGAATAGCAGTGGTGAGAGTGGGCATCCCTCTCTGGTACCAGATCTCAGTGGAAATGCTTCCAGCTTTTCCCCATTCAATAGGATGTTGGCTATGGGTTTTTCATAAATTGCTTTGATGGTATTCAGGAATGTTCCTTCCATACGCAGTTTGCTTAGAGTTTTCATCATGAAAGGGTGTTGTATTTTATCAAATGCTTTCTCGGCGTCTGTTGAGATAATCATATGGTTTTTCTTCTGCAGTCTGATAATGTGGTGTATCATGTTGATTGCTTTGCAAAAATTGAACCATCCCTGCATACCAGGGGTAAATCCCACTTGGTCTGGGTGGATGATCTTTCTGATGTGATGTTGCATTCTATTGGCGAGAATTTTATTGAGGATTTTTGCATCTATGTTCATCAGGGATATTGGTCTGTAATTCTCTTTATATGCTACATCTTTTTCCCGCTTAGGAATTAAGGTGATGCTGGCTTCATAGAAAGAATTTGGTAGCATTCCCTCTTTTTCGATTGTTCTGAATAGTTTGAGAAGAATTGGAGTTAGTTCTTTTTTAAATGTCTGGTAGAATTCAGCAGTGAATCCATCTGGTCCTGGGCTTTTCTTTGTTGGGAGGGCCTTTATTACTGTTTCAATTTCTGTCTCAGTTATGGGTCTGTTTAGGTTTTCGATGTCTTCCTGTTTCAATTTATGTAGGTTGCATGTGTCTAGGAATCTATCCATTTCTGATAGATTTCCCTGTTTGCTGGCATACAAGTCTTTGTAGTAATTTCTGATGATTTTTTTATTTCTGTGGTGTCTGTTGTTATGTTTCCTTTTTCATCTCTGATTTTATTGATTTGGGTCTTTTCTCTTTTTTTTTAGTTAGTTGGGCCAATGGGGTGTCAAGTTTGTTTATTTTTTCAAAAAACCAGCTCCTCATTTGGCTGATGTTTTGTAATGTTTTTTTGGATTCAATCCTATTGATTTCTTCTCTGATTTTAATTATTTCTCTTCTCCTACAAGAATTGGGTCTGGTTTGCTGCAGATTTTCTAGATCCTTGAGATGAATTGAAAGCTCATCTATTTGGTGCCTTTCCAATTTCTTGATGTAGGCCTCTATTGATATAAACTTTCCTCTTTTTTTATTTATTTAATGAATATAAGTTTCCAAAGTACGAATAATGGATTACAATGGCTTCCTCTTAACACTGCTTTTGCTGTATCCCATAAGTTTTGTTATGTTGTGCTGTTATCCTCATTTACTTCCAGAAAATTTTTGATTTCTCTTTTAATTTCTTCTATGACCCATTGTTCATTCAGGGGCATGTTGTTCAATCTCCATGTGTTTGCATATGCTCTAGGGATTCCTGAGTTGCTAATTTCCAACTTCATTCCTTTATGGTCTGAGAAGCTGCATGATATTATTCTAATTCTTTTGATTTGTTGAGACTTGCTTTATGGCCTAGTATGTGGTCAATCCTAGATAAGGTTCCATGTACTGCTGAGAAGAATGTAAATGCTTTCTGTGTAGGATGAAAAGTTCTGTAGATATCTGTTAGATCCATTTGGGCTATAGTGTCGTTTAAATCTGCTGTCTCCTTGTTGATCGTCTGTCCTGTTGATCTGTCTATTTCTGAGAGTGTAGTATTGAAGTCCCCCAGTACTATTGTATTGGAGTCTAAGTCCCCCTTTAAGTCCCTTAACAAATCTTTTAAATAAACCGGTGCCCTGTAATTAGGTGCATATACATTGATAATCGTTATATCTTCCTGTTTAATTGATCCCTTAATCATTATATAGTGCCCCTCTTTGTCTCTCCTAACAGGTTTTGTGGTAAGGTTTATGTTGTACAATATTATGATGGCTACACCCACTCTTTTTTCATTTCTGTTGGCATGGTATATCTTTCCAGCCTTTCACTTTCAGTCTGTATGGATCTTTGTTGGAAAGGTATGTAAGCAGCAAATAGATGGGTTTAGTTCCTTAACCCAATCAGCCAGTCTGTGTCTTTTAACTGGACAGTTCAGGCCATTAATGTTCAATGTGACTATTGATAAGTGGTAACTTTGCCCTGACATTTGCCGAAGATATTTTCTAATATATGTTTTGAACTTCCTGTGATCTTTTGCTGTGAGGTTTCCTTCGTTTACCTTCTTTCATATTGATGACCGTGTTTCTGTGTTTCTGTGTGTAACACATCTTTAAGCATCTTTTGCAGGGCTGGATGAGTGGCGACAAATTCTTTCAATTTCTGTTTGCTATGAAAGGTCTTTATTTCACCTTCATTCACAAATGAGAGTTTTGAAGGATATAATATTCTGGGCTGGCAGTTTTTCTCTCTGAGTACCTGGGCTATATCTCTCCATTCCCTCCTAGCCTGTAGTGTTTCTGATGAGAAGTCTGTTGTGAGTCTAATTGGAGATCCTCTGAGAGTAATCTGACGTTTCTCTCTTGCACATTTTAGGATCTTTTCCTTATGTTTCACTGTGGTGAGTTTAATTACAACGTGTCGTGGTGAGGATCTCTTTTGGTCATGTTTATTAGGGGTTCTATGAGCTTCCTGTACTAGGATGTCTCTGTCCTTCTCCAAAGCTGAGAAATTTTCTACTAATATCTCGCTAAAAAGGCCTTCCAATCCTTTCTCTCTCTCCATGCCTTCAGGAACTCCTAGAACCTGAATGTTGGGCTTTTTAATAGTATCCTGTAGATTCCTGACAATATTTTTTAGATTTCTAATTTCCTCTTCTTTTCTTTGTTTTGACTGTATCCTTTCCTGTTCTGTCTTCTAAGTCTGATATTCTCTCTTCTGCTTCACCCATTCTGTTTTTTAAGGCTCTCTAATGTGTTTGTCATTTGATCTATTGAATTCTTCATTTCATTATGATTTCTTGTCTCTATCGCAGTTTCATGTTCTACTAGTTGTTTCATTTCATTTTGATTCCTCCTTAATATTTCATTTTCGCAAGAGATTTTCTATCTTGTCCATTAAGGATTTCTCTAGTTCAAGAATTTGTTTTTGATAACTTCTTAATGTTCTTATCAATTTTTTGAGAGATCTGCTTCTTGCATTTCTTCTATCTCATCATCTTCATAATCTTGAATTGGGGTGTCTATTTCATTTGGGGGCATCATAGTGTCTTCCTTGTTCTTGTTACCTCAGCTTTTGCATTTGTTGTTTGGCATATTGGAGATATTCTTTGGTTTCTTCGGTGTGGTGTTTTTTCTCATTATACTGTGACTCTAGATTAAGTGGACTGTCTGCTTTTGATGGATCCTTAGAAGTTGTGATGGGTGTGGCCAGAAAGTTCTGTTTGGTTCTTCAGGGTTAAGGGTGTGCCAAAGGTGACTCACCCAGATTGTTCTCTTGATCGCTCACTCTCTCTTCTTCTTCTTCTTCTTCTTTTTTTTTTTTTTTTTGACTCAGTTGGGAAGTAATTCCACACAGCTGAGTAGAATTGAGGGTAGTTGATGTATGAAATCTGGCCCCTGTGGGTATTCATCTGCTTACCCCTGGGACCACACAAAGAGTTATGCCGCCTTCAGTGTGGTCTCAAATTTCTCTGCAGTCTCTCACCAGGTTGCCCAGGTTACCAAGTTTGTGTAGTCGGTGAGTTCTCTCACCCCCCCCCCCCTCAGATTTTCATAGTCTCAGTTCCTTAGCTCCACACTTTCACTAGGTCTTAACCTCCTGTTATTTCTCCCCACCAGAGTCAGGTTTTTCTGCTTGGCTAATAACTTTACATATGTAAAATGGTGCCTGCTCTTTTTCTTGCTCGGCTTTGTAAGGTGAGTGGAGAGAGAGGCTAATGTTCCTGCTGGTTCCCCTTATTTATTCGATTTTTTCTCTCCTCCAGCCAGCCTGGTGAACTTTCCCCAGGGGGGCTTCAGTCCTCGTTCCCTGTAGGCTCTTTCTGCCTTTCCCCGCCAATGTCTCGGGTTACTGAGGTTTTTTTCTCACCTCCCTTTCAGCTTGGCGCGCAGACTCTGCGGCTCAGCTCCTGCAGCTCAGCTTCCACGCGGTGGGCACCCTTGCTCTCCCCGTAGGTCCTCCGTGTCATATCCACTAGATCCGCAAGAGTTTCCTCTGCAATTTTTTCCTGACCTTTTCCTGAGGCTACCGTAACTCCACTTTTATTAAACTATCTTTTCCCGGACTATCGGTGCGTGCCCTCACTATTCCGCCATCTTATTGTTTTTGTTTTTTTGACAGGCAGAGTTAGACAGAGGGAGACATAGAGAAAGGTCTTCCTTTTTCCATTGGTTCACCTCCAAGTG
The DNA here is from genome assembly GCF_964237555.1 of Oryctolagus cuniculus. Lineage (NCBI taxonomy): Eukaryota > Metazoa > Chordata > Mammalia > Lagomorpha > Leporidae > Oryctolagus > Oryctolagus cuniculus. The sequence goes on from NC_091442.1 coordinate 63,688,746, forward strand.
GCCACTACGGCAGACATGCTGTGGCCAGCATGCCATGCTGATCCAAAACCAGAAGCCTGGTGCTTCTTCCTGGTCTTCCTTGTGGGTGCAGAGCCCAAGCACTTGGGCCATCCTCCACTGCCTTCCTGTGCCACAGCAGAGAGCTGGACTGGAAGAGGAGCAACCAGAACAGAATCTGGCACCCCGACCGGGACTAGAACCCAGGGTGCTGGCGCCACAGGTGGAGGATTAACCTAGTGAGCCATGGCACCGGCCTTATATGTGTATTTTTAAATATTTTGTGAATTTGTATGTAATTCATCAGTGCTAATGTTTTGGGGCATTGAACTATGACCTTTGTCTCCAAATTATAAGTTTGATCGAAATGCCTGATAATTTGGACACAATAGTCCTCTGATTATATTTGCTGTGAAGGCTTCCACTGATGATGACCAGGCACTAGTTACCTTCCTCATCAGAAGCTGTCCCACCTGTGGTGAACTCTACCTGATAAATGTCCCCTGTGAGTGCTTGTGACTGATTTGGCTGTCGTAGATTGGCTTTTACAAAAGTCCCCTGCAGGTTGCACCTGGGATTTTGATTGAAGAATATATATCTGCTCCCTTAATTATTTTCACTTTTAGAACCAGACCACAATATCTCAGAAGGGAAACTGTCCAAGTGTGTGGGCCTCTAGGAGCATGAGAGACTTTTGGAAAAATCCTCATGCTAGCCAATCAGAAGACCTGATTAAAGCAGTTATGGGGAAGTCATTGCCTAGATAGGTTAGTGGAAATGTTGCACTTTTCTATAAAGGCTTTATTTTTACTGATAAGACTAAGTAACCTCGACTGCCTAGAAATTACCCTAAGATGTAGTAAAAGAATATAAGTCTAGACAATTACTTGTCACTGATTTTTCAATTAAGATTTTGAAGTTGATAACTTTAAATGAAATTAAAATCAACTAAGGATTTGCTGTCCAATGAGCTCATAAAAATATTAGTAATTAAAATATATACTCTTCTTAACCATCATAATTACCCATTTTATCTGAGTTCAGATAAGCCTGATCTTATACTGTGATCAGTAGCTATAGCTATTTAGTTTCAAAACAAAATAAATAGGGCTGGCACTGTGGTATAGTGGTAAAGCCACAGCCTGCAGTGCTGGCATCCCTTGTGGGCACTGGTTCAAGACCCGACTGCCCCACTTCTAATCCAGCTCCCTGCCAATTGTCTGGGAAAGCAGCAGAAGATAGCCAAGATGTTTGGGCTCCTGCACCCAGGTGGGAGAACCTGAAGAAGCTCCTGGCTTTGGATCAACCTAGCTCCAGCCACTGCGGCCAATTGGGGAGTGAACCACTGGATGGAAGACTCTCTCTCTCTCTATGCCTCTGTCTCTGTCTCTGTCTCTGTTTCTCTGTAACTCTGCCTTTCAAATAAATAAATCTTTTAAAAAACTGACTCTCCACTTTTGAAGATTAGATTAGAAGACAAGGTTTCTCATGAATCCATTTAGAGGATCAGTAAGCTTAACATCACTAATTCAAAATAAAATAGGTTTAAATACTTAACCTATCTCTGGATATTTTTCTGAAGTTAAATATACAATTTCTTTCAATAAGACTTTCAGCTAGTGTTCTTTGTTTCTACACCACAATGTTTGTGTTTTAGTATTATGCTAGAGGTTATAGGTGATTCAGAACAGGTATATGCCAGTGTTTTTTTTAACTTTTAATAAATATAAATTTCCAAAGTACAGCTTATGGATTACAATGGCTTTTCCCCCCATAACTTCCTTCCCACCCGCAACCCTCCCATCTCCCACTCCCTCTCCCATTCCATTCACATCAAGATTCATTTTCAATTATCTTTATATACAGAAGATCAATTGAGCATATATTAAGTAAAGATTTCAACATTTTGCACCCACCACTGTGCCAGTGTGTTTTTAAAATGAATTATCTTAGGAGTATTGGGTCAGTGTTGCAAAGCAAGTTGGACCATACTTGCAACACTGGCATCCCATATCAGAGTTTTAGTTCCAGTCCTTGTTACCCCTCTTCAAATCCAGCTTCCTTCTAATGTACCTGGGAAGGCAGAAGAAGATGGTCCAAACACTTGGGTCCCTGCCACCCTGTGGGAGACCCAAATGGAGTTCCTGGCTTTGGCCTGGCCTGCACCTTGTGTTGTATCCATTTGGGAAATGAACCAGGGGACGTAAGATTTTCTCTCTCTTTCTCTCTCTCTCTCATCAATTTGATTTTCAAATAAATAAATACTGTTTTTTTAAAAAATATTGTATATTAAGAACATATGGAAAAGAAAGGTTTTTCTCAGAGCTTAACTGTAAGGATGAATAGAAATAGTTGGTTTCAAATCCTTCATGTCACCAAATCTGATGAAAATTACTGATAAGAAATCTTGAGTCTCTTATGAAATGAAAAAAGAGAAAATAAAATGGAAAACTTCTCAGTCATAGGAGTCACAAATAAGTAAAAGCAGATGAAACTTTGTTATTTATCTTGGAATTACTTTCATTGAACTGCAAGATCCAGAGTGATAATATATGACCCATTTGCAACTAAATTTGTCCCTTTTGTCTTTCCTTCTTTATCTTGCTTCTTTCCTACTGTGTCTTTATTAGTGTGGCTTTATCTTCTTTTTAACTACTTTGTCACTTTGACAGAGATGCTAGTTCTCTGCAGTAACACCACATGTTGTACAACTTAGGATCTGTGAGAGTTCCTAGCAAGTAGTGGCACACAATACAAAATGCCCCCATGGCAGTGGCAGGAGGTGAACAAGCACAACCTAATGGTTTCACCTATTCCTATAGGATTAAATTTTACCACCTATAAAAGAATAATATGTGCCGGTGCCGCGGCTCACTAGGCTAATCCTCCACTTGCGGCGCCAGCACCCCGGGTTCTTGTCCCGGTTGCTCCTCTTCCAGCCCAGCTCTCTGCTGTGGCCCAGGAGTGCAGTGGAGGATGGCCCAAGTCCTTGGCCCTGCACCCACATGGGAGACCAGGAGAAGCACCTGGCTCCTGGCTTCAGATCAGTGCGGTGCACTGGCCACAGCGGCCACTTAGGGGGTGAACCAACGGAAGGAAGACCTTTCTCTCTCTCTCTCTCTCTCTCTCTCTCTCTCTCTCTCTCTCACTGTCTAAATCTGCCTGTCAAAATATTTGTCAGATTAAAGGACAGAAGAATTATAAAAGTTTTAATAAATATAGCCAAGTGAAAGATGATAATGTTATGAATACTTCAGATACATTAGTTCATTTAACTTTGTTTTACTGTTAGAGACACGGGTCTTCCATCCACTGGTTCACTCTAAATGACCACAGCAGTGAGGAATGGGCCAGGCTGAAGCCAGGAGCCAAGAAATCCATCCGGTTCTCCCATATAGTTGTCAGGTCTCCAAGCATTTGGGCCATCATCTACTGCCTTCCTATACACATTAGCAGAAAGTTGGACCAGAAGTGGTGGTGCCAGATTTCAAACTGCCACTCTTATGTGTGATTCTGGCATCACAAGTGGTAGCTTAACCCCCTATGCCACAACAGCGGCCCTGGTTCGCTTAATTTTCATGTCACTCCATTTAAGTCCCTTGAATGGACCAAAGCAGAAAATTATGAGAAAGGCCACCAATTCAAAAACAAGGACTTTCCAAGAAGGAAAAGTGGTTCAGCAGTTTACTGAGGTTTCTGCATTGTTAAGGCATGAGAAGTAGAAACAGGATTCCATGAAGAAGTCATTTAGAGATAAATTTCAGAAGTTCAAACTCAGGTTAAACAAAGTTGTGAATGGAAATGAGAGGGGAGAGTGATGTTTCAAATTTAGATTACCATTTTCTCTCAGTTCTCATGTTTAATGTATTAATATAAAAAGAACAGATTCAATGTAGTTCTTAGATACATTTCTAACAATATAGAAAGGATACTTCCCTTTCTCCCATACCTCCCCCTCTTCCCTCTATCTCAAGTTTAGACTACTAGCAGAAAAGTATGTGTGATAGGGCAGGTCTAAGTCTGCCACTTTATGAAGCAGGACCACAGTGGGCGGTCTGTGTATTAGTTTCCTATTGTGGCTTTAACAAGTCACCCCAGACTGAGTGGCTTTAGAAATAGAAATCGATTGTATCACAGTACAGGAGTTCAAGAGTCCAACATGGGTTTTGCTGGGACAAAATTAAGGTGTCAGCATGGTGCTGGCCTTTCTAGAGATTCAGGGAGAGGTATCCTAACCTATTCTGGATTCTGGAGGCAGCCAATATTCCTTACCACACAGCCCCTTCTATCTTCAAAACCAACAGCATAGCCTCTTCAAACTTCTCTCTCAGCTCGCTGCCTCCTCCTTTCCTTTATGGGGGTACTGTGAGTATACTGGGTATACCTAAGACACATATTGGCTGTATGTAAGGCATCTGTTTAATATCCCCATTTCAACATCCTTCATTTAATCACTTTACAAAGTCACTTTTTTACCATACAAAGTAACATACTCTCATGTTGCAGGCATTAGGATACTGGTATCTTAGCAGGTTGTTATTCTGCTTACCACACATACCAAAGTCTGGTTTCTTTTTTTTTTTTTTTTTTTTTTTTTTTTTTTTTTTTTTTTTAATCTGATGCTTTGGGGAGTGACTTTCCTTCATCAACCATCTGCATTCTTACTCCATTCTTACTGGAACTAAGGAAACTGTCATGAACTTGATTTTCTGCTTGCAGTTGATTGACATATTTTGGTACCCATCAAGGCTGTCAATCCCTTGGAACCTTGAGATAAATGGATCTCTCATTGTAGAAATGTTCAACAATAAACTTGAGGATTTTTTGGAAGTCACCTTCCATTTTCCATGTGCAGTTTGTAATGAGAAAATAAAATTAAACTGATGTGCAGAAAGAAGTAAGGATCACATATGGAAATAGTCTTTGTGGATATTTGAGTTTTTCTTTCTAGGTTCTGAGGCCCAGCCTGCATTTTTGTCTTTCTTATGGATTGGTTGTTTCAGTTTTTTATGAGGTACTAGGATTTTCATTCAATCAAATCCCCACCACTTTTTTTTTTTTTTTAAATCTACTTTGAATAGGGTTTCTTTGTAACTAGTATGTTCCTTATCAATTCAAGAGCTGGAATAGTAACTTCTTTTACAATTAGGGGGAGGGTCATGCTAATAAGCAAGTGATTAAGAATCATTGTAGTAATCAACCCAGATGTCCATCAACTGAAGACTGGATAAAGAAATTATGGTCTGTATACACTGTGGAATACTATCCCGTGGGAAATACCTTTTTTAGTCATAGAGATCATAGGACTGTGCTCAAATCTGAGTGAAACAAGATTACAAATTCAAGAACTCTTCAAAATGTTATGTTTGTTTGCCTTTAACCAATGACCCAATGATAGCCCAGATACTATGGGCTCCACTCAGCTTTTACTAACCCAGTGAAATATCTCAGGAATCATTAAAGGTACCTAAATTTTAGTAAATGTGTATACAAATGTATCCATTAATGGCATAATTGTTTTAAGAACTTGCTCCTTTCCCAATGTGATCTGCTTGATGAAAAAGAAAGATTGGTCATTATCTGACAAAGTATTGTTGCCTACATTATTTGTAGTATTTGTGGTCTTCGAAGCTATTGGGTTCTGAACTCTATTCTTAGCTCACATCACCTCTGTGCCTTTTAACACTTTCCTCATCCCATTAGTTCATTTATTCATTTAGAACATGTCTTATATTTTTGGTGCTGGATGCTGGGGGTGTTTGAGTGATCTATGGTGGTTCTTGCTATGGAATTTATGTCTGAACTGGGCAGGCAAACAAAGAAGTGCTAGAGAAGTAGTTATAGATCCCTTCTAAGATGTAAAAACATTAGAGAACTAGAAGCATAACGGAATTGCAGGTTTATTGTCACTGAGCTGAAGGTCAAAGATCCAAGGGAGACCTAGAAAATCAGGTACAGTGTGAAATTTCCTCTGTCCCTCTAGGGAACCAGCATTCTCTTAGTTACGTGTGTGAGGACCAGGAGAGATCATTTCCACAAATGATACAGCCTAGGATCCTTCTGTCCCTTGGACATGAGCTCAGAGTTTACCTCATCCTAATCTGTTATTATCTGGAAAAATTAGTGTGGGTGTGTGGTACAGACATGTTGTATGGCTAATTTTGAATCAGCAATATGGTGAGCTCTTTAGGGACATACAGTACTTGTTGTGAGATTTCCGGAAATTTAGTAAATCTTTCTGTTCTCATTCCCCTCATTTATAGTATGAGGTAATCAGAAGCATCTGTTTATACCCTGGGATACTTACACCTCCAAGAGGAGCTATCTTTAGATTTTGGCATTCTTTGCTACAGCGTCATCTGCATAAAACCCATCTCTAAAGCTGGCCCTAAAAAAGAGGATGACAGATCTGAACAAGCAGGAAGTATTTGTATCCTTCTATTCCATTTAATATTGGAGAATTGCAAGTACTGTAATGAAAAGAAAATCTGTTTAGCATCACCAAACCAAATGTTTGCCAAATCTATTTAACCAAGGAGTGTCTTGTCTTTGTTTTGAATAACACTGATCAAAATGATAAGAAACTGGCATTGCATAGATTTCAATTTAGCATCTATCCATGAAGTGGCCATTATAGGAAGGAAACAATGATAAAGTGAATACCTACTGTGTAACAATATTCTGATTGGAGCAAAGAATTCTTAAAGGAAGTGACTCCCCAACCTCATCAGATTTACATTTTAATAACATCATAAATTACAAAAATTCTTTTTAAAATCGATTTAAAATTTTATTTTTATTTGGGAAACAAAGAGACAAAAAAAGGGGCAGAGGCAGAGAGGGAGTATGAGGGAGAGTGAACTACATCTCCTGGTTCACTCCCCAAATGCCTGCAATGTCTAGGACTGGAGTCAAGAGCTTGGAATTCAGTCCACATCTACTTGTGTCAGGAACCCAACTGCTCAAAGCGTTACCACTTCCTCCTACAATGGAAGGAGACTGGAATCAGGAACTGTAAGTTGGGAATCAAACCCAGGCATTCCACTGTAGGACACAGGCATCTTAACTACTAGGATGACTCCTTAAAATATATTTTAAATTACAGTTATACTAAAACACAAACACAGTAAGCTTTCTTTTACTATGTATGTGCGGAAACATATGTAGGTACATGTGAATTACTACGTATGTGTATTTTTATAGAATTTAATTTTATTCTCAGAATTACTAAGGGATGAATTTTATTCTTTACTTCTTGTTGAGGGTCTTCTTAAATTCAACTAAATATTCAGACCTATAGGATTATCACAGACCATATTTTTCACATTGCTTAGATAGATAAAGAGGACAGGGTCACAGAATGCTAGTGGGGAAGCACTATGCATTTTTCTTCTGTGGGCCTTCATGTAGTGGTCTAGCAAATAGCTCGGGTATCAGAAGATGAGATTTATATCAAAAGAGTACAAAATAAACTGATTCAGACACCTCATGCTCCATAGGAGTCAATGGCTCTTGAAATAATTCCACAATCACAAGTTGCCAAAGGCCTTGCAAAGACTAACTTGCTAGTTACATAACTCTTCACATTTAGGGATGTTTATCTATTGTGCACTTATAGTTCTTTCAGTCCACATCCAATTTATCATGCAGGAATTATTTGGCTACAGTGAATCAGTGACTAAATTTTCATGCTATAGGGGAAGTGATTTTTACAAACCCTTTACAATAAAATGTGCAATGTGGTTGAATAATTTGCCTAAGGCCAATCTCTGGGAATTAGGAAGCAGTGAGCTATAAATATGTGAAGTTGGGTCTGTCTAAACTGAAAGATGATCTCTATCCAATCTCACTAAGTATCTGTCACCAGAGAAGAACTTCTTTGAAAGTGGCAGCCATGGGCGGAAGTAGAATAGAGGTAAAAATATTGGGCATGTAAAAGACTTGAGATAACTTCTCCTCTGAACAGGAGGGAAGGAGGAGAATAGAGATTAATTTTTAGATAATTAAGAATTGACAATGTTATATTTAAGATTTATGAGTTTTAGACTGGCAGGCACCAAAACATCTTAGGATCAGTTTTATTGACGGGTTGAATAATTTTTCAATGTAATGCACCTATTTCTAATTAACTTCAGTGAAAATTTCTTCAACAAAGGAATAAGTTATAAACTTTGTTACATACATAGTTCAACAATTTCAATTTTCTAGTTTCTTACACAGATGAAGACTATAATCCCTTCATATTACCAATTGTAAATATTTAGTGATAAACTACCTTATGATATACATCCTATAGAATGTCTGATATAATTTGTAAAGTCATTGGACAAAATAAAATGGCTAAATGAAATAAATTTACTCAGTTGAGAGCTAAGGGGAAAGAAAGCCTCTATGTGTGAAATTTTCCTTTAAAAATATTAGTATTTGTTCAATATTGAGCTATTGTAGTAGTCTCTGTTTAGGAAAGTAAGAATCTATTTTGTTGGATTTGATGCTTTCCTGGGCACTGGGATGGAATGTACTATATGTGTGCTATCACATTTGTCTGGATTATCCAAAGTGTTCATGTTTTTCTTTTGTTTGTTTGTTTTTTTTTCAATATCTAGTTACCTTAGTGGAGTTTCAATTGAGGAAGTTTAATGGGAAACAGAGGTGTTTAAAAATGCTGAAATGTGTATATTCAAACACAGCTTGGTTTAAAATGAAACTGCAGCAGTTTTCAAAATGGAATTCTTACCCTATTAAAATGCAAATAAACAATGTATTTTTTTTCTTTTTTTTCTGCCTTGTCCCCAGACATTTCAGCCTAGTTATAAAAGAACTTTCAAAATACATTAGGCCTTGTTGTTGTCAAGACATGAATTTTTTTTCTGTTGAAATTTATTAACAATTTATAAAAATTTTATCTTTTGTTATTTATCATAGAAAACTGGTCAGATAAAGAATTTCTTAAAAATAGGATTTTTAGAAATATAAACTGATGAATGAGAAAGAAGTAAAACCTCTAGAATCTATAAATGTGGCTTCTTTGGAGAGCTGATAGCACTCAGCCTGCTCAAATAGGCCTGTAGGGGATTCATTTTCACATTTTTCTGTATCTCACCTCCCCAAAATTAAGTGGAGAAATGATACTCCTCTTTGCTTGCACCTCTGCATAGATGAAATAATTGAATTTCTATTTCTACAGTAGTTTTTTTTAACTGAAGATATATTGTTGGTATCCAGATGACTCAGTTTTTTTCTTTGCAGGCATCTTCTTGTTTTCAGATAGTTTGCACATGGTGTAGGAAATAGCTGTTGACAGCATGTAACTTCTCTAAGTTCCCCTCCGTCACTCCTGTTGCTCTTAGAGTACTAGACTGATGCAGGGATGCTACTCCCTACTGCTTGTTGTGACTCTTCTGACTGATTCCTTGTGAGATCCTCCCACTTGAGTTAGAATTCTCACATTGCTCCTCTCTTACAGTTCAACAACTTTGCCAACACTCTTTAACACCATGATTTAGTGGAATTGTTTTAAAAAACAGGTCTGTCATCCCACATTGTATTCCATGAACCCTCTCAAATATAACTCATAAGTAATTGCAACATAACTATTACCAGAAGGAATCACAAGCAGATGAGTGCAAAAACTTCCTGGCTCATTTTCTTGTGCATAGGACATCTCCTTCAGATGGGCTCCTTGGACTTCCCCTTATTTTCCATTTCTTGTCTCCTCTTCCATGTTCCTTTTGCCAATTTTCTACTACTATGCCCTCTTTCCAAAGCCCATACTGCATTTTTTTAGGGTGTAGGCAAAGTTCTTCTGTTCCTTTGTGCTGTAGAAGCAGAAGAAGCTACAGATCACTGTGTTCCTTGGATTGATGGGAAAACTTAGATCCATTAGTATTTTTGGAGGGAGATAACCATAAAACCAACAAAATTTTGTAAAGCGTGGGTGCCTCTCTTAGCCGCATTTTTAGCCTTTATAAAGCAAATCATGGCTCCTTCTCTTTGTTACCTCCCTAAAGCCTCATTCCTAGATGGAGTAAGGGACAAAACTATTGCTCTGGCATATGTCAAAATTCCATTAAATTTGTTATTCCATTAAATTTGTTTAACATATTGCTCAAAAGTTAGAAGATACTAAATAGCCACTGTGCTCAGACACTGAGTCAGAAATCTAGAAAGGGCACAGAGAGTATGTTTGTCTCCAGTGTGTTTGAGCTACAGCTGGATGACAGATGGCTGTGGCTGTGGATGACTTGAATGACATGAATTATCTAGAGATTTCTTCACACTGCTCCTGGATGAGTCTCCTGGCCCTCTTCATGACAGTAGTACTTCAAGTTAGCCAAATGTTGAGTTCAGGGCTCCAAAGGTGAGTGTCCCAACAAAAAGAAGAGAGATGTGCATGGTTTTAACTGAATAGCTTCAGAAGTCAGAATATTATATCCACTGGCCTTTCTTGGATGAAGCAGTCTCAATCTTAGATTGAGGAAGAGCAGTAGTCACTATTGCTTGATGAATGAAGAGTTCAAGAATGTGTGATCATGGTACAGATGTTGTGATGCAGCAGGTTAAGCCACAATTTGAGAGTTTATATTCCATGTTGAAGTGCTCATTGAAGTCCTCTATTTTCTGCTTCAGATCCAACTTCCTACTGATGCAAATGAAGACTCACTTAGGTCCCTGCCGCCCGTGTGGGAAAACTAGATAGAGACTCCTCATTTCATCCTAGCCCAACGCTGGCTGCTGGTGGGAATTTCAGGAGTGAACCAGGAGATGAAAGGTTGCTTTTCCACTCCCTCACCCTCCCACTACTCATCTGTCTCTCTGCCCTTCAAATAGGTATGAACAGATAAATAATTTTTTTTAAAAAAGCATGACTATGTTTTTTTTTAACTTTTATTTAATGCATATAATTTTCCAAAGTACGACTTATGGATTACAATGGCTTCCCCCCCATACCGTCCCTCCCACCCACAACCCTCCCCTTTCCCACTCCCTCTCCCCTTCCATTCACATCAAGATTCATTTTCGATTATCTTAATATACAGAAGATCAGCTTAGTATACATTAAGTATGGATTTCAACAGTTTGCTCCCACACAGAAACATAAAGTGAAAAATAATAGATGATTTTTTTAAATGATGATGAAATCAGAGCAGACCTATTGTCATGTTTAATCCCAGTGAGAGTCAAGTTGGGAATTGATAATTTCTTTTTTTTTTTTTTTTTACAGAGGATCAGTTTAGTATGCATTAAGTAAGGATTTCAACAGTTTGCACCCCCATAGAAACACAAAGTGAAATATATTGTTTGAGTACTCGTTATAGCATTAAATCTCAATGTACAGCACATTAAGGATAGAGATCCTACATGAGGAGTAAGTGCACAGTGACTCCTGTTGTTGACTTTACCAATTGACACTCCTGTGTATGGCATCAGTAATCTCCCTATGCTCCAGTCATGAGTTTCCAAGGCTATGGAAGCCCTCTGAGTTCTCCGACTCTTATCTTGTTTAGACAAGGTCATAGTCAAAGTGGAGGTTCTCTCCTCCCTTCAGAGAAAGGTACCTCCTTCTTTGAAGACCTGTTCTTTCCACTGGGATCTCACTCGCAGAGATCTTTTGCCAGAGTGTCTTGGCTTTCCATGCCTGAAATACTCTCATGAGCTTTTCAGCCAGCTCCGAATGCGTTTAGGGCTGATTCTGAGGCCAGAGTGCTATTTAGGACATCTGCCATTCTATGAGTCTGCTGAGTATCTCACTTCCCATGTTGGATCACTCTCCCTTTTATTTACTCCATCAGTTAGCGTTAGCAGGTACTAGACTTGTCTATGTGCTCCCTTTGACTCCCAGTCCCTTCACCATGACCAACTGTGAACTGAAATTGATCACCTGGAACAGTGAGATGGCATTGGTACATGCCACCTCGATGGGATTGAATTGGAATCCCCTGGTATGCTTCCAACTCCACCACTTGGGGCAAGTCAGCCTGAGCATGTCCCAAATTATACATCTCTTCCCTCTCCCATTCCCACCACCATGTTCAACAGGGATCACATTTCAGTTAATTTTCAACACTTAAGAATAACTGTGCATCAATTACAGATCTAAACCAGTCATATTAAGTAGAACAGATAAAAAAACTACTAAGAGGGATAATGTATTAAGTTGTTCATTAACAGTCAGGGCTATGCTGATCAAGCCACCATTTCCCATAGTGTCCACCTCACTCCAACAGGTTTCCCTCTTGGTGTTCAGTCAGTCGTCACCAATCAGGGAGAACATATGTTATTTGTCCCTTTGGGACTGGCTTATTTCACTCAGCATGATGTGTTCCAGCATGACTATGTTTTAAAACCACCAAACTCTATTTATTAAGGATATATTCATTTCTTTGACTTGCTCTTTTTGTTCAGACTAGTTCATATCAGCAATTTAGGAAAATTCTTTTTGGAGTTGTCTACCCTAGTAATTCAGCTATACTCTCTCTGCTAAGGACCCCGACAGACACTGCTGAATTAACAAGACGTCATTGTTGAAGGTCTGACACCTCTGTCCTTTATTTGAGAAGTAGGGAGAGAGACTTAGAGTACTTCATCATTGGTTCATTCCTCAAATGAATTGCATTTAGGTAATCGGCAATAAATTTTAAATAGAAAAAATCAGATAAAACCTCATTGTGAATCATGGAGTATAACCAATTATATAAAGTGATTAAATTTTTCAAATTAGAAACAAAGCTGCTGGCTAAGAAAAATAATATCTAACAGTGGGATTTAGCTAGAAAAATTTGTGTTGTATGGTCCACATGTAGAAGCATCACATAATTGTTTAAGTATATTTTCAGGCATAATTCAAGCTAAGCTAAATGTAATGTGTAGCTCTATCGATCCTGAACATAGGTAGTGATTAATAGTGATACTTAACCACACTCAGCAACTTCACAATGGAGGTTCAAAACTATCCCAGAACAATGCTACTAGTTTGTGTTTTCTTTGGTGGTAAATTGCAAGAATAACTACATTTGACTATAAAAGGTAGACTTATAATAAGAGATGTGCTCTAATTATTTTTTCAGAAATATGAAGTATGGAACAAAAACATAGGCCAGGTTTTTGTTTATTTCAAGTCTAGAGTCTTGTGCTTCCTTTTAAAATACTAGAATACCAAGTATTTTTATTCCTCTATTATCATTTCAAAGACAAAAGTATGCCTTTGCTCTCCAGTGTTCTCAACAATGCCTAATTCTGTTGTGTGAATAATGCAGCTCTTAATTCTATTTTTGCTGCCATCAATAAATAGATTTATTATTCTATCTTTTAGAATTTTATTTATTAAATATATTTATTAAAAGATTTATGAACTTTAAATAGGAAACAACAGAATTATTCAGTGTATTTTCTCTTGATGCTTAATGGGTTTAACTAGGTATGCATCAGTATACTGACCCGATTGACAACTAAATTGATTGTTTTATTGACCATTCACCTTAGACTGGCTTGAAGTCCATTTATTTCTTCATATACAGATGTGGAGTAGGAAGGCTTAGTTCTTATTTCACAAAGTTGTAAATTTCTTGCTTGTACCCAAATTGGCTAACATGATACGAAGTTTTCTATGGATCAAAAAAAAAAAAAAAAAAAAAAAAAGAAAGAAAATGCTTAAACTCCACTATAAGTAGCATAACTTTCTCTGTATTAACCTTGACTTCCATGATTTTTGAGTTGCAGGATGTATTCTATGTGGTATTCTTATGAGAGAAAAATCATTTGAGACTTACTCATCACATTTTGTGTCACACTTTGAAGAAAAAGAGGAAATGTGTTGCATATAAAGTAGAATAAATCTTAAGATTCATAATTTCTGTTTATAAGCCTGAGGAGAGATTTTTTTTCTTTCACAGTGATTGTGTGTTTGTGTATGTATGTGTAATTTCTCTGTATTTGAGGTTTAATTATAATACTTGCTAAAAAGGAAGAAAATAAATTCAATAAGTAAGCCTAGAACTTTCCTAGGATTTAAAAATCATTTTATGATTTGATAAATAGTAAAGATTATTGTATGTGTAAGTGTCTTACAGAAATGCATCATATAAATTTTACAAATGTACTTTGTATATTTTAGAATTATTAAAGTGAATATTATACATGGAAAATGCAGATTATAGATGAACTTTTCTATTTTTGACTTACAAGTTTTGCCTGTGTTAATTAACTCAAGCTGATGTATTTTAATTATACTTCTAATTCTTTAGTAACTGCTCCTATAATAAAATCAATTCCACTACAAAAAGATTTTCAAAAAGATTTGCATAAATATGTAATATTGATAATGGTATTGTATGATCCTGATTTGTTCATTGGAAAAAGAAACAAGATATAAAGAATAATATGAAAATATAAATCAGTTTTAAGAAAAGATGTTCATTAAGCAGCTGCCCTGAGGACCTGGAACAAGGATATTTGATAAATTGTCACCATCTCTTTTTATATCTTTCATCAATACTCTATTAACTAGTGCTACCTTTTATATATTAACTTTAAGTCAATCAACTTTATTTTGCATTTCACTTTCACCTTCACAAACCAGAAAATAATGCTATTTGCTTTTTATAGATGAAGTTTTTTTTTTATGTACAGTCTACATAAAATCTTCATTAATCACAAAATTCATTTTGTGTTATAAAAACTCATTAGAGTAATAAATGTAATAATTGAGCCTTTTCAATTTTCCCTTTCAATTCAGCAGAATGGACCAAAGAGCCCAGAGCACTGTGCTCTGCATTTTTCATTTGTGTCAAGTAATAGCTTCTACAGAAGAACTTTACAGTCTGCTTTCCATTAACATTCTCTACAATTTCCATCTTTATATGTGAGTACCTACTTAAAGAGGCAGTGAGTGACATATACTCTTGTGTTTCAGCTACACAGAAATGGCATGCTTTTGTCTTATAGCATGTGTGTGATTTAAGAACAGAAAAAACACTGGGGTATCAGTGATGTGAGTTTCTGATATTTTATACTGAATATTCTTATCAAGAAAAGTTACATTCATTTTCCCATAATGATGGCATAATATTACATTCTCTACTCGTCTCCAAATTTGGTCCAATATACAGTCAGAGGGGTGAGTTTCATCTTGTTTAATGTAGAGATGATCTTTGTAGAATTGGCAAATTTAGATAGCGGTCTCACCAGAGCACTATTTTGCTCCAAAATGTTATATAGATAAATATATATATAAATCAAAATTAGTTTCAGGAATAAAATACAAATGTTTTAATTCATCATTTTTTTCCAATGCAGCTACTTCCGTTCTGAACGGATGATAGAATGTCCTGAAGCTATTAACTCTAAGAAATGAATAGTTTTTTTTTTTTTTTTTTTTTTTTTTTTTTAGTAAGATAAGGTCTAGTCTGTTCAGAAAATTGATAATTCCAGTAACTACTCTAACACAAAAGAAGAAATGTGGGTAGGGGTAAATTTGTTTCACTC
Organism: Oryctolagus cuniculus; assembly: GCF_964237555.1. Lineage (NCBI taxonomy): Eukaryota > Metazoa > Chordata > Mammalia > Lagomorpha > Leporidae > Oryctolagus > Oryctolagus cuniculus. The sequence continues at coordinate 63,704,226 of NC_091442.1, forward strand.
ATTAGCATTTTTATAAGGTTAGATCATTCACAGTGTTCCTTTGATATTAACACAGGTTGACACATTGGGATTTGTTATAGTACATCATGAACAGAGACAATTTCAGAAGAGGTTAAGCTTGGGTGACTTGAGTTGTTCTTCCCCAGAAATTGTTGTCAGATTGTATGTTTAGTAAGTTTCACTACACAATACTGACATGACTATAGATTTCTACTAGATGCTTTGCTGTGGGAGAGGTTATGATACTGTCATGGCATCTAAGGATGTAACATTTTAGAAATCCTTTTCGTGACACGAAACCTCAGAATGTGATAATCACGGAGAACAGGAAATATCTTTATATTTAGTTGTGGTTTTACAACTATTTAGTTGTGACATTGCTGGAAACACATTTTACAAAGAAAATATACTTTTAATTTTATGCCTAGAATTTGCCACTGTACCTCACCACCTCTGCAAATGGGATGTCAGGTAACAAACGAATTTTTCTGAAATCACTGTTGCCATGAATCACATTTTTTGTATAAAGTTGGAGTGTTCTGGTAACAAATTTGAGACTGAAGTAAACCTCCTCTCACCAGAGAATATGAATGAAAATGGATGCTCTGGCTACTGCTGTTTCTGATGCTCTTATACTCTGTATGAACTTCTCTAAGACACTTAGAGCGCACACAAACATCATCTCCCTATCATTGGACCCTCTTTTACAAACTTTGTTCTGAAACTATTTTCACAGGAGATAGCAAAAATAGCTTTTGTTACATAGCACTTCACCAATTGACGACCTCATTTGTGTCGTCTTGCGTGCATAAAGAGCAGAACGCAGGGCTTAGTGGCTGATGCTGGAACTAGCATGCCTGGAGGTTTCTCTGGAGGATCAGTTGTAGGGCAAAGAGAGTGGTGAATATTGTATAAACTTAGTGCTAAGGATTTATTTCTGCCCTTTTTTTTTTTTACAAGAAAAAGGTTTAAATTTGGTACAATTATCCTGAACTAGTATTCCCCAAATAGCCATGCTTGTTAAAAAAGGGAAAATTATAGAGATAAATGCCTGGTTAAAATTAAGCAATTTTTCCCGGCTAATAATTGCTTTTCATTGTCTTAATCATTGCAACTTCTAGTTAAAAATGATACATTAAATACTCAAAATTATCTTTTTCAGTGTAAAATTTCATAGATACCAAAGGGATCTTTACCAAGTTATAAAAGCTTGTCTATTAAGAAACTTGTGGTCAAGTGGTTACTAACCTAAATCAAAAAAATTAAGATTCTCAAACTGATAGAAAAAATTGACAGTTTAAGAAAAGCGGAAGCTAGATACCTAAATCTGCCTTACATTAGTTCATTTCCCCAACTGAACACTATGAAACTTAATCTTCAGAAAACGCACAGCAGAAAGGTAAGTGGAGATAACACACAGAAAACTTTGAGTAGGATTTTACATTGAAGTCTGAAATCTGATGCATCTCATCATAGCAGAAAGATACTATGTATCCTTCAGGAAACTGGTCTGACAAGTTTAGGAGATGAGGATGTTAATCCCTAGGGTACTCCAAAGAAATGGTCCATAGTGAAGACCTTTGCCATGCAGGAGTTTCCAGTCATCTTCTTAGTGCTTTAGAAGTAGATCTAAGCACAGTTGGGGATCACGAGATATTTAAAAGAATGATCTATGAATGACAAAACACACACACACACACACACACACAGGGCCAGCGCCCTGGATCAATAGGCTAATCCTCCGCCTGTGGCGCCGGCACACTGGGTTCCAGTCCCAGTGGGGGCGCGGTTTCTGTCCCGGTTGCCCCTCTTCCAGTCCAGCTCTCTGCTGTGGCCTGGGAGTGCAGTGGAGGATGGCCCAAGGCCTTGGACCCTGCACCTGCATGGGAGACCAGGGGAAGCACCTGGCTCCTGGCTTCGGTTCAGTGCCATGTGCTGGCTGTAGTGGCCATTGGAGGGTGAACCAATGGTAAAGGAAGACCTTTCTCTCTGACTCTCTCTCACTGTCCACTCTGCCTGTCGAAAAAAAAAAAAAATGATGAGCTTCTCTTTTAAAATAAACCTGATATGGCCTGCCTTATGCTATACATTATTTTAAGCACTTTACATATACTAGTAGCTTGATTTAGAACAATTCCGTCATTTATATGTTATTTTTATATTCCATTTTAATTTTAATTGAATTTTAAAAGATTAAATATGATGTAGATACAAGTCTAAGAACACAATGATACTCCCTCCCTCCTTCTTAGCCTCCTTCCTCTACTTTTTTTTTTTAGTTTTTGATATAATATATTTTAAAATAATGTTACAATTAAAAGGTTTAATATTTCACCAAGTTTATCAAGTAAAAAAGCAATTTCACTAGTTTGGTGGGAAATAGACAAAGGCTATAAACAATACTGGAATGGGAAAATGACCATTTCACCTAGAGAGGTTTTTTTTTAACGCCAATTAGTCATTCACGATTTCTTTCAGTGAAATAAAACCAGTAACACTGTAACATCCAAATATTTCCTGAGCAGTTACAAGGTAATAAGTTAATGTCGACTTTAAGCTATGTGCTTACAACAGTATATGCACAGAAATATTTTACATATATTGCATTGCAAATATTTATACATTACCTTTTTTGTACTCTATTAGTTACCACAGATAAAGGAAAACATGGTATTTGTATTTTTGGGACTAGCTTATTTCACTAAGTATTATGGTTTCCAGTTCTATCCAATTTGTTGCACAAGACAGGATTTCATTTTCTTTAATGGCTGTGTAGTATTCCATAGTGTATATATATACCACATTTTCTTTATCTAGTCATCAATTGATGGACATCTGGGTTGATTCTGTATCTTAGCTATTGTGAATTGAGCTTCAGTATACCTGGGGGAACAAATTAACTCATTCATATGCTGAATTCATTTCCTTTGGATAAATTCCCAGAAGTTCATTTCCTTTGGATAAATTCCCAGGAGTTGGATTGCTGAGTCATATAATCTACCTATTTTTAGATTCATAATGGATCCCTATGTTGTTTTCCACAGTGGCTGTACTAGTTTTCATTCCCAGAAACAATGAATTAGGGAATTTTCTTTCCAACATCTTCACCAGCATTAATGTTTGAATTCTGTATGGGCCATTCCAGCCGGGGTGAAGTGAAACCTCATTGTAGTTCTGATTTGCATTTCCCTGATAGCTAGTGATCCTGAGCATGTTTTCATGTCTGCTGGGGGCTTGAATTTCATCTTTGGAAAAATACCTATTCAAGTCCTTTGCCCATTTCTTAACCAGGTTATTTTGTTGTTGTTGTGTTTTTTGAACATTTTATAGATTCTAAATATTAATCCTTTATCAGTTGAATAGTTTACAAATATTTTCTCCCATCCTGTCACTTGCCTCTTCACTTTTCTGAGTGTTTGCTTTGCAGTGCAGAATCTTCTAAACTTGATGTAATCATGTTTGTCCATTTTTGCTTTGGCTTCCTGTGCTTCTGGGGTCTTTTCCAAGAAGTCTTGCATATGTCAACGTCTTGCAGAATTTCCCCAATATTCTCTTCTAGTAATCTGAAGATCAGGTCGTATATTTAGATCCTAGATCTGTTTTGAGTTGTGTTTTGTATAAAGTGCAAGTTGGCGGTCTTTTTCATACATCTGCAAGTGGTGGTCTAATTTTCCCAGCACAATTTGTTGAAGAGACTGTGCTTTCTCCAGGAATTCATCTTATCTCCTTTGTCAAAGATTACTTGTAGATACTTGGATTGATTTCTGGGGATTCTTTTCTGCTCCATTGGACTACATGTCTATTTTTGTGTTGGTATCATGCTGTTTTGATTATAACTACCATGAATATGTCTTGAAATCTGGTATCATGAAGCCTCTGGCTTTATTAATATTTCTTCAGCATTTCTGGGTCTCTAATGTTTCTATTTGAATTTTAGCACTATTTTTTCTAGATCTGAGAAGAATGTCATTGGTATTTTGATTGAGATCAGATTGAATCTGTAGATTGCTTCTGATATAATGGACATTTTTATGATAGTGAGTCTTCCAACCCATGAACAAGGAAGATTTTTCCATTTTTTGTGTCATCTTATTTAATGTTTTATAATTTGGTTAAATTTATTCCAAGATATTTAAAATTTTTGCAGCTAGTGCAAATGGATTTGATCTTATAAGTTCTTTCTCAGCTATGGTATGATCTATGTGTAGGATGGCTATTGATTTTTTTGTGTGTGTTTCATACCCTGCAGCTTTGCCATTCTCTTATGAGTGCCAATAGTTTATTAATGAAATCGTTTAGTTCCCCTATATATAGAATCAAACAGTAATAATTTTACTTCCTTCTAATTTGTATCTTCTTGTCTATATTGTATAATATTTTTATTTGTATCTTATATTTGCATCCAGGACTATATTAAATAATAATGATGAAAGTGGGCATCCTTGTCTGTTTTCAGATCTTAGTGGACATGATTCCAATTTTTCCCCATCCAATATGATGCTGGCTGTTGGTTTGTTATATATTGCCTTGATTGTGTTGAGGAATATTCCTCATTTCCTTAAGGTTTTTATCATGAGAGGATGTTGTATTTTATCATGCTTTCTCTGAATCATTGAAAGAATCTTACAGATTTATTCTTCAGTTTGCTAATTTGATGTATCACATTTATTGATCTGCATGTGTTGAATCATCCCTGCATTTCAAGGATAAATCCCACCTGGTCCAGGTGAATGATCTTTCTAATGAATTGGATTTATAATTTCATAGATGAAAAGATGGAGGCAATAAGAGGTTACATTTTTCAAGATTACATAATGAGTAATAGAATCAGGGCTTGAATCTGACACTCAGTTACCAAAGTCCATACAAATGAAAATGACAGTCACAGATCGCTTGATGATGGCATGAGTTATGTTCAGAGCAGTGAGTTAGGCAATTTCATCATTCTGAAAACATCATAGTTTATACTTATGTACATGGCAGAAGTCATTCACTGGATGTGGCCTCTGGATAACAGATGCTGAAAATGTAGAAGTGTGAAGTTGCAGTATGTGTAACAAGGCATACTACCTTACGTACAAGTTTATTAGAAGGAGTGTACTCTAATAAAAACTATAGTAAATGATAAATCAGTAAAGTAAAAAATAAGTAATATTATCAAGTATTATGTAATATACATAACTATATGTGCTATATTCTTATGACTTGCCACATAGTAAGTTTATTGACATAACCATAAGTATGTTGTTAATACATGGTACTATTATATCATAATGACTTCAGTGTCACTGAGCAATAGGAATTTTTTTGGCTTCTTTATATTATGAGACCACCATTGAATATGTTGTCTCTTATTGACGAAAATGTCATTATATAATACAGAATCGCATCTGATACTGCTTCTCAGTTTAGAATGAATAGGAACTTCTAAGGAGAAAAAATATTTTAAATATCATTAATATTTTTGGAGAGAGAAAAAACTTGTAAGTATAAAGTTAAAGAATGCTACCCCAAAATAACACTTGGATGAAAAATAAGCTATTAGAAATTTAAAAAGTTACACAAAGGAAAACATGAATATAAGGATGAGGAAACCTTTAAAAAATGGGATAAAAGGAAGAGGATATGAGCTGCTGGCATTGTGTAGCTGGTAAAACCACTGCCTGAGACGTGGCATCCCAAATAGGAGCTAGTTTCTGTCTTTCTTACTCTACTTCCAATCTACCTCTTGTTAATGGTCTGAAAAAAGCAGCAGAAGATAGCCTAACCACTTGGGCCTCTGCCACTCATGAGGGAAACCTGTGTGAAGTTCCTGGCTTCAGCCTGGCTCAGCCTTGGCTGTTGTGGCCATTTTGAAGAGTGAACCAGCTAGTGAAAGATTTCTGTTTCTCCCTCTCTCTTTGTAACTCGGACTTTCAAAGGAAAACGATTTTTTAAAGGATCTGAAACAGAAGACAGAGATAATAAAAATATTAAAGAATCAGTACAAGATTTCCAATACTGTGAATACTAGTTGAGAGAAAATAGTAAGCAAGAGGGCAGAAAATTATCAAAGAAATAACTCAAGAAATGAACATCAGTTCCAAGATTGAAAGTACTCTTGCCAAGTGTAAAGCATGCTCAATGATAATAGGTCCACTGGGATGACCACCATTATAAAATCTGAGTAGTACAAATAAGGAAATCCAAAAATTTCAGAAATCAAAATGGCATTAGATATCTTAACAACTACACTGGAAATTAAAAGGCAATGGTGTAGTAGCTTAATAATTCAGATGGGAAATTATTTCCTATCTAGAATTTCTATTTCCATCCAGGGAAAGATATTACAAGCAAAATATAGGCCTCCAAAATAGAGAATAAAGGAAATGTCTAAGATGTCAGTGAAAGAAGTTACAGTGTATCAAGTTAGAGGGCAAAGTCTCCTACTTGGAAAGCAGCTCTGATAGAGATTTCCTCACAGAAAGAAAGCAGTGTAATCGATTGCTTCAGTGTGCTGAGGAAATATTTCCAGCAGTTACAGGGGCTTAAAATCTGTGCTAAGGACATAGATAGACAAATTAAAAATATATATGGAAAACAAAACACTGTTTAGGGAAATAAAAACAATCATGTTAGAGAATTCAACTATGAGGGTCACACATGATTAAACTCTTTTTCATTGTTGTGATGGAACAGCTATGTCAAGCTACTTTATAATAGAGTTTTGTTGTTCCATTGTTGAAGTGTAAGGTCTCATTGCATCATCTGGTGATGGCCTCTGGAAGACAGAATCCTGAAATGGCAAAGAACATTGCATGGCAAGAGAAGAGTGCACATATGTCTGTCTGTGTGTCTTCTGATCTTTATCTCTGCTTACAGAGCCACCAAGATTCCATCATGGAGATTCCACCCTAATGACCTTGTCTAATCCTAAATTTTACCTTTAAACACCACAGCTGGCTTAAGTTTCTACCCTATAAACACTTCACAATAGGGATCAAATTTTTAGGACCTGATATTTTGGGTGACATTCAAACCATACTTAAAGTATACCAACATAATGGCCAGCACCACAGCTCAATAGGCTAATCCTTCACTTAGCGGCGCCGGCACACCAGGTTCTAGTCCCGGTCGGGGCGCCGGATTCTTTCCCGGTTGCCCCTCTTCCAGGCCAGCTCTATGCTGTGGCCCAGGAAGGCAGTGGAGGATGGCCCAAGTGCTTGGGCCCTGCACCCCATGGGAGACCAGGAGAAGCACCTAGCTCCTGCCATCAGATCAGCGCGGTGCGCCAGCCGCAGCGTGCCAGCCGTGGTGGCCATTGGAGGGTGACCCAATGGCAAAGGAAGACCTTTCCCTCTGTATCTCTCTCTCACTATCCACTCTGCCTGTCAAAAAAAAAAAAAAAAAAAGTATACCAACATAATGAATTAAAGCTGATAGAATGTTTATCTTAACCAAATTAAGGGGTTAGAGGATTAGAAAAAGTCATTGTATGTGTTGGGGTATGGAGAGTAGAGAGCATTGTCTACTTCATAATGCCTAGGAAGTGTACATTGTGATAACAAGATGTATTTTTAAATAATATTTGTAACATTTAAAAATGATTTACTTACTTATTTGACAGAATGACAGAGGGAGGGAGTGGGAAGTCTTCTATCTGCTGGGTCATCCTCCCAATGGGCACAGCAGCAAGGTCTGGGCCAGGCTAAAGCTAGGAGCCAGGAACCCCACCCTTGTCTCCCTCATGGGTGGCAGGTGCCCAAGTACTTGAGCCATCCTTTGCCTTCCCAGGTGCACTAGCAGGAAGATGGATCAGAAGCAAAGTAGTCCTGGAACTGGCAGACTGATGTGGGATGCTGGTATTACAAGCATCAGCTTAACCAGCTGCTAGACAATGCCAACCCCTCCATGTAGAATTTTACTGCTTAAGTTATATACACTTACAAAAATAAAATTTAACATTTTATAGTGACTGCTATGTTGCTAGGCCTAGATCATAAAGATGCTTAAATACTTTTATCATCAGTTTGTAGCAATAAGAAATCTTCAGGCTTACGATAATACAGTGATTCATTTATTTTTTGGAATTAATGTGTCTCTTGAAATTTGTTGCCAAAACCTTTCCCAGAGCAATACCAGAAGTTTGTGCAGTTTCATGTATCTGGACCCATGTGCATTTTAGTATACAGACCAACTTGTGACTTTTTTAAAATATTTGGATACCTTAAATAATTTTACACATGGTCAAGCTCCCTTGTCTGCATGACTTATAGCATTTCAGTCAGTTCACTTTACTGTATATCTGCGGTACTGATGACAGCATGGATATCCCTGCAACCAGAGGAAAACTCATCCAGCTGAACTGAGATTTTCTAGTTCTCAACGAGATTTCTTGTCGGAAAAACAAGAAAATTTGTTTAGTGTGAATTAAAATTTGAATTCATTTGTTAATTTTGTAAACAAAACTTAAGATAGTTTGAAGAGTTACAAAAGATGTCCCTTCCCATTCACAAATATCTGAAAGGACAAAATAGCTTTGTTGTCCTGTTAATTTTAAGAGCAAACTTTGACTAAAATGTTAGAAAGTAAAGTATTAATATTCCAAGTTTCCTAACATGATTTCAAGTTTTTCAAATTAGCTTGTGGGTTTTTTTGAACCAATATATAATAGCACAATAGAAATTCTCCATTTATTTGTATTTTCCAATAACTATAAACCATAAACTTTCTGTAATTTTACATAGTATTCAAAATATTTATTATGTTATATGTTTTAATTTTAAAAGACACAGAGACAGAGACCTCTCATCCACTGGTTCTCACCCCAGATGCCTGCAAGAGCTAGGGTTTGGTCAGGCTGAAACAAAGTGATTGGAACTGAATTTGAGTCTCCCATGTGAGTTGGAGGGTTTTATGTATTTGAAACATTTCTGCTGCCTCCAAGCATCTGCAAAAATGGGAAGTAGGAAATAGAAACAGAGTTGGTTCTCAACTCCAGGCACTTTGATATGTATTACTGGTATCCCAAATCACCTCTTTTTGTGCTAAGTCCTACATCCTTATATTTTTTTTACCTGTTAATATGTACATTTTGGATACTTATGGGTACAAGTGATGTTTCAATACCACTGCACAATACCTCTGTTCAAGGCAGAGGTCAACATCTACCTCTTTAAATGTTTATAATTTCTTTATGGTGCAAATATTCTAAATTCTTCTCCTTTGTATATGTACATTGTACACATTTGTTGAACTACACATTGTATTCCACATATATCTACAGTTAATAAAAAGTTGGTTTTGATGATAGACAATTTGTGTAAATTTCTTGTGTTTTTATGACTTTGGTGTCACATCTAAGAAGCCATAGACATATTTAAGGTCAGAAAAATTTACACCTATTATAATTATTTTATAGTTTTTCTTAAATTTTTTCTTAAGTTTTTGAGGTAGAGATCTGACTTCATTATTTTGTGTTTCCTTAACAATGTCTACTGAAGATTATTATTTTGTAATTGATGTTCCGTGGCCCTCTTTGAACCATAAATGTAAGTAGATGTTAATTCTCTTCTATTGATCTACATCTTTACCTAGTGCCAGTACTATACTGTCCAGACCACTGTAGTGTTGGATTAAGGTGGTAAATAAGAAACTTTCCTTAAAGTTGTTTTGCATATTCTGCAGATAAACTTATCAATTTATGGGGGAAGACAGCTTGAATTTTGAAGAAATTTTGTTGACTGTGTAGATCAATTAGAGAATGTTGCCAGCCATCTTGGTGACATTGAATCTTCTGTGACAGTGGGTCATCTTTTCTTTTTTGCTAAGTCTTTAATTTCTCTCAGTGATGTTTTGTGTTTATAATTTAAGTACAAATGTTTTGTACCTAATGTTAAATTTTTGCCTATCGCTTTATTTTTTGGTATTATAATGAATTGTTTATTTTTGCTACACTCATTGTTAATGTGTAAAGTACAATTAAGATTTGTGCCGCAGGATCACATTTCAGTTAATTTTCAACACTTAAGAATAACTGTGTATTAATTACAGAATTAAACCAGTCATATTAAGTAGAACAGACAAAAAAACTACTAAGAGGGATAATGTATTAAGTTGTTCATTAACAGTCAGGGCTATGTTGATCAAGTCACCGTTTCCCATAGTGTCCATTTCACTTCAGGAGGTTTCCTTTTTGGTGTTCAGTCAGTTGTCACCGATCAGGGAGAACATATGGTATTTGTCCCTTTGGGACTGGCTTATTTCACTCAGCATGATGTGTTCCAGATTCCTCCATTTTGTTGCAAATGACTGGATTTCGTTGTTTCTTACTGCGGTATAGTATTCTAAAGAGTACATATCCCATAATTTCTTTATCCAGTCTACCGTTGATGGGCATTTAGGTTGGTTCCAGGTCTTAGCTATTGTGAATTGAGCTGCAATAAACATTAGGGTGCAGACCGCTTTTTTGTTTGCCAATTTAAATTCCTTTGGGTAAATTCCAAGGAGTGGGATGGCTGGGTCAAACGATAGGGTTATATTCAGGTTTCTGAGGAATCTCCAGACTAACTTCCATAGTGGCTTGACCAGTTTGCATTCCCACCAACAGTGGGTTAGTGTCCCTTTTTCCCCACATCCTCTCCAGCATCTGTTGTTGGTAGATTTCTGCATGTGAGCCATTCTAACCGGGGTGAGGTGAAACCTCATTGTGGTTTTGATTTGCATTTCCCTGATTGCTAGTGACCTTGAACATTTTTTCATGTGCCTGTTGGCCATTTGGATTTCCTCTTTGAAAAATGTCTATTGAGGTCCTTGGCCCATCTCTTAAGTGGGTTGTTGCTTTTGTTTTTGTGGAGTTTCTTGATCTCTTTGTAGATTCTGGTTATTAACCCTTTATCTGTTGCATAGTTTGCAAATACTTTTTCCCATTCTGTCGGTTGTCTCTTTACTCTCCTGACTGTTTCTTTTGCAGTACAGAAACTTCTCAATTTGATGCAATCCCAATAGTTGATTTTGGCTTTGACTGCCTGTGTCTCCTGGGTCTTTTCCAGAAATTCTTTGCCTGTGCCAATATCTTGAAGGGTTTCTCCAATGTTCTCTAGTAACTTGATGGTGTCAGGTCATAGATTTAGGTCTTTTATCCATGTTGAGTGGATTTTTGTGTAAGGTGTAAGGTAGGGGTCTTGCTTCATGATTCTGCACGTGGAAATCCAGTTTTCCCAGCACCATTTATTGAATAGACTGTCCTTGCTCCAGGAATTAGTTTTAGATCCTTGATCAAATATGAGTTGGCTGTAGATGTTTGGATTGATTTCTGGTGTTTCAATTCTTTTCCATTGGTCTATCCATCTGTTTCTGTACCAGTACCATGCTGTTTTTTTTTTTTATCTTTTATTTAATGAATATAAATTTCCAAAGTACGACTCATGGGTTACAATGGCTTCCCCCCCATACCGTCCCTCCCACCAACAACCCTCCCCTTTCCCACTCCCTCTCCCCTTCCATTCACATCAAGATTCATTTTCGATTATCTTAATATACAGAAGATCAGCTTAGTATACCTTAAGTAAGGATTTCAACAGTTTGCTCCCACACAGAAACATAAAGTGAAAAATAATAGATGATTTTTTTTAAATGATGATGAAATCAGATCAGACCTATTGTCATGTTTAATCCCAGTGAGAGTCAAGTTGGGAATTGAAAATTTCTTTCTTTTTTTTTTTTTTTTTTTTTTTTTTTTTTTACAGAAGATCAGTTTAGTATACATTAAGTAAAGATTTCAACAGTTTGCACCCCCATAGAAACACAAAGTGAAATATACTGTTTGAGTACTCGTTATAGCATTAAATCTCAATGTACAGCACATTAAGGATAGAGATCCTACATGAGGAGTAAGTGCACAGTGACTCCTGTTGTTGACTTTACCAATTGACACTCCTGTTTATGGCATCAGTAATCTCCCTATGCACCAGTTATGAGTTTCCAAGGCTATGGAAGCCCCTTGAGTTCTCCGACTCTTATCTTGTTTAGACACGGTCATAGTCAAAGTGGAGGTTCTCTCCTCCCTTCAGAGAAAGGCACCTCCCTCTTTGAAGACCTGTTCTTTCCACTGGGATCTCACTCACAGAGATCTTTTTGCCAGAGTGTCTTGGCTTTCCATGCCTGAAATACTCTCATGGGCTTTTCAGCCAGATCCGAGTGCCTTTAGGGCTGATTCTGAGGCCAGAGTGCTATTTAGGACATCCGCCATTCTATGAGTCTGCTGAGTATCTCACTTCCCATGTTGGATCACTCTCCCCTTTATTTATTCTATCGGTTGGTGTTAGCAGATACTAGACTTGTTTATGTGCTCCCTTTGACTCTTAGTCCTTTCATTATGATCAATTGTGAACTGAAATTGATCACTTGGAGTAGTGAGATGGCATTGGCACATGCCACCTTGATGGGATTGAATTGGAATCCCCTGGTATGTTTCCAACTCTACCAATTGGGGCAAGTCAGCCCGAGCATGTCCCAAATTATACATCTCTTCCCTCTCTTATTCCCACTCTTATGTTTAACAGGGATCACATTTCAGTTAATTTTCAACACTTAAGAATAACTGTGTGATAATTACAGAATTAAACCAGTCATATTAAGTAGAACAGACAAAAAAAAATACTATGAGGGATAATGTATTAAGTTGTCCATTAGCAGTCAGAGCTATGCTGATCAAGTCACCATTTCTCATAGTGTCCATTTCACTTCAGGAGGTTTCCTTTTTGGTGTTGAGTCAGTTGTCACCGATCAGGGAGAACATATGGTATTTGTCCCTTTGGGACTGGCTTACTTCACTCAGCATGATGTGTTCCAGATTCCTCCATTTTGTTGCAAATGACTGGATTTCGTTGTTTCTTACTGCGGTATAGTACTCTAAAGAATACATATCCCATAATTTCTTTATCCAGTCTACCGTTGATGGGCATTTAGGTTGGTTCCAGGTCTTGGCTATTGTGAATTGTGCTGCAATAAACATTAGGGTGCAGACCGCTTTTTTGTTTATCAATTTAAACTCCTTTGGGTAAATTCCAAGGAGTGGGATGGCTGGGTCGAATGGTAGGGTTATATTCAGGTTTCTGAGGAATCTCCAGACTGATTTCCATAGTGGCTTGACCAGTTTGCATTCCCACCAACAGTGGGTTAGTGTCCCTTTTTCCCCACATCCTCGCCAGCATCTGTTGTTGGTAGATTTCTGTATGTGAGCCATTCTAACCGGGGTGAGGTGAAACCTCATTGTGGTTTTGATTTGCATTTCCCTGATTGCTAGTGACCTTGAACATTTTTTCATGTGCCTGTTGGCCATTTGGATTTCCTCTTTTGAAAAATGTCTATTGAAGTCCTTGGCCCATCTCTTAAGTGGGTTGTTGGTTTTGTTTTTGTGGAGTTTCTTGATCTCTTTGTAGATTCTGGTTATTAACCCTTTATCTGTTGCATAGTTTGCAAATATTTTTTCCCATTCTGTCGGTTGTCTCTTCACTCTCCTGACTGTTTCTTTTGCAGTACAGAAACTTCTCAATTTGATGCAATCCCAATAGTTGATTTTGGCTTTGACTGTCTGTGCCTCCCGGGTCTTTTCCAGAAATTCTTTGCCTGTGCCAATATCTTGAAGGGTTTCTCCAATGTTCTCTAATAACTTAATGGTGTCAGGACGAAGATTTAGGTCTTTAATCCACGTTGAGTGGATTTTTGTGTAAGGTGTAAGGTAGGGGTCTTGCTTCATGATTCTGCACGTGGAAATCCAGTTTTCCCAGCACCATTTATTGAATAGACTGTCCTTGCTCCAGGAATTAGTTTTAGATCCTTGATCAAATATGAGTTGGCTGTAGATGTTTGGGTTGATTTCTGGTGTTTCAATTCTGTTCCATTGGTCTATCCATCTGTTTCTGTACCAGTACCATGCTGTTTTGATTACAACTGCCCTGTAGTATGTCCTGAAGTCTGGTATTGTGATGCCTCCGGCTTTGTTTTTGTTGTACAAGATTGCTTTAGCTATTCGAGGTCTCTTGTGCCTCCATATAAATTTCAGCACCATTTTTTCCAGATCTGAGAAGAAGGTCTTCGGTATCTTGATTGGTATCACATTGAATCTATAAATTGCTTTTGGGACAATGGACATTTTGATGATATTGATTCTTCCAATCCATGAGCATGGAAGATTTTTCCATTTCTTGGTATCCTCTTCTATTTCTTTCTTTAAGGTTTTGTAATTTTCATCGTAGAGATCTTTAACGTCCTTGGTTAAGTTTATTCCAAGGTATTTGATTGTTTTTGTAGCTATTGTGAATGGGATTGATCTTAGAAGTTCTTCCTCAGCCATGGCATTGTCTGTGTATACAAAGGCTGTTGATTTTTGTGCATTGATTTTATACCCTGCTACTTTGCCAAACTCTTCTATGAGTTCCAATAGTCTCTTAGTAGAGTTCTTTGGGTCCCCTAAATAAAGAATCATGTCATCTGCAAAGAGGGATAGTTTGAGTTCTTCCTTCCCAATTTGTATCCCTTTAATTTCTTTTTCTTGCCTAATAGCTCTGGCTAGAACCTCCAGAACTATATTGAATAGCAGTGGTGAGAGTGGACATCCCTGTCTGGTACCAGATCTCAGTGAAAACATTAAAGGTAATTGGAAATGATAAAAAAAAAAAAAAAGATTTGTGTACCGATTTTCTCAAATTGTCTGAACTAACTTATTAGTTCTAATTGTTTTTTTTTAGAAGTTAAGATATTTTTGTGCATGAAGGAGGTCATATCACTTGCAAATAGATATTTTACTTTTTCTCTTCCAATACGGATGCCTTATATTTAATTTTCTTGACTAATTGTCCTGGCTGTAAACTCAAACATTACACTAAATAGAAGTGGTAAAATCAAACATATTTGTCTTTATCACAATTCTAAGGGAAAAGCAGTCAGTTTTCAACATAAAATGTAGTTTGCCCTGTAGCAGGTTGAGAAAACTTCCTTCTCTTTCTGGTTAAACTGTATTTATCATGAAAGAATACTGAATGTTTTGAATACCATTTATGTACTTCCGGGTTATTTATTTTTGTCTTTATTCTATTAATAGTTATTTGTGTTAACTGATTTTCAAATACTGAGTAAGAGTTGCATTGCTAGTAGATGTCCAGCAGTCATGATTTAACTTTAATATGTTGCTAGATTTGCCTGCCTAGTACTTTGTTGATGGTGTTGGTGTCTATATGTGGGATATATGTTCTGTAGTTTCATGGTGTTTATCATTGTTAGTTTTGATACTAGGATAATATTGCCATATGAGGGGAGTTGAAGAGTAGCCCCTTCTGTTTTGTGTAAGAATTTGTAAATAATTGTTTTTGAGTCTTCTCCAGATGTTGAGAGTTCAGTTTTCAAGTTGAGCTCAATGTTGAGTTCAATTTTTAAGAATCGACATAAGAGTAAGAGCATATGAAGTACTTGTCTTCCTATGGCTTATTTCCCTTAACATAATTGCAACCAGTTCCATTTATGTTGCCAATAAGAAGAATTCATCATTCTTAGTTGAATTTAGTATTATAAAATATATATATGCCCCACCTTTTTTCCATTCATCAGTTAATAGATAGGTAGATTGACTGCAAAACCTTTATTTTGTAATCTGTGCTGTGGTACTCAAAAAATGTACAGAGTAGATGTATGTGTTTTGATATGTGGTTATTGTTTGATTATACCACAATGAACTTGTTTATGACTATGGATTTTTTCCCTTTCATGCAGTTTTCTTTATGATAAATTTCTGGAGTCAATATTCTTGAGATAACATGAACATTTTTTTGCACTTGTTATATGTTACAGTTCTTTCTCAAAAGATTTTACAAACTCGTATTTCAATAAGCATAGTCTAAACACACCTGCTCCTCTCCTTCATAAATAGCTCTGAGTGATAACTCTACTTCCCCAACCCTTAGCATGATAAAATGATATTTTATTGTTTAATATGTATTTCTAAATTTAGTAGCAAAGATGAACTATTTTCACTTTCCAATATTTGTTTTTGCTTTCCTGCTGATAAATCTATTCATAATTCTTGTCCCCATATCTCTGGGGCATCTTGATATTTTTCTCATGAATCCAAATGAAATCTCTGTATAATAGTCATTAACACTTTGTCATACATGAATATTTACATATGCCAGGCTGTTATCTTCATTATGACTCAGTCTTGTTGGTTTTCATTATAGAGAAGCTTTGGAAATTTTCACCTGCAAATGTTTTCTTCATGATTAGTTTTTCCAAAGATGAGAAAATTACGTTAGACCATCAGACCTGAAAGATATTTTACTATATTTTGATGCTGCCTCTTTCTATAATTTTTATTTTCAAAAATAAGCAAGAAATCAGGGCATTGAATCTTCTATTCACTGAGTGTGTCGATGGGTACAGCCAGGACATTGCTAAAAAAGGATGCTTCATAATACATCTGAGTTTTCTTTATTACAGTATGTTGTCTGATTTATAGACAAGAAGAATGTTACATGTATCAATTGGAACAAATGTTTTTGCAAGTGTTGATAAAATTGCTCAAACACTCAGTACAAATCTCTAACTTCTCAATTAATAAGGGGTTGGCATTAGCCCAAGTGAGATACCAAGGCAAGAATTGGATTTCACAGGGAAAAGGACTGAAATTGACTTTATCCAACTTAAGATTATGGAGACACTGAGTGTTGGGTTGGGAAGACAACAAAGAAATACAACAGAGCTAAGGTTTCCAACAAGGGGTGACGCAAGGGACCAAATTCCTCATACCAAGTAGACTAATTAGCTCTGTATTTGGAGAACATTTTAATATTAAAAAATTTTTTTTGACAGGCAGAGTAGACAGTGAGAGAGACAGAGAAAAGGTCTTCCTTTTCCCATTGGTTCACC